>NW_020950098.1:3576572-3691185 GCF_900497805.2 Vombatus ursinus
TTTCTTTCTTTCTTTCTTTCTTTCTTTCTTTCTTTCTTTCTTTCTTTCTTTCTTTCTTTCTTTCTTTCTTTTTTCTTCCTTCCTTTCTTCCTCCTTTCCTTCCTTACATCCTTCCTCATATATTGGCAGAGTTTTATTTATCCTTTCATCAGATTTAAAGTGGAATTGGCTTGACTTAACTAATTTCATTAGCATTTCATTTCTGCTCAAGATTCTTAATGATGTGCAAATGGGCTACCTGAAATGAAGACCTGCTACACATATTACCATTGACTTTTTCAGAGTGAAAAATGTTTTAAATGCTTTGAAGAGAGTCAACTGTGGATGGGGAATTTTCCTTTCACCTGTAAACACTTCTGACAGTCATGCATTGGAAACCCTGAAGTTTCCTTGGGACTAGCTTAGAAGGAAAGAAGGCATTTGTGTGAAGATCTCTATTTGGGATCAGAAGGGACGGAGCAAATAGGCTCAGAAAGCGTTTTTTCCCAACAATACAATAGGACAGAAGAGGTCATTCACTCTTTTGCCACGTGTTCAGTCTGAAGAAATGGTGAGCTGTGTAAGCATGGCATTTGAGTCTTGAAACCTGATAGACAGGTGAACTAGTGACTAATGGACAAAGGTGACCAGAAGTGCACATTGCTATTGGCCAATCAGATGGTCAGGCCTAGAGCAGGTCATGTGAAGGTATGTGACTTCCTGTGAAAAGAGGCTTTGAATTAAAGGGTTGTTACATGTCAGGGCTCAAGATGGAGAGAACTCAGCAGCTCCATGCTGTTGCTATCTCTTATTTTCCAACTTTAACAAATAGCTGTGTTTGTGAGCCATGTGACAAATGTCTGAAGAACCAGAAAAATCATACACCCTTGAGTAGACAAGTTGCCAGAGGCAAAAATAAAGTTATTTTTTTGTACTGAATTATAATCCTTTGCTTATTAAGACTATTTCCCCCTACTATTTTCCCCTATCACCAAGGAGATGATGATAGAAATGGGTAGTACCATTTGAGTTATAGTTTCTGAGTTTTGTTTGTCCTTTGTTTTCAGAGAGGGTCAATGACATCATAGGGTGATGTCTTGATTTCTGTGTGAATTGAATGTAAGTGAGACAGAGTTGCACAAAGTCATCAGCCTCACTCTCTTTTTCAGGGTCATCGAAGTCCAGTGGCAAGACAAAAGTCAAGATAGTTGGCAATGGCCTGGGATGCAGTGGATGACCTTGATATCTTTGACATCTGACCAAGCTCTATGCTCTCCATAACTCTTGCTTCAGGTGTCTTCATGGCAGTTGAAACAAATTGTTCTCATCTGCCCATTCCATTGGGGGAAGTCTTCACATGCTTGGGGTAGACATCCACCTAACTTGCTGATGAGTTTGAGGTTGGTCCATTACCCTCAATCTGGTTTGGCCCATCTGTTGAGATGGTTTCACCAGGATGTGGCCACTGTACATATTATAGCTTCTTGGAGCCACAGGTGAGAGTTGAGTGACGATGGATGAGCAGCCATGAAAATGGTACACAACAGAGGAGCTAGTCCTCTGTGAACACCCCATGCACCTCAGTTTCTGTAGCAGTGGATGGAGGACTGGACTTGGAGTCTGAAAGACCTGAATTTGAAAACTGCTTCTAATACTTTGTAGTTGAGTTACCTTTGGCAAATTGCTTAACTTCCTAGCCTCAGTTTACTCAGCTGTAAAAAAGAGAAAGCATGGTGTAGTAGTGAAAGGTTTGACCTTTCAGTCAGAAAGACCTGGATTCAAGTCCTGCCTTTGACTTTGGGCCAGTCACTTAACCACTCAGTGACCCCAGAAAACTTTCTAAAACCCTAAGTTAGAAGGGGTTACTTCACTGCATTGGTGAAAGGAGTTTCTTATAACTTTGAGGGTTGAGGTCGATTGGGGTTTGTCCTCCATTCTCCAAGAGGACCATGACATCAGGACAATTGTGATTTTTTGGATTTAAGTGAGGGAGGACTGTGCAAAGTCACCAGCCTTACTTTCTCCTCCAGAGCCATCTGGGTCCAATGGCAAGATATATGAGATGGCCCCAGGTGCAGTGGGAAACCTTGGCCTTTTTAAGCTAAGGGCTTTCCTAGGTTTCAGTCTGACTGAGACAACATCCATTCAGTGATTAAGGCTAGGTAAGAAATCACCTTTGAGAGAAGGGGAGAAGGGGAGGGAATAAATATTTATATAGTACCTACCATGTGCCAGGCAATGTACTGAGTGTTTTTTACAAATGTTATCTCATTTGATCCTCACAACAACCCGGCAAGGTAGATGCTATTATTATCTCCATTTTACAGATGAGAAAACCAAGGCAAACAGAGGTTATTTAACTTGCCCAGGGTCACCCAACTTGTAAATAGCTGAGGCTGCATTTGAACTCAGGTCTTCCTGACTCCAGGCCTGGCACTCTATCCACAAAGCTACTCAGCTGCCTCAGCCCTTTGAAGTCAAAGGTCTGAATTAAAAAACAAAAACAAAAAACCAAGAATGGGAACAAAGCAGCACCCATCATACTTACTTCCCAGGATTGGTTGAGTATCCCAAAAGATACTGTGTTTTAAGTGCTTTGTAAACTTTAAAGTACCCTATGAATTCCACTTGGATCATAGATCCGACTTCCTGCTGGAAGGGACCACAGAAGACATCAAGTCTACTCTCCCCCCATTTTACAGATGAAGAAACTGAGGCCCAGGTAGGCTAGAAGGTCATACAAATAGTTTTGTATCAGAGGTGGAACTTGAACCCAGGTTCTTTGACCACAGAGACAGTATTCTTTACAGTGGACTGCCTTTTTATCACTATTATTAGACCAATGATTGAAAATTATGCTCCTGGTTAAATATCTATCCTATTGGAGGTAATGGACTAATGACTTAATGAATCTTTTTTGATCTCTTGGATTCAAAGGATACTTAAAAGGACACCACATTTTTGCACAGCACTAACCCTTTGTGTACTGAGCAGGCACATGCAGGGTATTTAGAAGGGGCTAAAATAAAATTTTCTTGAATAACCTCCCAAGCCTCCCACATTCTTTCAGTTAGCTGGGACTGAGACCCAGCAGTTACTTTTAAGTTTTAATAAGTTTCACATGTTTTGTAATGAAATCGTGTTTGCTTAATGCTGACCTTTAATTAGTAGCCTCTGGATTAGTATATACCAGACACAGGGATGTTATTAGTGTGAACTCAAAGCTATGTGTGTTACTCTATAAGAGATCAAAACAAACCTTGCATGCTCTGACAGCATTAAACCCCACTGAGACTGCATGCAGGATATGGTTTTCAGTTGTAAAAGAAAATTGTAATTCACAAGCACTTGCCAGATGTTGTACCCCAATACTTTAGGTTCATTACATCCCCACAGAGTAGGTGGTCATATGAGGGAAAAATGAATGGGTCCTATTTGGCTCTCCCCATCCCCCATTTAAAAATTGTACTTCCATTCAAAATATCTGATACAGGCAAATAGGTCAAAAGCCATAGGTCAAGATTGAATTTATACTTAAAAAAAAAAAGCAACAAGCAAAACAATTCTGAATGAATGTGAAACGGTCCAACATGATGACTACAAGGTCATTTTGAATTTAGGAGATGTTTTCCCAAATGCTTAGATTATTCTGCCACTTACTACACTTATGATCTTGTAATCCATTTAACCTATTGGGTCCTCAGTTTCCTCACTTATAAACACATCGGGATTGGACCTCTGAAAATCTCTTTCGGTTCTAAATCTATGATTTGTCAGCATTTAGCACCATGCCTGGTATTAAGCACATAGTAGGTGCTTAATAAATGTTTATTGATAGATTGATCTATGGGGGGGCTATTGATCCCCTATGATTATTCAGTCAATAGTCAAAGAGGATTTATTGTTTATTATTATTTATTACTACTAGCTAGCATTTATATAGTGCTTTAAGATTCGCCAAATGCTTTACAAATATGATCTCATTTTATCCTCACAACAATTCTGAGAAGTAGGTGCTATTATTCACAGATAAGGAAACTGAGTCAGACAGCAGTTAATTGTAAGTATTGCCCAAGGACAAACAGTTTGCAAATATTTGAGGCTAGATTTGAACTCACATCTTCCTGACTCCAGATCCAGCACTTCTTCTTCAATCCCTCTTAATTCTAGTGCCTTCCGTCTGTTTATTTCTTGTTTATCCTATATGTAATTTGTTTGTACATAGTTATTTGCATGTATTTTCCCTCATTAGATCGTGAGCAGCTTGATGAAAGGGACTGTCTTTTGCTTCCCCTCCTATCTCCAGCGCTCAGCACAGTGCCGGGCACATAGTAGATGCTTAATAAATGTTTATAGACTAACTCCATCTTCTGCACTACCTAGCTGCCTATTAGGCATTATTAAACACCTTCTGTATGCCAGTTATTATGCTAAGTGCTAGGTACACAAAGAAAGGCTAAAAACAAATTAATGAACAAATAAAAACAAAAGCAAAAACAAAAACAAAACCCAGTCCCTGTTACCCTGTTCTCAGGGAGTTCACAGTCTAATGGGGGAGATAATTTGTAAACAACTCTGTACAAACAAGATTTTTATAGGATTAATTAAAGATAGTGAACACAGATGATCATAAAAGTACCATTCCTTAGTGGTGTGGAAGAAGGAGAGAAGAAAGTTTGTTTCTAAGAAATGCCCAAGAAGCTGAAATGAATAACCAGTGATAAATTAATCTAGCAAAGGAAGAAAGTGAGTTTTGTGATTTGCATCTTTTTCTAGCAGAAAATTTGGTCTAAGAAATTCAGGGAGGATTGTTGCTTGGGTTTTTTGAGGGGGCATTTGGTCTAGATGTGATACCCCACATTCTTTGTCACTTCCTGGCCCAGGAAGTTTCAGTGTCTCTCATTGCCTTTAGAATAAAAGATAAATTTGTCTTTTTGGTACTTAAACCGCTTCACTATATAACTTTGATCTATCTTTCCTGGTTGATTACACATACTCCCCCTCATGCATTATATCCTCTGATGAAAATGGTGTACTTGATATTTCCAGACCATGAAAGTTCATTTGCCATCTGGATCCCTTTACACAGGCCTGGGATGTTTTCCTTCCTCACCTCTTCTTCTTGGAATCTCCAGCTCTCATCAAAAAGCTAGTTTCATATCATCTCCTTTAAGAGGCCTTTCTTGATATCTCCAGTTGCTACTCCTGCCCCGCCCCCAAGGTGGTCTGAGATCATCTTCACAGAGATGACAATTGAAGTAATGATGAACTGATGAGTATACTGAGAGTGTGACAAAAGGAGAGCAGAAGAATCAGACAAGGTACATCCATATTTATTTATTTGCTTATTCATTTATTCACCTATCTATCTATCTATCTATCTATCTATCTATCTATCTATCTATCTATCTATCTATCTATCTATCATCTATCTATCTATCTATTGGCTACATAATGGAGTTAAGTGACTTGCCCAGGGTCACACAGCCAGTAAGTAGTGCATCCACATTTAGAAGGAGGAATATGGATGATAATCCAGCAAAGGAGGCTGAGAAGGAACAGTTAGGTAGGAAAAGAATTAAGGTAGAGCATTGTTATGGGGCAGCTAGGTGGTGTAACGGATAGAGTATTGGACCTGGAGGCAGGAAGACTCATCTTTCTGAGTTCAAATATGGCTTCAGACACTTCTTAGTTGTATGTTTGACCCTGGGCAAGTAACTTAACCCTGTTTGCCTCAGTTTCCTCATCTGTAAAATGAGTGGAGAAGGAAATGGCAAACCACTGTAGCATCTTTGCCAAAAAACCCCTAAACCACAACTGAAAAACAGCAATTTTCATGGAAATCTAGAGGAGAATAACAGGAAGGGGTAGTCAATGGTGTCAAATGCTTCAGGGATATCAAGAAGGATGAGGACTGAGAAATTTATGCAACTATGAGATAACCTTGGAGACAGCAGTTTCAGCTGAGTGATGAGGTCAAAGGCCAGATTGCAAAAGTTCCCAGAGTGAGAAGAGAGGAAGTGGATGCAGTAAGTATAGAGCTTGGTTGTAAAAAAAAAAAAAGAAGAGAGATAAAGGATGAGGGCTTGATGGGATTGCAGATGATAGGATCAGAGATGATAATATTGTTTATTAAGGATTTGAGAGACCTGGGCATACTTTTAGACATTAGAAAAAGAGCCAGAAGGTAGGGTGCTCAAAGTAATGGCTTCTATTTCCTCAATAAAGTATGAGGAGGTTCTTTTATTTTTTTGGCTAGGCAATGGGGTTAAATGACTTGCCCAAGGTCACACAGTAAGTGTTATGTGTCTGAGGCTGGATTTGAACTCAGGGTCCTTCTGAATTCAGTGCTGGTGCTCTATCCACTGCGCCACCTAGCTGCCCCCGAGGTTCTTTTATTTAGATGTAGCTTGAACAACAAATTATAAGCAGATCATGAGATTATCTTTGGATAGGGAGAATCTACCCATTACAAATTTGAGACATGTTTGGGTACTCCTGAAGGCTTTGACTACATTGAAATGCTGTCTCTCTCTATTACAAGTTCAGCACTAATGAGTACAACAATGTATGAATATTTTGCCTCACTTTTCCTTTTCATATTGCCTGAGTGAATTGAATAGGCATGGGATCTGCCAACAATTGTTGTTTAGTTATTTTCAGTCATGTTTGACTCTTTGTGACCCCATTTGGGATTTTCTTGGCAAAGAAACCACTTGGAGTGGTTTCCCATTTCCTTCTCCAGCTCATCTTACAGATGAGAAAACTGAGGCAAACAAGGCTAATTGACTCATCTAGGGTCACAAAGCTAGTAAGTGTCTGAGGCCAGATTTGAACTCTGGAAGATAAGTCCTCCTCACTCCATGCCTGCAGCTGTATCCACTATGGTGCCACCTAGCTGCCCCTGTCAATAATACTAGCTGACATTTAATAACACTTGGACCTTTGCAGAGATTTAAATGTACTATCTCATTGGGGACTCACAACAACTTTGTAAAGCAGGTATTATAGGTGTTAAAATCTCTACTTTACAATGAGGAATCTGAGGCTTCTAAAAATTAAGGGACTTGCCCAAGTGATCTAGCTAAGTGTCAGAAGGAGGGCTTAAACCTAGTTTTTCCTGATTTCAAATCCACACTCTAGCTGCTATCTTGTTTTGCAATTATTTTATAGCATCAGAGAATCCCAGATTTACAGCTGGAAGGTATTTTAAAGATAATCTATCTCAACCCTCTCATTTTACAGATAAGGAAACTGAAGCCCAAAAGGGTTAAATGACTTGCCCAGAGTCATACAAGTAGGAAGTAACAGTCAGAATTTGAACCCAGATCTTTTGCCTTTTGCCAAAACCCTTTCCCCAATATTATAATATTTCATTCAATTTAAGTTCAGAATAATTTATAGTGCCTGTGTTAGGGTAAAGGATGGAAGAAAAGTAATATTCATTTTAATGGATAATCATGTTGTTTCAGGTTTTTACTATATGTTTTAGGAAACATCAATCATAACAAGCCACTATAATAGGGTGGTAGTGTGGTCTGAAAAAATTCAGGTGATTTAAAATGAAAATTTTCTATTTCTTATTGTTTCTGCTAGGAAACTTCTTTATCAAAGTCATGAAGCATCTATTCTCCACTCTACTGCCTGGAGATAGATAGATAAATAGATAGAGATAAAAATAGATTAGCAGATGGAGCATTTATTAAGTACTTACTATGCACACTCACTTTCCTCTTAGTTAATTAGAAAAATAACATGCTTTATTTGTTATTGTAGGAGTGGTTGATTTATCTATGATAGCTGGGAAAAAAGCACCATTTTAAAAACTCTGGGAGAAGGAAATTTTCTTTAAGGAACGTCCCCCTCTCCTTTTTCACACAGCTTGAACTTGTGAGGAACCAAATAATCACATATTTAAGAAGGAATGTTTTCTTTCATCAACACTAGAAGCAAAGGATTTTTTTTAACTGGCCTTTAGGATCCTCAGCACTAATTTGTGTGTGAGCAAAGCAATAAAAACCAAACAGGCCAACCTGAATGAGGCCCTGAGGTTGGGAAATAAATTTGAACCTTCTTAGGAATTTTTCCTTTTGACTTGGTTTCCCCCTTCCCCCCATACAAACCACAGAAACAGGAACCATAAGCCCACGATTTGTCCTGTATCTAAATTACTGGCCCTGACCTTTTGGTTCAGTGTTATTTTTTTAATGTCTCCAATAGTTTTTTTTTTAATTTTCTTAAATCTCTCTCTGAAGATGTAAGTGTTGCTTTCTCATTTTGTGTTGCTCCCCCCATCTTTAGATTTAAACATATCAACTTGGAGTAACAACAAGGATGCATCAAAGTTCATTATTTTCTGAAATTGACACCTCATTGAATGAGATTTCCCACCATTTTCCTCCTTAGTGTCTACTCACATGCTGGTCGATTGGAGGAAATCATGAAATCAGGTCAACTGGGTTCACTGCAAATTTATACTAGTCACTAAATTATTCCAGTACTTAATACAGTGCCTGACATATAGTAGGCACATAAATGTTTGCTGACTTGACTTGCCTCAACTGTGTCCTCACTGTAGCAAGGCAATTCTACCTGTCCTCTGTAATGGATTTTTTATCCTACTCCCCACAATATCCATTCTCTATCTAAACTTTCTATTCTCTCCTCAAGCCTCCCACGTCAACTTCTCTCCCTACTCTCTACACTGAGGATCTTGTCTGTTTGCCTCAGTTTCCTCAACTGCAAAATGGGGATAATAATAGCACCTGCCTTCCAAGGTTGTTGTGAGGATCAAATGAGATAATATTTGTAAATATTAGCACAATACCTGGCATGTAGTAAATGCTATATAAACATTATTTATTATCATTATTATTATTATATCTCCTTCCCTGCTCAGCTAAATTTCTTGGAAAAATCACTTAGACTAAGTTATAGTATAATCCCTTATACTAATAGAGATAACTATTTCCTTTCCTCTCCTAAATCCTCCACAATCTGGATTCTGATCTGATCACTCAACTGAAACCATCCTCTCCAGTTAAGACTGATCTCTTAATTGTTAATGCTAATGTTTTTTTTTTTTCCTCTCTCTCAACCCTCATCCTTACTGAACCCTCTGAAGCATTTGTTAATATTGATCACCTTCCAGAATACTCTCTCTTTTCTGGGTTTTCATGACTCTGCTTCCCCTTAGTTTTCTTCCTACTTTTCTGATTCTTCCTTCTCAGTATCCTTCACTGGATCTTCATCTATATCATGATAGGTAACTGTGAGTATTCCTCAGGCTCTGTCCTAGGTCCTTTTCTTTTTACTCTCTATACCCTCTCACTTGGTGATTTTATCAAATGAGATGATATTTGTAAAGCACTTAGCACAGTGCCAGGCACAAACTAGAAGCTATATAAAGGCTAGTTCTCTTTCTTTCATCAGTTCCCATGAGTTTAATTATCATCTCTAGTCTCTTCTTTTAGCTTCAGTCTTCCCTCACCAACTGTTTATTGGACACTTCAAAGTGAATGTCTGGTTGGGATTGCAAATTCAACATGTCCAAGGCAGAATATATCATCGATCCCCACAAACCCAGTCTCTTCCAAGCATCTCTTCTACTATTAAGGATATCACAGTTTTTCCAGTCATCTAGGTTCCTAACTTCTCTCTCTTTTATTGTTGTTCAGTTGTGTTTGACTCTTCATGGCCCCATTTGGGGTTTTCTTGGCAAAGATACTGGAGTGATTTGCTATTTCTTTCTCCAGCTCATTTTACAGATGAGGAAACTGAGGCAAACAGTTTTCAGTGACTTGCACAGGGTCACATAGCTGGTAAGTGTCTGAGGGCAGGTTTGACCTCAGGTCTTCCTGACTCCAGGCCTGGCACTCTATTCATTGCACCACCTAGCTGCTCTTCTGTCTCTTGTTCACCCCATAGAGCCAACCCAATTGCACAGCTTGTCATTTCTTTCTCTGCAAGATATTTTGCATGTTTTCCACTCCCACCATCACCATTTGTTCAGGTACTCAATAGTTCTCACCTGGCCTGTTGCAATAGACTTCTACTCGGCTTCTTGCTCCTTCACTCCATTCCATTCTTCAAACAGATGACAAAGCGATTTTTCTAAAATATGAGATAACCATGTCACTCCCTTACTCATTAAACACTAATGGTCTCTAAATAACTTCTAGGATCAAATATCAAGCCATTTATTTGACATTCAAAGTTTTTCACAATCTTGCTTTCTTTTTGGTCTTTAAATACATTCCTTCCCTTTATGTATTCTATGACAAAGCCATGCTGGAAAAAGCCTGCCTACCTTTTGTTCTTCACATTTGATGCCCCATTTTCCATCTCTAGTTTTATCCCCCATGCTCAGAGAATGCTTCTCCTACTCATCTCCACCTAGTAAAATCCCATGAGTTCTTTTTCTTTTCCTTTTTTTTTTTTTTTTTTAGGCAATTGGGGTTAAGTGACTTGCCCAGGGTCACACAGGTAGTAAGTGTCAAGTGTTTGGTCTGAGGCTGGATTTGGACTCAGGTCCTCCTGACTTCAGGGCCAGTGCTCTATCCACTGTGCCACCTACCTGCCCCCATGAGTTCTTTAAGACTCAGTTCAAGCGTGACCAGAGATCTTTCCTGATCCATTCTTTCACCTTCTAGTTCTTTCACCTCTAAGACTATTTCCCATCCATTCTGTGCCTCTTGTATGTACTAATTTCTATCTAGGGTGTCTCTTCCATTAGAATGTAATGTTCTTGAGGTCAGAGACTCCCTTTGTCTTTTCTTTGGGTTCTCAGCTGGTTCTCAGCCACAGTGTCTGGCACATAGTAAGAGCTTAATAAATGTTTGTTGACTGATTAATTTCCTCCCTGGAGAATATGACCTAGAGATAATGAGCTAGTTTTGATTTGTTGCCATATTTTTGCCTCCAAAGGAAAAAATTTAAAATTATGAACTGTGATTAAAAAAAAAAGAAAGACAGAAAATCTCCCTGGGTCATGGAAAAGCTATCAATTAGACAGACTAGTAGAACCATGTTTTATAATCACACAAAAGTTCACTCTTGAAGGAGACTGGCAATAATTTGACCATTTGGCACTAATTACTGGTCCTGTTGACAGTATTAATCACTACTAAATTATTGTAGAAAAAATAAAAATGCATACATGTTTTTGTTTCATTTTTCATTTGATTGGTACTCAGAGTTGTAGTAACATTTTTGTTTGCCTTGGCAAATACCTTTAGTTGTATATATAATTGTCATGCCTAAAGATCAAACTCGGGGGTGATATCCACAAATAGGGAATGACTGCTGTATTAGCAGATTTGTTAATTGGGGTCATATTTACACTGTTCTTGTCAATTTTAATCATTTGGTTGTTGGAGCCAATGTTCTCTTAGTTTCCTACAGTTGTTACCGACTGTCAAATATGATACACAATAATTTAACAAGTGCATCTGACTTTTATGTATAAATTTCACAGTAGGGGCTTAGCCTTACTCAATACATTCATATAATGGAGTTGTCATTAAGGGATATTTACTTAAGCTACCAAATGATTATTCTTTATAATAGAACTTCAAGTAGGACTATAATTAGTGATTTTGTTAACAGCTATTCCCTGTTGTAATATGTTAGTCTCCTATGTCTTTAGTTAAAATAAAATCGTCTTGCCTCTGTGAAAAGCAAACTGAGAACCTTGCCTTATATTTTAGGGAAAAAAAATCAAGGCCACTTGTGAACTCCCTCTTCTTCATCTTCATCTCCTAGCACTCAGTTCCCTTCTGCAATTATCTCTTTTTTCACCCCTGTCTCACATGATGAATTGTCTTTATGTTGTCCAAGGCTAACCCTCTACATGTTTAAGTGATCCCATTCTGTTCTGTCTCCTTCAACAGACTGACCTCTCTGTCATCCCTACTCTTTCACTTATTTTCAATCTCTCTCTGTCTACTGGCTCATTCCATTTTTCCTACAAATATGCCCATGTTTCCTCCATCCTGCGAGTTGGGGTTGTCTTCTCTGCCACCATTGATTTAAGGTCCCTCCAGCTGTATTCTTCCCATTGTTATGGGCACATAGCTAGCACCTCAGTTCCATTGACTAAGTGATATTTACTTAAAAGATATAGCAAGAGCAAAATACAAATGTTTCCCTAACATCAGTCTCCTCTATACCACCCAGGTCTTTGAGGAGGGAGCAGAGTTAGGTTCAGAACTTAGGTCATTTCCAAGATAGCATTGCCCCCATCATGTTTATTTCCAGATGTGGCATGACTACACGGTAAGTCTGTCCACTGGCCTGGGGACCCAAAAGTCACTTTCCAAAATCACTCCTTGTTCCTCAGGGCATTGATGTCTCTCACTGGCTGTAAAACCCAGCTTGGAATCAGACTCCCAGAATCCTATGGCTTGCTCTTCGTATCTTTGAAACTCCCAAGGTCAGAGACCTTTCCAAGGTTGGTGATCCTTACAAGGTTGGTGATCTAAAGTCATTTCCTTCACCTAGAATGGAAAGGAAAAATACTAAAAGACCAAAGAATGTTTCTGAAGGCCATATAAGCTCAGAGGGCCATAAGCAAAAGAGTCATTAGGCTTTGGGTAACACGAATGAAGCCTGAGCAAAGTTATAGAGATGGGAAATCATAGGATCATAGATTTAGAGCCAGAAGGGATCTTGGAAACCATTGAATTCAACCCTCTCATTTTATAGATGAGGAAATGAGAAGATAAGAATAAGATAAGAACAGAGAAAATAAGTATCACACAGTTATTAAGTGTCTGTGGCAGAATCTGAACCCAAGTCTTCCTGACTACAAGTCCAATTTCTTACTGTATACATATTGTATACTAGAAACAGTTAGTTTAACAGTTTGATTGGAATCAGTCCTTGGTCCCAGGAGTCATGTTGAGAATATTTCCCTTCCAGGTTGTTTTCATTTGAGTTCCCCCAGTGGGGCATTCATTGGATTCCCCCTTTTCAGTCATACATATCCTTCATGATGACTTTTAAGTCATTTCTTAAGTGCAAACCACAGGATTATAGAGTATTATGGTTGGAAGACTCTTTAGAGATCATCTGATCTAACTTTCTTACTTTATAGTCAAGGAAACAAAGACCCTGAGGGGTTAGATGAATTATGTAAGGCCACACAAATATTAAGTGGAAGAGCTGGGATTATTGGTAATGTGTTGCAACTTTCTTAGTGTTCAAGAGATTTGATGTGCCTGCTGGGCCACTGTCTGTGATCTTTGAAAGATAGTGGCTGCTGGAAGAGGTACTTCATGATTAAAGAAGGGCAAATGTTACACTGATTTTCAGAGAAGAGAAGCCTGACTTCAAATCTTGGAAAGATTTTAGAATTTATTATTAAAGGGATGGCTCATGAATATTTAGAAAAGGAAACTATGACCACAAAGAATCAGCATGGTTTCATCAAGAAAAAGTCATGCTAAACTACTTTAATTTCCTTCCTGGATAAGGTTACTAGACTGTCAGATTAGAGGATTGCTAAAGATATAATTTACCTAGATTTTAGGAAAGCATTTGACAGCCTCCCATGGACTTTCAATAAAGATGGCTACTGAAAGTTGATAGTTGAGTCTAGATTCCCTAAGACACTTCCCAGAAAATACTTAAAAGGGTTTTGGATGAAGCAATGATCACCGCCTTCTTTGCATCATCCTTCTAACTCTAGAGATGTCTTTGCTCTGTGGCTCTCTTCTGAATGAGACTCCTTGACCCAGACTATCATCTAATGAGGTGTTGGTGCTAATAAAGTGAAGAAACTATCAGCTAATTTAATAAAAAGGAGGAAAACAAGGTAACTAAATACAAAAATGAAAAAGCAGAACTTAAAACAGATGAACAGGAAATAACAAATTATTAGAAAATTTTGCCAGCTATAGAATAGATGACATAAATGAAATGGATGCACAGTGACAAAATATAAAACAATGCAATTAAAAGAATGAGAAATGGGGAATTTAAATAATCCAATATCAGAAAAAGAAATTGCACAAGTCATAAAAGAACTCCAAAGGAGAAAATCCAGATACAGATGGAGTTATAAATGAATAATATAAAATATTTAAAGACAAATTTACTCTAATATAATAAAAATAGAGAAAGAAAGGATCATACAAGCTTCTTGGAAACAAATATGGTCCTGATATCCAAACCAAGGACAGATAAGTCAAAAGAAAATAATAAACCAATATCTGTAATGAATATGAATACAAAAATATTGAATAAAGTATTAGCAAAAACAGTATAGCAACATCTTTAAAAGATAAAAATTGTGACTAGTTTGTTGTTATACTAGTAATGCTGGGTTGGTAGACAGGGTGTCCTATGATTGTATCACTAAGTTCTGAATGTTTTTGACAAGAGTTAGCAGTATCTGTAATGGAGAAATATTAGAAGCTTTCCCAATAATATCAAGGTTACAGCAAGGATCCCCACTGACAACAGTATTATTTGATACAGTTCTATAAATTCTATCTATTGTAACAAAACAATAGAAAAAGTGAATGATAAGTATAGACAAAGAAGAAATAAAATTATCACTTTTTATGGGCTATATGATAGTTTACTTAGAACATTCTAGAGACAACTACAATTTAATTGAACAGCAACTGTAAAATTATAGAATATTAAATAAACACACAAAAAATCATTAATTATTCTATTATCACTAAAAACCAAACAGGAATCAATAGAAAAAGAAATTCTCTTCAGAATAACTACTGAACGTAAAACAAATTTCAAATGAACCTAGCAAGGCACAAACAATACACATTTATAAAACTACAGAAATAAAGACAGAACAACAACTGGAAAAATTTTCTTTTTTTTTTCTTTTTTATTAATAAATTTATTTATTTTTAGTTTTCAACATTTACTTCCACAAGATTTTGAGCTCCAAATTTTCACCCCATCTCACCCCTCCCCCACCCCAAGATGGCATGCATTCTGAATACCCTTTACCCTAGTCTGCCTTCCCTTCTATCTCTCCCTGCCCCTTCTCTTATCCCCTTCCCCTTCAATTTTTCTGTAGGGCAGGATATATTTCTGTACCCCATTTCTTGTATTTCTTATTTCCCAGTTGCATGTGAAAACATTTTTTTAAACATGTGCTTTTAAATCTTTGGGTTCCAAATTTTCTCCCCTCCCCACCCACCCTCATTGAAAAGTCAAGGAACTCAATATAGGTTATACATGTGCAGTTATGCAAAACACTTCCATAGTAGACAGGCTGTGAAAAACTAACTCTATTTCTCTTAATCCTATCCCAACCCCCCATTTATTTTATTCTTTCTTTTGACCCTGTCCCTCCTCAGAAGTATTTGCTTCTAATTACCCCCTTTCCCAATCTGCCCTCCTCTCTATCATCCCCCTACTCTCTTGTCCCCTTCTCCCTCTAGTTTCCCGTAGGGTAAGAAAATTTTCAATGCTCATGCTTAGAGGATACTAGTCTCATAAGAATGACAATACACCTAATTATTTTGCTTACTCAGTGTCATAACAACCAAATTACTAGAGAATTAGTTTAAAGAATTAAACAAAACAATCACAAAAATTTATCTGAAAAAACAAAAAAATCAAGAATTTAAGGGGAAATAATGAAAAAAGTTGGGGTGTAATAGGTCAAACAGTACCATATTTCCAACTATACTTTAATGTGTTAAACATCAAAATTATTCTGTTACTTGTTAAAATTTAGAAAAGTTGATCAGTTGAACAGATCAGATAAGCAAGACTCCTAACTAACTCTAGAACTACCCCAAATAATAGCAGAGAAAAGAGGAATCTCTGCACCTGTATTTACTGGGAAAGTTTCTAGTGTATCTTCATTGCACATAATGTTTGTTTTTGGCATGAAATTTTAATTATATTAAAAAAGATTCTCCTTTGTTTATATTTGGAGGGTTTTTTTTGTTTGTTTTTGTTTAGCATAAATGAATGTACTTCGAAAAGCTTTGAAAGCTTTTTTTTTTAAATCTTTTGAGATTATTTTGTGGTTTTATATGTTTGTGTTTTTACTGTGATTAATTATGTCAATTATCATCCTAATGTTTATCCATCCTTATATCCCTGATATAAATTCAATTTGATCATAATGAATGATTTTTGGAGGGCTAAATTTCTGTAGTCTTTCTAAAATTTTTAAAATTGATATTCATTGATGACTGTGGTTTATGCTTCCCTTTCTTTGCTTTATCCTTCCTTGGCTTAGGTTTTAGAATTATATTTGCCTTATAAAAGGAGTTTGGTAGAGTACTTTCTTTCTCACTTTTGGCCAGTAATTTTGGTATGTAGGTATTAATACCAACAGTATAGCTCATGAGCCCCTACTGGTGTACTTCACCTTAACAAAAGAGCAATTAATGCAATTAATTTTAACCAAAATGCTTACTGAAAACACAAAGTAGACATAATATAAATGCAACATTTCCCCAATAAATCTCAGTTCCACTCTATCCCCAAAGCTCACCACATTTGTCTGAAGACTGGACACACGTCAAATCTTGGGGGTATTAAAGTACCCCCAAGGGTAGGGGGAACACATGTAGGGAACACATGTGGCAAGGGCAACTCAACTCTGGAATTGTAGACTTCATTACCCTTTATCACAGGAATTATTCATAAGAGTTCCTTGATGAGCATAACTTCTGTGTTGAACAGATGCTTTCACTGCTAAGTAAATGGAACTGTTCCATGAAGTTTTTGACTAACACTTCACTGGGCATGATGTTTCTACCAGACTAGATGATCCACTGGGCTACTTCCCCGATGCTCTGTTTCTAAGCTGTTCCTCTGATCCTCTGGGCTGAATCCTTGACAGAAACTGTATTATCCATCAGTTCCACCTTCAGATGTAGCTTCTGCCTTCAGCTGAAGTGGTGCTGCGCTCTCTTAGGAAAAGGTAACAATCTTTCTTCTAAAGTTGATTTAAAAAAAGCCTCTGAACCTGCTCATTTGCAAGTTTCTTCTCCTTCTCTCTTTTAGCAGCTACAAGTAGAAATTTAGAGAGGCATTTTTGATCCTCTCTTTTTTCCCCCCCTTTTCTAAGCAGCCAATCGTAATAGCTGAGTATATTCTCTCTATTTATGTTCATCAGTCAAAATAGAGCATATTTGCTAATCTTCCTTCGCAGCAGCAGATGGCAGTAGAGACACTCCAGCCTCTCATTGGTCAATCAATCTGCCCAACAGGTGACAGTGCAGAGTTACAGTCTTTAACAAAGCTTGTATATCTGTCATTTCACCTCTTTTTTCTCCCTTTTCTTCTAACTTTTCTTGTTTCAGTAGCTAGATCCTCTCTATGGATGAGCCCACTTTAGCTTATGGTTAGTAACGAAATTTTTAGTCTATCTATAATCAGGAACACTACATTTGTCCTATTACCATAGAAAAGTTTTGATGTTCATATTTCTTTACTTACTAACCTCACAGTTCTCAGATTCCTAAATTATTCACAACCAAATCACTGAAGCTGACTGTGTTTTCCATTCATTCCAGGATTTCATAGTGTGTCATTTGCTAATGAGCAACTGGTGCCTCAAAAGAGAACTCCAAGGCTGACTGAACCCTGGGTCAGACTTCTACCCTAGCTGAGTAAGGGGGAGGTCACCCCCTTGCATGTCATGGAAGAAGCAATTGTTCAGGCAGCTAGGTGGTACAGTGGGTACGACATTGATCATGGAATTAGAAAGACCTGAATTCAGATTCAGCCTCTAGCTGTGTGACCCTGGGCAAGTCACTTAACCTATCTTTGATTCCTTTTACTCAACTGTATAATGGGGATAATAATAGCACTTTCCTCCCAAATGTTGGGATCAAATGAGATAATATTTGTGAAGTGCTTACTTTAGTGCCAGGCACATAGTAAGCATAAGATAAATGCTAGCTATTTATCATCATCATCCATCATCATCATCATCATCACTACCACCATCACCATGATAATGAGGATTATTATTTCCGGTTGGACTTGGCTTCTGAGGTTTCTTCTAACTCCAAGATTCATCGATTCTATGATTAATGGTCCTAGGTGCTGTCTATGATACTACACTTTCTGATTCTCTTCTTGAAGAACTCGTTTAAAAGCGTGAGGCTTCTGAGTAGTTTCTGAGCCACTGACTTGTTGCTTTTGAGCATAGGATGTTGAAAACCAAGTTTTCCAGCTCTTTTATTAACCTTTCTGAGGGAAATGTGAGTTGTCCTATTCGGCTGCATTTTGTTTTTTGGTCTGGTGCTGTGATTTCATCAAAGTAAGGTGGTCCCTGGCAAGAAAATTCCCTTTACCAATGTAGATCAGCAAATGTTCTGTAACTAATAGTCTTCAATTGATAACCTAGAGCTGTGAGAGATGCGATGACTTGCTCAGGATCACTTGATCAATATTTATCAGAGGCAGGATGGGAACCTCGGATATCCTGAATCTGAAACCAACTCCTTAGCCACTGTGTTACATCGCTACCTTCCCACTGTGATTACCTCCCATTTGCGCTGTTTATATTTAGTATGTATGTAGCTTGCATGTTGTCTCTCCATTAGAATATGAACTCCTTGAGGTCAGGGACAAATTTTCCCCCTCTTTCTTCGTATCCCCTGTGCTTAGCACAGTACCAGGCACATTGTAAGCACTTAATAAATCTTCATTGACTGACTGTGCTCTCAAAAGAAGCCCTACTTCAGGACTCCATCAGGATTCAAAAGTAATGTTTCATTCTCCAAGCCTCCAGAACTCTGAGAGGTTCTTTAAAGCTGGCAATGTTTTGGTTATGGTCCCAGTGACAAATTGGTTTGTTATCTTACAACTAGGTTAGCCTAAATAGAAAGAATTACTTTACCAAACAGTTGATCATCACGGTGATGGATTTTTTTAGCTGATAGTGATCCATAAAATGGACAAAAATGTGCAATGATACTCAATCCTGTACAGTTTTCTGTTTCTGTGGTACCAGTGGTTTAATAGCAGTAAATGCAGCATACCTTGCTAAAAATCACACATTCTTAGACTATCAACAAATGATTATTGATATTTTAAAGTGTGCTCTTTGACTATTGGCCCCCAAGTTCATATACCCTCTACGGTATGTAACACAAACATATTAATGTTATCACTATAAATACAACTGGAAGACCTAAACAAGTTACAATCTTTGATAAAGGTAGAAAAAGCACATATATTTATGTCATACAAACTGTCATTTCTCTAGCCTCTGTGGCATGGTTGCATAAAGACCGGATTTGGAGTCAGAGTCTGAGGTGGTATGTTGAAAGGGGAGTGTGCCCCTATTGTGGAGGAGATCTTTGAGGTAACTATCCCTTTGTAAAAGTTAATTGATGCTAATTGGTTAAATGGAATTGGGGTGCTAGTAACTGGTAGCTAAGAGTTGGGAATACACCCCTAAAATGGAGGCTTGAACTAAGGACCATATAGACCATAAAGAAGAGATACACTAGTCTTCAGGCCCCTGAGGAGGAGATTTAACAGCCTGACTCTGGAGGTAGTGAACTGAGAGAGCAATTGTTACATTAGAGCCTTGATTACGATACTTTTTACCTGGCTCAGTCCTTGACTACTCAGACTACTTCACCCACAGTTTTCCCTGGCTCAGTCCCTGACTACCTAGACTGCTTTACTCCCAATTACCTGTGGCTCAATCCTTGACTACCCAGACTGCTTTACCCCTAATTACCCCTGGCTCAATCCTTGATTATCCAGACTGTTTTACTACCAATTAACCATGGCTCAATCCTTGACTACCCAGACTGCTTTACCCCTAATTACCTCTGGCTCAATCCTTGATTATCCAGACTGCTTTACTACCAATTAACCATGGCTCAATCCTTGACTACCCAGACTGCTTTACCCCTAATTACCTCTGGCTCAATCCTTGATTATCCAGACTGCTTTACTACCAATTAATCCTGGCTCAATCCTTGACTACCCAGACTACTTTACCCCTAATTACCCCTGGCTTAATCGTTGATTATTCAGACTGCTTTACTCCCAATTAATCCTGGCTCAATCCTTGACTACCCAGACTACTTTACCCCCAATTACCCATGGTTCAATCCTTGACTACCCAGACTACTTTAGCCCTTGCCCCCAATTAAATCCTTTCCTCCCATCATTTTCCTGCTTCCTTTTTTGTGTTTTCCACCATTAGAGTGTAAGCTATTTGAGGACAGGGGACTGACCTTCCTTTTGCTTGTATTTGTATTCCCAGCATACATCCCAGTACCTGACATGTAGTGAGGGCTTAATAAATGCTTTATCTAATCTAATAGATAATCATTTAGGTATAAGAAGTCTACCAATCAGCACCTCCTCTCCTTTATAGTCTCATAGGATATAAAGCTACCCTGACAGCTGTTATTTATACTTGGTAGAAAAAGAGGGCAATGAAAGCATTTTCTCAGATTAATTGAATTTCCCTGTTCCTCTTTTCCAGAGTTTGTTGAGTTTGTGGACCAAACTTTGATTCCCTGAACACCTAGAAGAATTTAGCATTTTAAATATTACATTTTGGAGTTTATTTTGTTTCTATTTCTTTTTGATGATACTGTATGGTAAGAAAAGCTAGAGCAGGAATTGAGAGGAAGGGTCTCGAGCTATAGTTATTCCACCAAGAGCAAACATATCGTATAAAATTATATCCCCCAATAAAATTTGATGGCTCATTAGCACATGGTGGTGGTCCTGGATTTTCCAAGGCTTTTCCAAAAGAGTACAAGTTCTAAGAGCTAAAGCCAACCTGGCAAAACTTTGAAGAGAAACCTGGCATCTATTAGCATAGGACTAGTCCGGCTAAGTTCAGAGAAGATCATAACTGTGGGCATGGCCACCCAGGAATGACTGTTTGTGGCCATGGCAACTTAGGAATTACTGTCTGCTAAGACATGGATGAGTTGTGATCTATATAGATCTAGAGAGTACACACATGGATGAAATCCTGGCGTTTTTGAAGAAAATGTATGTAAAAATGGCAGGTGTTATTGATAAATGACAAAATCCTTTAGAATGATGTGCAACCACTGAGGATGTCTGGAGGATGCCTCATGTTGTTCTATTTATTATTTAATCTGATGCTTTGATTAATATCCCTCAAGCATCGTCAATCTTGTTTATATAAATAATGAAGATCTAGTTTAGCCATTGATTGCTATATTATTTCACATATTCTATAAACACGAACCAGGTTAGCATTCTCTGGATTCAAGGTATAAATCTGTATTTACTTTATGAACAGATTTAAAGAAGTTCAATTTTGAAGAGTTCAAATCCTAACATGAATCCAGGAACAAAGGATTTATTTTAAAAAGTTGTGAAAGATTCAGTCATAGGATCATAAATTTGGAGCTAGAAGGGACTTAGTCAAAGAGAAGATTAGTCAAATCATTTCATTTTATAGATGAATAAACTGAGGCATAGAGAAATTAAATGGCTTGCCCATCACCACACAGGTGGCAGGGTCTGAATTCAGGTTCTCTGACTCCAGTATCTATTCTCTTACCACTGTACCACATGGTCACCCAAGTGGTAAGAGGCAGACATCCTCTGGTCCTCTCATTGAACCCTGGTCCTTTCATTCCAAATCTAGTAGTCTAGATAACAAATATTTTACCCTGTGTATGAGGAGGTTATTGTCATCAATAACAGCTTAAAATTATCTTGTGCTTTAAGGTTTACAAACAATTTTCCTCTAATAATCCTATTAGGTACATGTTTCTAGTGTTTTATTCCCCATTTGGTAGCTGAATTCTGAGAGCTAAAGGAACTTGGTCACATATCTAACAAAGATTAGTTTTAGCCTTTGAACTAGTTTCCCTTGATTCCCCATCTTGCCATCTTTCTACCACACCCCAGTGCTATCCCACAAACCATTTGCTTATCATATTAAGACAACAAGGCTAGGTGTCTCTACCTACTCCACTCTCACTCATCTTTTAAAATCCTCTTCAATGTCCATCTCTTCCATCAAGCTTTCCCTGGTAACTGTAGCTCACACTGGTTTCATTCTCATTCTTGTCAATTCTTCCCTTTTTCTTATATATCTTCAACTTTCTCCTTTCTACCAGCTCCTTCCACTCAGACTACAAACATGCTCCTATCTCCCTTATCCTAACCAAACCAAACCAAACTGAAACAATTTTCCCTTCCTCCTGCTACTCCTTCAAGCGATTCTGCTATCTCTTTCCCCTTTCATGGCCAAATTTATGGAAATAATAATTGATATTTAGACAACATTTTAAAATTTATAAAATACTTTGCCTAAATTGTTTCATTTGAACCCCACAACAGCACGGTGAGGTAGCTACTAGCATTATCCTCATTTTATAGATGGGAAACAAGTCTAGACAGACTTAAATAATTTCTCCCTGGTCATGTACCTTTTTCAGTGAGGTAAGATTTATAAGGTGCTAGCTCAGGGCCTGGCACAATTGGGCACTACATAAATGCCTATTCTCTTCCCTTTCTCCTAGTGTCAGACACTGAATTTGTGTCTTCTTAGCACCAGGTCCAGCACTCTAGTCAATATTCCAAGACTCCTCTCATAGACTGAATCCTAGCTATTTCCTTTCCAGTTCTCCATCCTCTTAACATTTACTTCTCATATAATCTTTAACAATTTTTGATACGTTTTGTTTTGACACAGGAGTAACTTCCCAACAAATAAGCAATTTCATTCTCAAACCACTCTCACCCCCACACTTAGCTTGTCATAATAAATTAAGCAAAGCCGCCTAATGTAGTGATTACCACAGACAGCACACATCACTTGGAATTTTTGTAGTTTGCATTTTGTCACAAGAAGGATGCATGTTTTTACTTTAAGATTTTGGAACCAACATTGTATTTGACTTGAGTTTTATTGCCTCTCAGTGTTGTCTTCATCTCCATTGTTTCAGTCATTGTGTATAGTGCCGTGGTTCTACTTTCTTCACTCTGTATCAGTTCACGCAAGGCTTTCCCTGTTTCTTTGCGTTCTTCATATTTGTCATTCCATGACTTAATAATATTCCATTCCACCCCCATACTACAATTTGTTCATTCTTTTCCTAAGTGTCAGGTGTTTCTTATAATCTTTCCAATGACTGCTCTGATTATATCACATTTCCATAAAAGAAAAAAAAAACTTTTAGTAAAAGCACCATTGTCTAGACTTTGTTTCAAGACTTGGTCCTGTCACTTATGATATATAATCCAGAACAAATCATTTCATATCTATGGCCTTCAGTTTAATCCATAAAATGAACTTAGACAACTTCTAAGGTTCTTTATTGCTCTAACATTCTGTGATTCTGTATTCCCTATTACCTAGTGATTAAATCTAAACTCTTTATGTTGGTGTTCAAGGTCTTCTACAATTTGGCTCCAACCTACCTTTTTAGGCTTATGTAATGCCCCTTACTCCCCTTCACATATTTAACTTTCCAACTTTAGAAGAAACCAATCTACACTCTGGTTTTTTGCTAAAATATGGCAGAGAAAATTTATTAATATACAAGCATTTCTGCTTGAAGAAAGGTCCAGATGGAGAGAATTCTTTCTGTTAATCAGAATACTCTCTTTTCCCCAAGCAACTTCCAACTTGCATTTTATAGAAATTGTGAAATGAAAGACAAAGTTCCACAGCAAAGTAAAATGATGCTTAAAATTTATGGTTTGGGATTTCCCAAACAAGAATAGTGCCCGTCATTAGCGTAAATATCTTCCCCAGACAACTTATTGTCTCTTAACCACCATCTCCAAGGATTCCCTTTTCAAAGAAGGACAAAGAGATATTCTCTTAATTGGATTAAATAGGAAGACATTCCTACTCTTAGTTTCATCACAAAAAACTGGACAAACTCTTTCAGATGACCCGTTCCTGAAAGTGAATATCTTCTATTGAAGGAATACTGATTAGGTCTTTGATTCAAGTGAGAACTAGAACTTCTGACTAAGATATTATATTTCTTAATTTTTATAATAAATCTGAGAAATGGTATGAGAGCCATATGCTTTCACCACCAAACTCAATAGCTTTCCATCTCTCATTCACATCCTCCCATCTTCTGCTTCTGTATCTTTGCTCACACTATCCCTGATTTCAGAGGGCATTTCTCCTACCAACTCCACCAAACAAAGACTTCAAAGGGGGTCCACCAGTTCCTTGAAATTTTCTATTCCCCCAAGCTGAAAATCTCTCCTCTTTGTTTTCATAGCTCCTTAGCTACCTTCTCTTTTGTACTTAGTACATTCCCCTTTGTATTACAGTAAGTATACCCCCATCAACTGATTTTACCTGCCTCCTATCCCCCAGCCTTGTTCATGAAATTACAGATAGGAAATGAGTTCAGAAAAGCCAGTTAACAGAGATAACAAGTTTGTTATGTTTTAGAATGAAAGAAAGAGTTTTGGGCAAGTTACCTCTTTATGAAGTATGAAGAAGTTCTTTTTGTTAAAATCAGAGGAGTAGCTTGCCATTGTCTTCTGGAAAGACATGGTGATCTGTAAAAACAAAATTTCCAGCTCTAGGGGACAGCAGCTTTTCATAGGAAGCAGTTTAAGGGAGTATGAATCCTGGCAGTCTAGAAGAGAGTCTCCTCTTGAGAAGGTGTCTCTTTTTGCCTTTTCCTTTGAGCCCTCCCATTGAGAATAGTGTGAAGGAGGGAGAGGGAATTTTTTTTTCTCCTTCCTTTTCCCCAAACAGCCATGGAGCTTTGAGTCTGTACTACTAACATACTACGAAACAACACACCCAGCAGGGAGCACAGATAGTCAGTGGAGATGGTCACACTCCAAGGAGTGTGACACTTGGCAGCAGAGAAGAGAGACAATTATGGATTCAGGAGAAAATTAGTCCTGGCAGTCAGGGAGCCAAACTGTGGAAGAAAGCAACTTCAAGAAAACCAGTTGAGTGACCTGCCCAAAGAAGGTGCTCTTCCCAGAGGGAATCAACTTGAGGATACTATGAAAAGAGATAGGATACTGGGGCCCTGCAGTGCTAGACATATGAGTTCTCAAGGCCATATATGCTCTCTGTGTGCCTCTCTGCCAGTGTATTCTATGTTTGTGCTCACTATTCCCATTTGGTCTGTATGATTTGTGGGAAAGTGTGCCCTTGTAGCTGTGGGGAAATTTTCATTGTAACTGTTCTTACTTTGGCATCCTAATAAATGCCTTTTCTTTGTGTCTAGTAGTTGACTATTAAAGGTAAAAGGACAGAGAGGGTCTCATGAGATATAGTTTTAGGAGTATAGAGCCATAGAGCACCTAGTACCTAGGGTAGTTAACTTGCTCTTTGGGGGACCCGATCTACAAGTTGGAAGAGTGCAAGAGAATATTATAAACATTAAGATATACTCTAAGAATCTAGCTTATTGACTATCTGGAATATTTTACTGGTGGTCTGATTAGCTTAAGTCGTGGTCCATCAATCATACTTTGAGAACTATTCTCTTAAAGAATTGTTTTCCACTGTGGAGGCTTTCAAGAAAAAAAAATAAATAAATCTTGCAACTGATATGGCATCCAGAATCAGATGTTTTGTGAAGATATCTTGAGTTATGAGAATAATTTTAAGTATGAAATCTTTTTCTGGAGAATCTGGTTTATACATATGTTTGTATGTGTGTATTTCTACGCACATATATTTCTACATACATATATGCACATATATATGTGAGGAAGAGAGAGAAAACTTAAGAATTTCTCCCCCATGTCACACTGACTTCCTTTGTGGCCTCAGAGAAGCCATTTAAACTCTCTTCCTGAGTTCCTCCAGCTGTAAAATGGGAACTGCTAATAACCAATAATGTATTTCACAAGGTTACTGTGAGGCTTAAGTAGTCAGTGTTTGTCAGTGGCAGACCAAGATTATAAAGTATTTCTATATTATGAAGCTAAACTGAATCAATTAACTTGCCAACTAAGCATTAATACTTCAAAGCAGGTCGCGTTTTCAAATGCTCAAATTGAAATACTCAGTCCATATGGCACCAGGCTGAGGGGGTTCATTATTATGCTGATGATTCCATTGACTGCAGGACAAATGAGGTGAATTCTCATCCCAGTGCCTCTCTCTCTCTGTCTCTCTCTCTGTGTCTCTCTCTCTCTTTCTCTCTGACAGTGAGCAGGTTGCTTAATCTTTCTGCTTGTTAGTTTTCCTAAAGATATTAAGATAGTTAATATCTGTGCCCAGTTCTCAAAGGATGGCTATGAGGCTCAGTAAGGTAATGAATTATATGTATGGTGCTCTAAACCCCTCTGAAAAATGGTGCTCTATAATAATCTCATTCTGTAAGCTGAGGTTCATAGTAGTCGGTTCATGTGTCCTTAAATAACAGGGCAAGTTAAGGGCTGGAATTACACAGATAAGGGACCAGAGGCCCATAGATGTGGGGCTTGCCTCTCAAGTCACACAGGTGACTTGTTGGGGTTTGATTCAAATCTAGCCTTCTTTTCATTATACTGCAAAAGGGAGATAAGTCCATGAGGCCACAGGGCTTGCTAAAGAATCTCTAGACAAACAGTTTTACTGGTGTGGGAAATGTTTCTTTCTTTTGGTCTAACCAGTTTTCTCCCACCTGTTGAGTCAATTCATTCTCAGTGGAGGGCTTGCTCATGCAGGTCAGCCTTTTTGGTTACAGTTTAGAGGAGGAGGGGAATAGACCTTTATGCGAGGAAAAGAGCCTGGTTAGCATGCCTTGTTCAAGAATTATTACTAGCTATAGAGTACAATATTATATGGGCTTGTCAAAATCAAATGAAGTCTTGAGAGGAACCCAGAAAGTATAATGGCTGCTGTTAAATCTCCATCCCTGTATGATGCAGGGGGGAGTAAAGGAAAAACATTGCGTTTCAATTGAGTTGTAATCCCAGCCAAACAAGTATAGTTGTAATGGTGAAACAACAGATGCATAAAGTCTCTAGAACCCCAAACATTAGAGAGACTGGCTTCTACCCAAACCCCACTGCAGCTCAAAGAAAAGAACCCTGCATTCCCACTGAGGCAAAATCTTTAAAAACAAAGCAGCCATCTTTATCACCAAAGAAAAATGAAACAAAGAAACAAAGAAACAAACAAAAAAGACAAATTACCCCCCTCTCCACCCTACTACCCCACACCCACAAATTAAAACAAAGGAGCTTGTAATTAATGTGTTGTGAGAAGTCTGAAACCAATTGACCAGAGACTAGCTATGCTTGCAGGGCAAAGTGTTTTACCAGAGAGACAGTTTGTTTAATGCCTAGTATATTGTTGGTACCCAAGAAGCCAATGGTTATTCCTGATTATCAGTAATACAGCCTTATTGTATATATGTACAGGGCTTAAGGTAGGAGGAAAAAGGAACTGTTCGTGTTTTCTCCCTAACCAAGCCCCTTCTCCTCCTTTCCTCATCCACCATTGTAGGAGAGAAGGAAAAAAAAGAAAGGGAAAAAGAAGGAATTAGTAGAAACAAATGTAAAAGTACTGTCTATCTCCCATATCTGGAACACATTGATTTCTCACCTTTCTTCACCTCTTTGAGGTCTAATGGAGAGAGTGCTGGACCTGCAGTCAGGAAGACCTTGAGATCCAATCCAGCCTCAGACACTTACCTAGCTGTGTAACCCCAAGCAAGTCACTTAGGTGCTATTTGCCTCAGTTTCCTCATCTGCAAAATGGGGATATTAATAGTACCTACCTCCCTGAGATGTTTTGAGGATCAAATGAGATAATTGTAAAGTGCTTTGTAAACCTTAAATCATTATACAAATGCTAGTTATTATTATTAGAAATCCCTTATTTCCTATGAAAAACTTGTTCAAGCACCACATTCTCTACAAAGCATTTCCTGAGCTCCCTAGTTACTAGAGCCATGCCTCAAAACTTTACCTAGCATTCATCTTGTGTATATTTCTATTACCTAGGTACACGCCATCTTCCTGATAGAATGTAAACTCCCTGAAGGCAGGGACGATTTCATTTTTATCTTTGTATATCTAGTGCCTAGCACTATTTAATTTATGAGAGCCCTTTGTACCCACTCAGCCATAGGGCTATGGAGTCTAAACAGTAAGAGAGGAAGCGGAGAACTATCCTGTTTAGCCTCCCCAGATCCCACTAAGAACCATATTTATTATACTGTTATCAATGGTTATTGTTATAATATTATTATAATATTAGAATACAATATTATATTGCAATGTTACAATACTATGTAATAAATATTATATTGCAAATATATATAATATGTATAATATTATAACAATTATTATTACAGTAACAGTAAAAATGAAAAGGGAGACGAGAGAACAGCACGTATTTGTACTCACACTGTCTGTTAGTGGCGTTTCCTCCTTTGTGACTCTAGCCTATATTTGGTCTACTATCATTCATTTTTTTTTTAAAGTTCTCTTTCCTGCTGTCCTTTATGAACTTAGAACATATAGCTTCAGGGGGAAAAACCATTCATTCTATTCCCTATTTTAAAAGTGTATGCTTTCAGATGTTGAAAGGACACTGTTTAAGGCTATTTCCTTGACATAGTCCTTTGGACTTGACATCAGTTTTGATGAAACATACAGGAAAGATCTCATCAGCAACTTGGACACATACTTCTCTCCTCACAGCAGAGCTGTAGTGTCTGCTCAGGGAAAAGAGGATGTGGGGCATCCTGTTATGATAGCAGCAATCGTGTTGCCTCAGGGAAAACGACGTCTCTGTGTAGGGAACAGCACCCTTCTGGGGAGGGGCTTTGCAAGCCAAATTCAATTCCAAGCCAAATCTGGGATCCCAGGTCTATTAACCTGGTTTTGTTCCATGCAGTTTAAAACAGTAGTATAACTTTGCAGGAACAGGGCAGTCGATTATATCGTTAGACATATTTATGATGATGATTTTTAAAAATTTTGGAGCTAAGAAATAATTGTGGGAAAAGTTCAGTTCTCTCAAATTCAGAGAGGCCTAATGCTTTTTTCTCCTCAGTCTGGGAGAACTGAGTCACTCAGCCAGGGGACACTGGAGATCACTGCTAGCTTTCTGATTTTCTGGTGTGAGTCATAGAAATACTGCAACCTCAGTTTGACTGTTTTAGGGAAAAAACCCCACCAGAGGTGAGAGGCTTGCCCTAAAGACACTGGATCATTTTTTAAGGGAAGGAGGAACAGCTGAATGCCACATTCCATGCATGGTTCTCCTTTCCTCCCATCCTGTTCTACCCAGCCAATATGCTCTATCGACTTTTATTACTCCCTTGTGATTCTGGCCCCAGAAACTTGGACCTATGGCTTAGAATCATGGGAAGCTGCTCGCTCTGCTCTTTGAAGTTGACCCATCTGTTGTCTGACCCTGAATGGGGGTTTTTCTCGGTGATTTTGAAGGAACCCACCTTTTTCTTGATTTCAGGAACTTGAAACTTCTGTACTCAATCACAAAGTACCCTAAAGGATGTCTTCCTAGTGGGGCCAAGTTCATACCCAAGGAGGTCTGGTCCAAATCCCTGGATCAAGGATTCTTGATATTTTTTGTGTGACGATTTGATTTGGCAGTCTGATGAAGCCCCTCTTCAAAATAATTTTTAAAATGCATAAAACAAAATACATAGAATTACAACAGAAGCCAATTATTCCTTGATGGAATACAGTTATTAAAATATTTTTAATACGTTCATGGACCAAAGATTAAGAACCTCTGCTTGAGGCATTCTGCAGAATGTCCAGCATTAGCCAGTCCTTGAATTGACCCATTTCTAAATTGATGCCTATAAATATTATCTACTAATGCCCCACTTACCACTACCTCTACTGCTTTGCAATAAGTTGCATTTAACCATTTGTTAATCCCTTTTTTTGTTCTTCCTGCTTGTATTTCTTCGTTTCCAATCTCTTTATGTATTTTCTTAAGTGTAGCAGGGAGATTAAAAAAAGTGAGATAGAGCTCAAATTCCATAATCTAGGGGCTGTTATCCCCCTTCCACATCATAGGGGTTAGGGGCCCCAGTGATCTGAAAAATCTGCGTAAAATTTCTTGGCCCTCCATTCATACCAGAGAAGTCTGAATTATTATGGTATTAAAAGATAAAATATGTTGATATTATACAATGCTTCACATACATTTTATGCATTTCTGAGTTTCTGAACTTTTTCTGTGTTGTGTGCTGGCCTTTGTGTGTCTCCTGTGGCTTCCACAAAACTCAAAAATTCCAATTTAATTTTGTATACCGACCAGGATATATTAAAACCGTGATGGAGAAAGTCACAATGTGGAAGGGATAACTGGATTTGCTTTGTGGATTATTCAAGCCCCCTGCTTCCTTCCTACTGATGTCTCTTAGATAAAATGCAACTCTCACAGCTTGACATGTAAAGCTTATGCTCGTAGGATCATAGGTGTAGAACTGACAGAGACAAAATGAGATAATGTTTATAAAGTGTTTTTCATAGTGCCGGGTACATAGTAGGTACTTAATAAATGCATGCTCTTTCCCCTCTTTCCACCTTTTGTTTTCTTCTAGTACATGGATAGATAAGTTTGATAAGTACTTGGTACTTGTTCTTCTGAGGATATATGGAGTCTTTAGATATGTAGCATGCAACACAAGTCAATAGTAGTCAGTCAATAAACATTTATTAAGTACCTATTGTATGTAAGGTACTGTGAGAATAATAAAAGGTTTAATAAAGGAATTGTTCAAAACTAATGGCTGATAAGAAAATGGAATCACATGTGTATTTCACTTACCCACACTAACCATCTCCTCCAGTCTTGGTCTCCTTATCTTTGCTGATTGAAAAAGCAGCCTAAAACAAGATTTCCACAATGTTAGACAATGAAGAAGAGTTCCCAATGGTGGTAGGCCTTTACTGTTTCCACCCTTTCATTCTAAAAGGTCAAAATGTCTAGGCCACCCTTGCTTGTCCTCCTGGGTAATGCAGTAATGTTTGTTTCCCACGATGCCAAATATTGCAGTTGTCTGTTGTAGAATTACTTTCCATGAAATGGATTTAATGTTGTATCAATGTAAACTGAGATTTCTTCACTCTCATCTGTTACCCATCTCCCTGTCTTTCTGAGTAACAATTGCTTGTTGGGAAGGCTGGTGATTTACGCGTGATAACAAGGTTGGAAATTGCTGCTTATATCAACGGGTGCTATTTCAAGCAGGTGGCTTACAAGTGAAATCAATGTTGCTAGTCTTAAAGTTGCTCTTTCTCCTAGGTTCTTCAGGTCAGTCTGGTTGAAGTGATGAAACTCTGTTGTCAGTATGGGAAAAGTCAAATTTGGGGCATAATGTGTAGGTATTTCTGAGACCACCCACAGATTGAAAAGATAAAGGGGAAGTATTTCTTTTGAATAATGTCTCATCTGCCAAAAATGACATTTCATCTAACATGGTTCAGATCCATAGGAAGATCTCATGCTCGGGGATGCTAGATGCCTGGGTTCTATTTACACCTTCATGCTTCTTCTTGTAAGATGCTTAGGAAGTACTTTTTCACAATCCCCATGCCACAATTTATAACATGCTTCCTTCCTTAGGAATCACTACAATTTTAAGGTGCATTTTTCTAACTCTCTGAATGAAAAAAAAAAAAAAGGTTTGCATTTGTCCAAAGTATTCCTGCTGTTTCTGTCATATTTCATGCTTCCCTGGCTCTTAACCTTTGCTTATTCCATTCCTCTGAAATCTGACCCTTTCTTTATGACTGGGTACAAATACCCTCTCCTCTGTAAGACCTCCCTCAATTACCCCAGGCTAAAGTGCTTTCTCCCTTTTCTTAAAGCAGTGATTGCTATTCAATTAACTTAATTCCATAATTTAGCAAACATTTATTAACTAATTATAATAGCTAGCAATTAATATAGCACTTGAAGGTTTGCAGAACACTTTGCATATGTTATTTTATTTGATCCTCACAAAAACACTGGGTGGAATTATTATCTCTATTTTTACAGATGAGGAAATTGAGGCTGAGAGAGGTGACATGACTAATTCAGGGTCACATAGGCAGTGAGTGTCTGGGGTAGGATTCTAATTCAGGTCAGTCTGGTTGGAGTGATGAAAAAGTATGGGGCATAATGTGTAGGTCTTCTTGACTCCAAAGTCTCACCTTCATATAAAGATAAAAATGACACAGTCTCTGCCTTTGGGCACCTGACATTCTATTTAGAGCAGTGGTAAGGTCATGAGAGGTACATAAGTACACTGATAAGAATAATGCAAGGTAATAATAATTATAATAATAGCTAGCATTTATATATGACATTTTAGGCTTTATAAGGGGCAGCTAGGTGGCATAGTAGATAGAGCTCTGGACCTGAAGTCAGGAAGGCTCAACTTCCTGAGGTCAAAAGGGTCACTAGCTGTGTGACCCTGGGCAAATCACTTAACCCTGTTCATCTCAGTTCCTCATCTGTAAAATGAGCTGGAGAAGGAAATGGCAAACTATTCCAGTATCTTTGCCAAGAAAACCTCAAAAGGGATCATGTAGAGTTTTGGACATATTGAGGTAGAGGTGGCAGTGGGCCTTCCAGTGATGTCTTTCAGGCATTTGTAGATGTGGGATGAGCTCTGTGAAATCATTATGGCTGGATTTGGGAATCTTCTGCATAGGGAAAATTATTGAAGCCCTAGGAGGTTATGAAATCACCAAAGAAGATAAGAAGACACAGGACAGAACTTTGAGAGATACTTATGATTAGAGAGCAGGAACTAGTCAATCACCCAGAAAAAAAAGACTGAGAAGGAGTAAAGACTAAGAGGAGAAACAGATGAGAACAACATCATGGAAATCAGGAAGAGAGAGTAGCCAGTATTGAAAGCTGCCAAAGGGTCAGGGAGGATGAAAACTGAGAAAAGGCCATTAAATTGAACAATTAAGAGAGCATTTGTAGTATTTGAAAAGCAGTTTCAATAAAGTTCTGGACTCAAAATTGGAATGACTAGGGCCTAAGGAATAATAATGTGATATCTCTTTGTAAGAACTCTTCTACTGTTGTCTTGAGCTCTGATTTGAATTTTTGTCTATTGTTGCTTAACTCTTCATGGCTTATATCTTGTTTCTACAACTAGATTCTTGTGGGACAAGGGCTATGTTTTAAATTTCTTTGTATCCTTTACCCCTCCAAATGGCTGATAATGGATCCAAGTGAAAGAACCGAATAATCTACAAATATTCCATTTAGATTATGAAGTCCTCCAAGATGCTTCTCTTCATTGTTGACATCGTGTTGATCGTGTCAAAACCCAGAATATCCCAGGGTCTCCTCAGAGATCCATGACTTCTCCAAGAGATTGGTATAACAACCTATTAAAGAGTGATGGGGGGAAATAGTAAACAGCGGATCCCCTGATCTGGCTGGAACACATACTACTGGAGGTTAAACCTGTACCCTGGCCACTTTTAGGGAAATGCATGGCTCAGTGCTGAAAGACTTGTTGATTTTAGATGAAGAGGCAGACCCAGTCCCAGCACTCTTAATGACTAAAGGGAGAGAGGGAAGGGAGAGGCTACATCAGGCTAGGCAGAGCCTATCAGGTACTAAGCCAGGAAGAGTGGGCTATCAATAGACCACAAACGAAATTGATCATGCTCTCTAGAGCTTTTTTAGGTTCCTATTTGTGAATCATGTCACGATTCTTTAAATCTCCCTATGGAGGGATAGAAGCAAAGATGTTTTGATAAAAGTTTGACAACAGACCCTCTGAAAAAAATAGTATGAATGATGTACTTTAAAATTATTATTTTTATCTTTAGTATTTTCCACCTAATTACATGTACAAACAATTTTAAACATTCATTTTTAAAAATTTGAGTTCTGAATTCTTTCCCTCCTTCCATGCCCCCCCCTTATTGAAAAGGAAAGCAATGTGATATAGGTTATACATGTGTAGTCATGCAAAACATATTACCATATTAGTCATGTTGTAGACAAAAAAACTAGAAAAATTAAGAAAGTAAAAAGAGCATGCTTTGATTTGCATTCAGATTTCATCAGTTATTTTTCTGGGGACGGATAACATTTTTCACTATACGTCCTTCAGAGTTGGCTTGGATCATTGTAATGCTAAGAATAACTAAGTCTGAATGATGTACTTTTAAGTATAATATGCATTCACATTTCCTCATCACTTTCTTAAGTTTAGAAATTTAAAAAACCAACAATAAGTCAGGTTTTGATTTGTAGTATTTGCTGATTTCCAAGGGGCAAATTCTCATGCTAAAAATTTAATAGTCGGCTCTCTTAAGTTTAAGCTGTCTCTAGCATGCCCCCGAGTGAGAGAGAGAGACATTTTGCCCTGACCCCCCACCTTCACTGTGAGCTCATGGCAGGGGGTACCTTCCCTCCCTAGGCAAGCCTGAGCCAGAGGGGCCCCTTCCTGGAAAGGGTGAAGGTGAGTGCCCCCGCCCTTCTTGGCCCAGCATCAGTTTGTATTGTTTCAAAGGAAAAAGCAAATGGATGGAAAATGCTTATTATCCAGACCATGATATGAAGTTGGATTGACAGCCCATTGAATGAATACATCAGTATTATGTACCAATGGCAGATGAACAATGAGCTGGGCCCAGAAGTGAAGAGGAGGAAGAGAGGAAACTGGTTTGCATCTGGGCAATTGTGCAATGCTTTTAATGATGTCAAGCTGTTCCCTGACACATAATCCCATCATTTTTTGAGTGTCATTGTTCTCCCATTGATGATGTAGGATTGGGAATCCTAGAATTCTATAATCACTGAGGCATCACAATGGTAGGGGACCCAAACGGTAATGCAGAGATGCATGATGGGGTGTAGGTAAGCTTTGGTTTATTTCAAATGATGATTTTCCCCAAAGAAGTGGCACTAGGGCTATCACCCAGGAACTCTCTGATCAGAGAAAACCATGGTCTAAGAGACAACAAGAGCAGAAGAAAATAAATCGGCAACTTGATATCGGCACAGGCGCTCACAGAGAGAAAAGACTAGAAGAAAGGCCCCGGAATGTTGATTACATCTTTATGCAACATTCGTGGACAAGAATTATGTAGGATGAGAAGATGGGGGTATGAGTTGCCCTTATGATGGGAATACCCATCTGATGTAATCTGATACTGATACTGATATAATCATACTGATGTAATCATGGGTCCACTGAAGTAACCAATGAAACTAAGACATTTATTAAGTGCCTACTATTTGCCAGGCATTGTGCCTGGGAATGCAAAGAAAAGTAAAAGTTAGTTCCTGCCCTCAAGGAATTTACATTTTAATGGGAGAAACGACACATAAATATCTAGGTACATACAGAATACACACAGAGTAGGTGGGAAGTAATCTCAGAAGGGAAGACACTAGCATCAGGAAGTATCAGGAAAGGCCTCCTGTAGAAGGTGGGATTTGAGTTAAGATTTGAGGTCAGGGGTACCAAGAGGTAGAGGGGAAGAGAGAGAAAATAGAAGGCTTCTGGAATGGGGGATAGCCAGTACAAAGCCATGGAAATAGGAACTGGATCGTGTGAGGAATGGCGGGTGGGTCAGCGTAGCTGGATCATGGAGAATGTGGAAAAGAGAAAAGAAGAAGACCAAAGTATTACATACTCCATAGTGCCCAGTATAGAAGCTTGTCATAAACTATAGGTTTAGGATTGGAAAGAAACTTAGAGATCAAGTCCCACCCTGTCATTTTATAAATAAGGAAACTGAGTCAGACAGAAGTGAATTGACTTGCCCAGAGTCACAAAGCTACCAAGGGTCTGAGGCCAGTTTTGAACTTGGGCCTTTCTTACTCTATCCACTACAATGGAAGTGTCAAACATGACGTCCTTAGGCCCTTCAACCCACAACCCTTCAGAGTATGGCTTGCACCTGATTAAAGTGTAATTAAGAAATATTTAACAAAATAAATAAAAATACATTAAGACATAGACAATATTAATTTGTGGTTTTCTAAGTCAATATATGGTCTGCAGGAATCCTTAATAGAGCTTAGTGGCCCTCATTTCTATTGGAGTTTGATATGGTTGCACTACGCCATGGTTCCCCTCAGATAACGTTAACATAGTGCTTTAAGGTTTGCAAAGCACTACATATATTAAATCATGTGTTTCCCCCAACAACCCTGTGAAGCAGGTGTTATTGTGACCCATATTTTAGAAATGAGCAAACTGAAATTGAGAGGTGGGTGATTTGCTTTGTGGCCATGCAGCTAGTACGGGAGTTGAGAAAGAGACATCTTCACCAAGTCTAACACTTTAGCCACTTTGCCATGGGTGGCACTTAACAAACACTTGTTGGTTTAATTAAGTGTGATTAACTAAAAAAAAATTTGGAGAGGCAATCAGGGTTAAATGACCTGCCCAGGGTCAATAAGCATCTGGGGCCAGATTTGAACCCAGGTCTTCCTGACTTGAAGGCTGGTGCTCCATCCACCTAGCTGCTCCTGATTTGATTTTATTTTGTAGTAAGTGTTCAAGTACCCTTACAAGTCAATGAAATGGAAGGTGGAGTAATTAATTATCTGTTGAACTTACTCCATTGACACAACCACCTGGGTAATTGTGGCTCCCAATTCTCCCCTTTAGCTTAAGAACAGGTTTTTATACATCAGCTAAACTGAATACAGTATTCACACTGACAAGTTCATATAGGTCGTTAAAAAACTGGGGCAAGATCCAGAACTTAATTGGAAACCAAAGGGCTGGGAGTTCTACTTTCTGCACTTTTGCTGGCTGCCTGGCTGACCTCTGGCTGAGTCTTGGTAAGGGGGCTATTTTCTGCTTCTTCATTGGTCAAGATAAATGGCATTGTTGCCATAGAGTTGATCTATGAGGGTCATAGGAGTGTGTTTTAAAGTAATGCGGTCTAGGTGGAAGCAAATTCCTGCTGTGATACTTTTACTTTTGTTTTTATGAAAGAGACCACAAAGCTGTTGCCCCATCCGATCCCACCCCTTGCCATTTTTCACCCCCAGGAAATACCTCTTGTATATGTAATTACATGGCGGTTTATAGAATGCCTCAGGAGTGCCAAGGGTATTAAGAAGGGTGTTCAGATAAGCTAAAGAACTTTCTGGACTGAAATAGAAGATTCTAGGTATCAAGGTGAGTCCAGAGAATAGGTAGGACAGAAAAAAGGGGGCACCATGTTGGAGGAGGCAGCAGGTTTGGTGAGGGAATAGATAGCTAGCCTCTTGGATAAGGAAAGTTTTGACCAGAAAACCAGATGTCTTCGTAAATTGAAAGTGTGGAATAACTTTTTTTCTTTTCTCTTGAGATTTCCCTTGACTACAGTCAATCAACAAACATTTATCAAACACCTACTATGTGCCAGACACTGGGTGAAGCACTGGGGAGAAACTAAGAATGAAACAGAGTCACAGCCTGTTGGTTTTACCTCGGCGACGTAAAGGCCATCCCTCTAGTGTAGGCCCTTGTTGACTCACATCTGCATTATTGGAATAGCCTGCGGTGGGTCTGCCTCCTTCAAGTTTCTCCCCACTCCAATCTGCTACTCAACTACCAAAGTGATTTTCCTAAAGCATAGGTCTGATTATGTCACATTGCCTCCCTCACTCAACTCAATAAACTTCCCTGGCTCCCTATGTCTCCAGGATCAAATACAAAATGTTCTGTTTGACATTCAAAGACCTTCATAACCTATCCTCCTACCTTTCCCGTCTTTTTACACCTTTCTCCCCAACACATACTTTTTGATCTAGCCACAGTGGCCTCCTGAAAGTTCCATTGTGTCTCTGGGTCTTTTCTCTGGCTATCCCTATACCTGGAACTCCCTCTCTCCTCCACTCTAGCTACTGACCTCCCTGGCTTCCTTCAAGTCCCAACTAACATCCCATCTTATACTGGAAGCCTTCTCCAAGCCCTCTCAATTCTAGTACCTTCCCTCAGTTAATTATTTTTTATATATCCTGTATGTAGCTTGCTTTGTGTATATTTCTTTGTATGTAAGCTGTGTAGTCTAATCCCCATTAGATTGTGTGTGAGCTCCTGTCTTTTGATCCCCCGCTTTTAGTACAGAGCTTGGCACATAGTAGATACCTAATAAATATTGGTTGATTCATTGAGATAATAGATACATATACTTATGTATAAAGAAAATAAATACCAAAAAAAGTCCAAGAAGAGAGTCCTTAAAAAAAAGTCCTTAAGAAGAGAGGGCATTAGCAGTTGGAGAGAATCAGGAAAGCCTTCATATAGGTGTTTCTTCAGCTGTACCTTAAAAGTAAAGACGGATTCTATAAGATAGAGGTGAAGGAGTGTATTTCATTAATAGCCAATTCAAGGGCACGGAGGCGGGAAATGGAGCTGTTCCTTTGTGAGGAACAACAAATAGGCCAGGTAATTAGATTTTAGAGTACAAGAGGGAGAATGATGTATGATGACGCTGGAAAGCTATGTTGTTGCCAGGTTGTGAAGGGTTTTAAAAGTTAAACAAGGGGTTTTATATCTTATCCCAGGGGTAAGTTTGGGGGACTTTAGCAGGAAGGACAAAGTTTGGAATAGTTTCAGTGAGGTGTAGGATAGGGAATCAGCTAGGGAGGAATAAAAGTGTGGCTGTGCTTCAGTGAGGAGGACCCAATTTAAGATGGATAACATTCACTTATAGTGTACTTAGTTGTACAGTTGTATGGTTTCTTCAGTTTTATTCAGCAGCATGTGAATAGGAGCAAAGTAGGTAGGTACAGTAGTGGGACTCATCCAGGGCTGAGGTTCAGCAAGGGACAAACAGTGATAAGACAAAGGGGCTATAGAGCAGAGGATGATGTGGAGTTGAATTGGCTAACCATGGTGCTCAGTTTGGAAAGAGAGGAAAATGAAGTCAGAGCAGGGGGAGTGGCCTGAGAAACTATTGAGGGGTGGTGACTAGAGGGCATGATGACTACAAAGAATAAGTTTAGGTGGGATGAGGCATCAGGAGAGATGGGTTAATAGAAGGGTCATAGTTAGATGGTGGAATGTCAGTTTTGATTGAGGAAGTGGTCCACTTGAGGTTATGGTGATATCTAGGGCATGATCATCTCTATATGCAGCTGAGATGGACTGAAGAAGAAGGTCATGGGATGTAAGATGCCTAAGAAATTGGAAGGTTGGGAAGTTTAGTTGTTATTTTGTCATTTTGAGTTGTGTCCTACTTTTCTGACCCCATTTGGGGTTTTCTTGGCAGAGATACTGGAATGGTTTGCCATTTCCTTCTCCAGCCCATTTTACAGATGAAGAACTGAGGCAAACAGGGTGAAGTGACTTACCCAGGGTCATACAGCTAGTAAGTGTCTGAGGTCAGATTTGAACTCAAGGAAGATGAGTCTTCCTGACTCCAGGCTCAGCACTCTATGCACTGTGCCACCTAGCTGCCCTGTAGGGGGTTTAAGGGAGCATCGACATTGATGCTGAAGTCCCTTGCTATAAAAGCAGGAGATGGGAAGGAGAAGAAGATGGTGATCCAGGTGCTGAATTCCTTGAGAAAGGAGAAAGACAGCCACCAAGACCTAGATTGAGTGGGGAAATTTAATGGAGTAAATTTCAAGAGTGAAGGTTGCTGAATGATGATAAAGGGAGAGGGATATATGTGATAGACAGAAACAAATGTTATGAAATTTCAGAAGAAGGTAACTGGGGATAGGGGGGTAGAAATGAGGGGGGCGGTGGCAAGTGATCCGGGTCTCAGAAGATGGGCTTGAATTTCAATATTTTTAAAAGCATCTTTGACTTTGAGTCCACTAGAATTGCTTTGACTGTAGGGCCATACTCTATGTAGCCTCTGAGAGAAAGTAACTCAGGAAGAAGAAAAACCCCACTGATCCATTTTGGGTTGATATCAGCCCCATCCCCCTCCTCTAAGGACATCTCTCACCCTCTTACCTTCACCGTCCATTCTCATACCTTTTTGCCTATCATGGAAAACTCGGAGAGGAGAGGTATGTGCTTGTAACCTCAGAGCCCCATAATCTAATGGTCTCTGAATTTAAGATTGCTGTTCTGGGTCATTCCCAGACTAATCCTTTTGCCAAATGGCTGCTTGGGTTGCATGTGTGGTCACACAAAGGGAAGTTATGGAAAGACATCAGTCTATAGATATTAAGACAGGGGAGCTATTAAAGGAAATCCCTACCAAGCAAAAAATCTTTGACAGAACCTGAGGTCATCATTGTGAAGTGCATAGAAGTAGACTGCTTTATGAAAGCTTTTCTTTTATTTGTGTCACTCACAATCAAGATCGTAACCACTTTAGTCACATTTTATTGTATCCAGAAGACTGTGGAACTGACGTGTAAATGTGGGCCCTCATACTACTGTATGCCGAATTTAGATGGTCCCATTAACACCATTGTTTCCTCTAGTCAAATTTGATGAATTGTCAATGGAAAATATTTTTTCCAGTTGAAGTAATGCATACATTCATACATTTGCATTGATATGGTAATAGATTCAAAGGTGCTTTTATGATGTTGCTGGTAAGGACCATTATGATGTTAATAGAGTGCCAGTGTATGGTGGCTTTTTCTTCCCAAGACATGGGGATGGTCACAGCATCTTTGAGCTGCTTTCTATTTCCCCGAGTAGTCTCTCTCTCCCTGCCTTCCCCCTTTTCCCTTCTCCCTGCCCCCTCCAGCTTTGGTTGCCACCCTTCCATCGGTTCAGAGTTGACTGGAATGGATTGCTATTGAGTGACATGAGGCATTCCTTCTTCCTTCCTCCTGAGAGACTGCCAACCCTTGGGGCAGAAGGCTGGGACAGAGGCCAAATCTTCTGCCAAACTGTGCAAGGCATGAAACTGTAGAGTACCCTTTATTGTTGTTATAACTTCATATTCTATATTAAATTAACAGAAAGGCTTCTTAGGAAAAAAAATGTTGTTTTTTGGAGGCAGTATGACTTAGTGAATAAGAGGCCTGTCTCAGTGAAATCACCCAAATAATTAGAAAAGGGGTATTTCTCACAGGGCTTCAGCAATCCCAAGACCATGAAGTTAACCTCATATCTTTACCATGGTGTATCATAAAGGTAAAAACACCCTGAAAAGTCATTTGGATTGATCTACATTCTAGTTTCTGCTTTTTTAGGGGCTGAAAGGGTGACCTAGGGCTAAATCTGTTTCATTAGCTTCCACATCAAAGATGGCCATTCATTCCATTTTTAAAGACTTCCAAGGAAGGAGAATCACCTTGTTTCTAACCTTTGATAAAAGCTGATTTGGCAGCCTCCCTCAGTAAGCCATTCAGTGTGGAAACGCGTCCTATTCAGAATCCTCAAGTTCTTAGGTCTCATCCAAATTCCCCTTTTCTATGCTTTAATCCCATTTCTGCTTAAACTGTTCTTACAGAGTGTAGACAATGGCTAATTGTCACTCAGAGGATAATAAATCTTTAAGTAGATGAAAATTCTCTAATGACCCCTAAGCTTTCCTTTCTCCAGTTCTTTTGGTTAAACACACACACACACACACACACACACACACACACACTACTGTACTCTAGGAATTATGTAGGAGAAAACATGGAAAGCTTGTAGTCTGAGAAACGTTTTACTGGAAAAAAAAAGATAGGCTGGTCTCTGGCTTCCTTTACGGCCTAGTCTTTTTTTTTTTCTAGCTAATTGGAATTAAGTGACTTGCCCAGGGTCACACAGCTAGTAAGTGTCAAGTAGTTTGGTCTGAGGCCACATTTGAACTCAGGTCCTCCTGACTTCAGGGCTGGCGCTGTATCCACTGCTCCACCTAGCAGCCCAGGCCCAGTCTTTTACAGGAAATCTTAATCACCTCTGCTTAATTCTAGTGCCTTCCTTTGTTAATTATTTCCTATTTATCCTATATATAGTTTGTTTGTTATTTCCTCCATTAGGTTGTAACTTTTTTGAACATAGGGACTGTCTTTCGTCTCTTTATGTATTCCTAGTGCTTAGAACAGTGCTTGGCACATAGTAGGTACTTAATAAATGTTTAATGGTTGATTTATTGACGTATAGAGCAAGGTATAACCAATGGACTTGTATTCTACTGGTACCTTCACAGCACGTCAGGTGGACTCCCTTCGACAAATTTATGGTAGGAATAATACAATACCAAACAAATTCAGAAGAAAATACGCACATACATTGAATAAAGCTTTAGGTATCTATGTGTGTATACATATATATATATATATATAATTTATAGAACAATATGTTATGCAATATATAATAATTTATATAATAATATATATTTAATTTATGGAAAGACATGGACAAAAATCCCATAGAATAGGCAGGCATGGAGGAATTGTGAGCTTAATTGCCAGAGGGAATGCCCAGGTTGAGGAGACCACAGTTACATTTGGGGGAAGGGACCTGTAATGCAGACTAGTCTTCAAAATCAACTCAAAGCACGTTCCTACCTAATGGTAGATCTTCAAATATGGAAACAGCCCATTATCAAAGATTCCAAGAGTACTCCCTACGCCATTTCCCCTATTATATAACCTCTGTTCTAAAATAATAAGGTGACTTCTCACACCACTTTACTCTCTATAAAGTAAAAATGTATATTACATAAGATTATCCCCAAAAAGTTCCCTTCTGGGGGAGATTTAAATTGGGAACCTTTCCAGATTGGATATGACTATTGGTCTTTACTCCTACACGCTGTCCAAAGCCAAGGTATTTAAGGAGACTATTTTCCATAAAGAACATATGAATGATATTTGTGTTGTTAGGCTCTTAGCTCATATCAGGAAAGAGGAAGTGGGGTCCTGATGGATTCAGCAAACTTGAAAGTTGTTTGACTTGAGTGAGAAATATCTGCGCCTTGTGCAATAAAACCACAGATATTTAGCAGCCTTGAAGATTAGTAACATTCCCTCTGAACCAGTGGTGATCTTCTCTCCTTTGTACATATGGCCGAGAGAAAGGAAAGAGATAATAACTTTGTGGATAAAAAATGTGGTTAAAGAAAGCATGATTCAAATAGAAACACAAATGCAAAATTCAGAATGAAGCTGGCATAGAATGTTGGCCCACAAAAAGGCCATAAGGAGTCCCATGTGAAGATTACTTTCTTTCTAATCTTTTGTAATCTAGTTTGTATCATGCTAATCTTACTTACTAGTACCTACATTTGTTTGGGAACTCATCAGAAGTTGCCCCGAACTCTCTTCCCATTCTGACCTCAAAAATCCCTGGTCTTTGTCTATTAGCCAACCCTCAATAATAAAGGATCTCAAGAATGGAAAAGAGACAAAGAGAGTATGATTTGAATCGAGGATAATAAACTCATAGGTCCTCATTTGGGTGTTGGGATTCAAAGTGAGATCTGCCATGTTTCCATGCTTTTTTTTTCTTCCACAAATTCAACTTTCTTCCTTTGCTCTGCAAAGTTCTATGTATTTCTCTTTCCAGATGTGAAGTAGCATCTCTGACAAAGTACAATGTTTATAATAATAATAGCTAACATTTATACAGCACTTACTATGTGCCAGGCACTGTGCTAAGTTCTTTACAATTATTATCTCATTTGATCCTCACAACAACCCTGGGAGGTAGGTGCTGTTATCTCCATTTTACAAATAAGGAAACTGAGGCAAACAAACGTGAAATGATTTGCCCAGGGTCACATAGCTAGCAAAGTCTGAGGCTGAATTTGAACCCAGGCCTTCCTAACTCTGGGCCTGGAACTCTATCCACTCTACCACTTAGCTGCTCCCACTTTCATGTTTGGATTTTTATTCTCTAATATTATCACAGCTGACATAATTAACAATATTAAATTTTGAAACTCCTCCTTCCATTGTAGCAAAATTTAAATGTGTTATTCTTTGGCTCATGGATGTAATCAAGGCAGTGTGTTTGGTACTGGTTTATTCTTTTAAAAAAAGCAAAGTAAAAGCAGATGTGGTATATTTATAGACTCATCAGCCAATGGATGGATAAAAGAAAAAGAAAAATTAATGGGAAAGTGTCAGCCAGGGTGGAGGAGTAATTGATGAAATAATCTAAAGAAGATGGAGAACATTTTCTTTGGCCTACTTTTCTTGACCACTGGTCTCTAGACTCTAATTTGCTGAAAGTTTTCCTATCCATAGATAAATTCACTCATAGTTTCTTTCTTCTTTCCCTCCTACTCTTACCACTGTGAAACAGGTTAATGCACATGAATATTTTCTTATGTAGAAAGTAGAAGTTGACCTTGAAACTACAGGCTTCTCTATCAATGATGGGTTCCACCATTCCCATCTAATCAATCTGTATGGATCAACCCAATCAATTTGGATGTGTTGTATCTATAGGAGAAGCAGTGAAGTAAAAACACATTTATAAAAAGCTTGGCAAGAGGCCCAATTAAATCAGATTATCTGGAGAGCATGTAAGGATGAACTTGAAAGGAGGACAACAAAAAGACAAAAAATGGAAAAGATCTGTCAAGATTTCTTAAATATCAATGAGAATGGAACCTCCACTTTAAAAAAAAAATTGACTCATGGGCAGCTAAGTGGCACAGTGGCTAGAACACTGGCCCTGAAGTCAGGAGGACCTGAGTTCAAATCTGGCCTCAAACCAAACACTTGACACTTACTAGCTATGCAAGCCTGGGCAAGTCACTTAACCCCCATTGCCTAAAAAAAAGGGTTGACTCAGTTTTCCATATATTTTAGAAATGAGGTCTTTATGAGAGACACTGGTTGTAAAAATTCTTTTCCAGTTTTCTGCTTCCTTCCTAATCTTGGATGCATTGGCTTTGTTTGTGCAAAACCTTTTCAATTTAATGAAATCAAAATTATGCATTTTGTATTTCATAATGTTCTCTATCTCTTGTTTGGTTATAAATTCTTTTCTTCTCTATACATCTGAAAGGTAGACTAATCCTTGCTCTTCTAGTTTGCTTATAGTATCAGTCTTTATATATAAATCTTATACCCATTTTGGTATATAGGTATGTATCTTGGTATATAGGATGTAAGATGTTGGTCTGTGCCCAGTTTCTGCCATACATTTTTCCTGTTTTCTCAGCAGGTTTTGTTAAACATTGATTTCTTATCCCAGAATCTGGAGTCTTTGGATTTATCAAATAGTAGATTAGTATGATAATTGACTGTTGTGTCTTGCATACCTTACCTATTCCATTGATCCACCACTCTATTTCTTAGCCAGTACCAAGTAGTTTTGATGATTGCTGCTTTATAATACAATTTAAGATCTGGTACAGCTAGGCTACCTTCCCTTGCATTTCTTTTCATTAGTTCCCTTGATACTCTGGATTTTTTGTTCTTCCAGATGAATTTTGTTATTGTTTTTTCCAGCTCTATAAAGTAATTTTTTGGTAGTTTGATTGGTATGGTGCTGATTAAGTAGAAACCTCCACTTTTGGACACAAATATTGTCATACTCAATGAACTTTATGTGGAATTCAGAATGACCCTAAAAAAAACAAAGATGGAAATGGCATTTGGACCAGATTTAAGTATACACAGAGGATGCCTGCATTTCAGATAACACAATTTTGAGGATATTAAAGGGTGTTTTCTCAAGATATATAAAAAGGCAGGGAAGAAAACAAAGAGAAGAAAAAATTATGAGCCTTATTATTAATGAAAAAAGGCAAGAAAATATTAGCACATACCAAGCTATATGTAGAAACCAAATTCCCAGCTCCTGCTAAATTGGTTTTCTGTCATGTAGACATGGCTTCTGTCTAATCAGAAAATGAAACAGAAAGGAAGAACAGTTCTTAGGATAAATTTTGGGGAAAAAATCCTTCGGTATTAATAGGGAAATGAAGAAGAGTTTTTGGCTTGAATGATCTAGTTTCTTGGTCTACATTGACTTAATTCACTGGATAATTCCCCAACTGTCCATTTCACTTTAGATCATTGCTGTGCTGAGAAACAAAAAAGAAACCATTCTGTCAGGTGAATTTCCACACCTCAAATTCAGCACCTCTGACTGTTATAGAAATATTGACAGTAAATGACCACATTTCTGTGTGAAATGATCACAGAATCACAGAGTTTAAGAATTGGAAGGGACTTTATCAGTCATCTAGCCTCTATACCAAAGGAATGCCCAGCCCTGGTATATTCACATCTATGTGGACTTCCTTGTACAGTGAGGTACAATTTGGCTTTTAAATAAAATATTTAATTGACTGTATATCAATTGTTTAAAAATAAAATCTTCACATTTTTGCTTAAGTAAAAAACATACCCAAACAAACCCACAATCTATAAGCGAAATAGCTATGGCATCATATGGGCTTTGTTGTATTCAAGTGCTGTTAAGAAGAAATCCACACAACTACTTTAACATTGAACTCATTTTAAGGATGAAATTATTCTAAATCATGTCTATGGCATGCCAATACTCCAATTCCACTGGATCTATGTTTTCATCATTGTGTAGTTTCCCTGCAGTGTTGTTTATTGTAACACTGTCATGGCTTCCCATCCTGTGTAACTCTCATTCACATTCTCCCATAAGTTTACTGGCAGAGGTTCATCCAAGGGTCTCATTTACTTTCTTCTGATATCATATAGATATCAATAGATCATTCTGGCTGCTCATGGGCTATCTTTTGGTCTTGATACATGATCAGCCCATTTATTTTTCCAGTCACATGTTTCTTTACGTAAATTATGTTATGTTTCTGTTGTTATATCTTTCAAGGAGGTGAAAGTACATTGAAAAATGCATATACCTCACCAACGTCTACATATTGATACATGGGATACTCTTTTTCTTCCACTGTTTTTTTTTTTAAATAATCAATTAAGGAAGTGGATCCATTACCTAATCTCATGTTGATTTAGGTAGCCTAGATGAAAAAGTTTGGAATGGGATGGAATACACGAAAGTGGTGAAAAGGTTCAAAAGGGAGCCAAATGCTTTCTTCCTAGAAATTCAGATGTTTATACCCTTTTACACAGAGCCCAAGTAGCTTTAACAAACTCATCACACGTAAGCTAATGCAATTCATGTTCCTAAAAGCAGTTAAAGCAAAATAATAGGAGCCCAAGTCACAAAGAAATCTTCTTGCTATAAATTTATTATTTGTGAGGAAAAAAAATGTTTTAACCCAAATGCAGTGCAGGACTATTGCATATCATTCCCACATGGAAGAAGTGGTGAAAGGGTTGTGGGGTTGTGGAAATCATATTTATTGTTATCATCTGTTTTCCTTAGCTGTGGCTATCAGAGGGAACCTGGGGGATGGGAGGAGGAATATCATTTACAATACACTATTGTTAGACATCCAGCTTTATGATTCTGTTTCAATAGTGGCTTATTAACTACAAATCTGTTTTTTTTTTGTAGATTTGGTTTTAGATAAATGTAGCATTGTGGTAATGAGATTTTAAAGAATAACAACCACACAAATTAGTTATGTATATAAGGATGGCATGGGATAGAAATGAATGAATTCGAAGTATGAAATCTGCGTAGGGAACATGTAATAATCCTTATGAAAATGTTAACTTTAAAATAAATAAGATGTCGATAGTCAATAAATAAGACCTATTGTCTACAACTGAGCAGAGTATGGCACTTTTGAGAGTAACTGACATCATGCTCCATCATTTCTGGTAAGGGAGTTGATAAACACAGGTGAGGTTAGTGACAGGGTCCTGGGGGAAAGATTGGTTAAAAACATAGAGGAATTTAGCTTCAAGGATGAAGTAACCACAAATGGGTTGATTGAAAGTTAAAGAAACAGCACAGTTGTCCCCCATGGCCCAGAGTTGGCTCTTTGTACTTCAGATTGGAGTTGGGGGACTAAGCATTAGATTCAGTCTCTTGTTCCCCAGGCTGGGTTGGCGCTTTGTGTAGGTGGTGAGCTGTTTCCAGGTGCAGAGGGGATTATGGTGTGATTCTTGGATCCACTCTTGGACACCTCTGGTTGCCGAAAACTCCTTGGAATTTGTTTGATTTAAGTAGCTTGTCTCACATATGGGACCCTACCCAAGTATCAAGAGATATAGAGATATGTTTAAAACACAAATGCATAAATTCAAGCTTTTAATTCAACAATAGGGTACTTCTTGGAGAAAGTCATTCTTTTTTTCTGTGTTCCTCCAAGGCTTGTATTTTTTGTTTAGAGACAGTTATTAGCTATCTGCCATTGTCATCATCATCATTCAACTGAATAAGCATTTATTTAGTCCCTATTATGTGCATAACATTTTGCTAGGTGTTAGGGATAGAAGGACAAAAATGAAATAAAATAATCCTTCCCCTCAAAGGCTTTACATTCTATTACATTTCTCTCCCATTCCTTCAAGTTGGCTAGAAGCTTATATGCTTCCCTGCCTGCTTCCTTCTAGCACTGAAGGACTTGCCTGATTTGTGGGTGATGAAGCAATTCCCTTATTGGCTTATAAAAGATGAAAGAACTTCTGATTTAATAGATTTTTAAATTGGATTGACCCACCTTTATTGTTGTGGTTGTTTGGTCATTTTGGCTGTGTCCAACTCTTCATGACCCCATTTGGGGTTTCCTTGGCAAAGATACTGGTGTGGTTTGCCATTTGCTTCTCCAGCTTATTTTACAGATGAGGAAACTGAGGCACACAATATAAAGTGACCTGGCCAGGGTCACACAGCTCGTAAGTGTCTGAGGCCAAATTTGAACTCAGGAAGATGAATTTTCCTGACTCCAGGCCTGGTACTGTACCACCTAGCTACCTTATCATAGTGGAGCAATTTGTGTAGCTGAGTGAAACTATGAGATGTGCTATGTAGGTCATAGTGGAGAGTTCATACAAAAGATGATCCATTGGAGAAGGAAATGACAAACCATTCTAGTATCTTTGCCAAGAAAACCCCATAGACAGTATTAAAATGATAAAAGATACGACACTGGAAGATAAGCCCCTCAGGTCAGAAGCTGTCCAACACGTTGCTGGGGAAGAATGTAAGACAACTACAAGTAGCTCCAGAAAGAATCAAGAGGCTAGGCCAAAGGTACAAGGAAGCTCAGCTGCAGATGTGTCTAGTGATGAAAGGAGTCTGATGCTTGTAAAGATCAATATTGCATGATGTAATGTAAGATCTGGAATGCAAGATCTATGAACCAAGGTAAGCTGGATGTGGTCAAACAGGAGATAGAAAGATTAAACATTGACATCTTGGGTGTTAGCAAACTTAAATGGATGGGAAAGGGTGCATTTAATTCAGGTGATCATTACATATACCACTATGGGCAAGAATGCCTTAGAAGAAATGGAGTAGCTCTCATTGTCAATAAAAGGATGAGTCAGCAGTACTACAATCTCAAAAACGACAGAATATCTATTTAAATTCAAGGCAAACTGTTCAACCTCACAGTAATGCAAATCCATGCTCCAACCACTAATGGTGAAGCAGCCAAAGTTGATTAGATCTATGAAGACCTACAACATTTTCTAGAAATAACACCCCCACCAAAAAAGATGTCACATTCATCATGGGGGAATGGAAATACTAAGGTAGGAAATAAAAAAGATAATTGGAATAACAGGCAAGTTTGGTCTTGAAGTGTAAAATAAAGCAGGGCAGAAACCAAAAAGAGCTTTTTAAAGATAACTCACTGGTCATAGCAAACCCTCTTTTTCAACAACCCAAAAAGTGAATCCACACATTGACATCAACAGATGGTCAATATCAAAATCAGATCGATTATATGCTTTGCGACCAAAGGTAGAGAAGCTTTACACAGTCAGTTAAAACAGACCTGGAGCTGACTGTGGATCAGATCACGAGCTTCTTATTGCAAAATTCAGACTTAAATTGAAGAAAGTTCAGAAAACCTTAAGACTGTAGAGGTATGACCTAAATGTCATCCCTTATAAATATGAAGTGGAAGTGATGAATAGATTTAAGGGATTGGATCTGGTAGATAAAGTGCCTACAGAACTATGAACAGAGGTCTGAAATATTGTACAAGAGGCAGCAACAAAAACATTCCAAAGAAAAAGAAGAGCAAGAAAGCAAAATGGCTGTGTGAACAGACTTTTTACAAATAGCCAAGAAAAGAAGGAAAGTGAAGGGTAGAAGATGAATGGGAAAGATATACCTGACTCAGTGCAGAATTACAGAGAATGGCAAGAAAATTAGAGACATCTTCAAGAAAATTAGAGATATCAAGGGGAAATTTCATTCAAAAATGGACATGATAAAAGACAAAACTGGTAGGGACTTAACAGAAGTAGAAGAGATTAAGAAAAGGTGGCGAGAATATACAAAAGAACTATACGAGAAAGATTTTAACTGAAAACTATGATGGTGTGGTTACTGATCCAGCACTAGACATCCTGGAGAATAAAGTCAAGTGGGCCTTAAGAAACATTGCTAACAATAAGGTTAGTGGAGGTGATAGAATGCCAGATGATGCTGTTAAAGTACTGCACTCAATATACCAGTAAATTTGAAAAACTCAACAGTGGCAACTAGATTGGAAGAGATCAGTTTATTTCCCAATCCTAAAGAAGGGCAATGTCAAAGAATGTTCAAATTACCAAACAATTTGTGCTCATTTCACATGTCAGCAAGATTATATTCAAGATTCTGCAAGTTAGGCTTTAGCAGTATGTGAACCAAGAATTACCAGAAGAGCAGGCTGGTTTTTGAAGAGGCAGAAGAACAAGAGACCAAATTGTCAGCATTCACTGGATTATGGAGAAAGCAAGGGAATTTTAGAAAAAAAAACCATCTACTTCTGCTTCATTGACTACATTGAAGCCTTTGACTATGTGGATCACAACAAAATGGGGCAAGTCTTCAAAGAGATCATCTTACTTGTTTCCCGAGGCACCTATATGTGGGTCAAGAGGCAACAGTTAGAACTGAACATGGAACAGCTAATTGGCTTAAGATTGGGAAAGGAGTACAGCAAGGTTGCATAATGTCACTTTATTTATTTAACTTATTTTTTTTCTTTTTTTTAAAGACAATTGGGGTTAAGTGACTTGCTCAGGGTCACACAGCTAGTAAGTGTCAAGTGTTTGGTCTGAGGCTGGATTTGAACTCAGGTCTTCCTGACTTCAGGGTTGGTGCTCTCTCCACTGCACCATTGTGACATAGCTGCCCCCTATTTATTTAACTTATAAGTAGAGTACATCATGTGAAACCCCAGGCTGAACAAATCAAAAGCTAGAATTAAGGTTGCAGGAGAAATATCAACGATCATATGCAAATGATATAATATGATATAATGGCATAACAATAATATGCAGATGATACCACTTTGATGGCAGAAAGTGAAGAATTAGGAAGCCTTTTGATGACTTGAAAAGAGGAGAGTATAAAACTGGCTCAAAGCTTAACATTAAAAAAAAAAACTAAGATCTTGATAACTGGTCCTATCACTTCTTGGCAAATGAAGGGAGAAGAAATGTAAGCAGTGTGAGTTTTTATATTCTTGGGCTCCAAGATCACTATAGACAGTAGCTACACCCATGAAATTAAAAGATACTTGCTCCTTGGAAGGAAAGCTATGGCAAATCTGGACAGCATACTACAAAGCAGAGACATCACCTTATTGATGAAGATCTGTATAGTCAAAGTTGTGGTCCTTCCAGTAGCAATGTTTGGCTGTGAGAATTGGACTATAAGGAAATCTGGGTGTCACAGAATCGATGCTTTTGAATATGTTTCTGGAGAAGACTTTTGAGAGTCTTTTGGACAGCAAGCAAGGATGTCAAATTGGTCAATACTCAGAGAAATTAACTCAGTCTATTCACTGGAAAGTCAAATATTGAAGTTGAAGCTTAAATATTTTGGCCACATAATGAGAATACAGGTCTCACTGGAAAAGACTCTGATGGGAAAAATTGAAGGCAAAAGGAAAAGGGGAAGGCAGAGTATGAGACTGATAGATAGTGTCACGGAAGGAATGAACATGAGTTTTGACACACATTGGGAGACAGTGGAAGATAGAAGGTCCTGGCGTGCTATGGTCCATGGTATCACAGACAGTAGGACATGACTGAACAACAAGATCCACCCTGGGTTGTTCTTTCACTTTCTGGCTCCAGATTGTATCAACTCTATTTGCATTTGCCCTCTGGCCACTCTTCCCCCTATCCTAGTAGGAAGGAGACTGCTCCCATTTGGTAGGGAGAACAGGCACTGAGCTAGGTGAGTTTAGCTGAGCTTTGGGGTCTCTGGCTGCTTTTTGCATTTTGTTTACTTTCCTGAGGTTTTTTTTTTGTTGTTGTTGTTATTGTTGTTCAGTTTTTCCATGTTGTTCATGTCAGTTCCATTTTCTGTTTGACCACATCCAGGTTAATAGATCTTACGTTCCAGGTTCCTATGCAATATTGATCTTTACAACATTTCCTATCATCACCAGATGCATCTGCAGCTGAACTTACTTTTGCTTTTGGCCCAGGGGCTTGATTTTTTCTGGAGCTGCTTGTAGATATCCTCCACTCTTCGTTAGTAATGTGTTGGGCACCTTCCAAACTGAGGGGCTCATCTTCCAGTGTCATATCTTTTATCATTTTAATACTGTCCATGGGGTTTTCCTGGAGTGGTTTGCCATTTCTTTCTCCAGTGGATTGCCTTTTGGCTGAACTATTCACTCTGTCCTGTCTGTCTTGGGTAACCCTGAATAGCATAGCTCATAGTTTCATTGAGCTATGCAAATCCCTCCACCATGACAAGACAATGATCCAGTGATCCTTCCCTGAGTATAGTTATCCAAACAGTGATCCCAAGATGGATGCAACCAGATTTGGAGAAAATCCTATGATTTGGAAAGGTTGGAGACTATGGGTCCCTTAGTTGGATCAGAAGGGCAGCTATAAGACTTTTTGGATTGGAAAGGATACTACTAATAGAGAAGTTTACACCTGTCCAGGCTTGTGGGAAGACATAGACTTGGAGGAAAGTGTTTAGACAGTCCAGAGCTGAGGTGAAATATAAAATGACTGTTAGGCAGTTTGAACTACATCGTGTCTTAACGCTTTAGTTATCAATTATCTGGGAGAGTGAAACATTTTTATTTCCACTTATTTTCTTATTTCATACTGCTTATTTTCTGCCAATGAACACTTGTAAAAGCCTTGTGTGTTTTGGATTTCTTTTGTGTAAAGAAAATAAATAGCTGTCCCATACCTGATTCATCTGATTGAATTCCTTTTTTATTCTTGACTTTGAAGTGACCCTAGTCATAAGCCAAACATATGCTTTAAATAATTTTCCTCAGGGCACGGGGGGGGGGATATAACAAGCAGCAGAATGTGAGAAAAGGAGTCTATTCTTTCTTTTAAGTGGTCAGTCTTCCCCTGGCCTGAATATAGTATTCAATGAGAAGGGCCCCTTTAAAGGAGAGGGGGAGGGTACAGTGCCCCTGTCCCTTTGGACCCAACAGCAGTTATAACTGTTAGATCTAGATTCAATTCAGTTCAATCTAATAAATATGCATTACACATTTATATACAAAGCACTGTGCCAGTTACTAAGGATACAAAGACATAAAGAAAACAGTCCATGTCCTCAGGGAGCTTACAATGTGCAGAGGGTTTATAACACATACATAACACATACACATACATTGTGTAAGTGAACACAAGATAATTTAAAGGAGAGAGCAATAATAAAGATGATGTAATAAAAATGGCACCATAGCATTCCCTGTTTTAAGAAAACCCAATACATAAAATTCTATATTTGCCAAATAAATGTCAGTAAGTATTTGTATAGATTGTCCCAAAAGTCTTAGCGCACCTTTAAGCTTTAATAGGATGTCCCAAAAGTCTAAAACATTTGGGACATTTATTTGAAAAAAATCTACTTTTGTTAAGGCATTTTCTGGAGAATAACTCTAAGTATCATTTCCCCTAATATATACAGACTTTGTAGAGGTATAGTCATTAAAGTGGGAAGTATTACTTAATCATGTCATAAATAATTATAAATAGCACTTTGAATTTCATTGCTCAGGTGACAGAAGAAGGGAGGAGTTATGGTACTTTGGAAAGAGCCTTGGCACAGGAGTCAGTGGGTCTCATTCCAAATTCTACCTGTAAGACTGGGTGATGTTGGGCAAGTCCCAACCTCCATGTGTCTCAGGTTCTTTAGCTGAAAATGACAGAGTTGGACTAAGTGTATCTGAGGTTCCTTCCCGCTATAGGACAATGAAGTTATAAGTGTATGGGAAAAGGCAAGTCCAATGCTGGAAAAAGGTGAATCAATTAGCCTAGATACCCAAAAGACTTGAGTTGTACAGATGAAGGTTATCTCTATGAATGAACTGCATATAAACCTGTAGATTAATTCGAAGAGCTTCAAGTGATGTCTGTTGAATACTAGCTGTGTGACCCTAGAAAAATCACTTCAGTCTCTGAACCTATAGTTTTTCATTTGTAAAGCGGGGATTAGCTAGGTAAAGATAAATAGGGCGCTGGGCCTAGAATCAGGAAGACCTGTGTTCAAATCTGGCCTCAGATACTTACTAGTTGTGTGATCCTGGGCAAGTCACTTAACCCTGTTTGCCTCAGTCTCCTGATCTGTAAAATGAGCTGTGAAGGAAATGGCAAACCACTCCAGAATCTTTGTCAAGACCCCAAATGGGGTCACGAAGAGTTGGACAACACTGAAGATGCCTGAATAACAAAATGAGGATAATAACATTCATGGCATAGGATTGTTGTAAGGAAAGTATTCTGAAAAATTTAACATACTAGAAGTTTATGTTCCTCATCTTTGTGTTTTAGCTTTTCTTTTGAACATTATATAAGGAACCTCAAAAAAATTCATCAGTAGTGTTTTATTGTGTCATAGTTGTCCACTTTTGAAAGCATTTTTTTCAAAGCTCCAAAGTGAATAAATTTTTAAAGAAATGTGTCATAAACTTTCTTAGTCATGATACTCCATTTGATAGAGGTAAGAAGCCCTGAAAGCACCATTTGTTCATGCATCCACAGAACTATAGTGTTTTATTCAAGTAGACTATAACTAGGGCAGGGCAAATGGAGCTTTGTCCCACGTTGCCGAGTGTGTAGCATTGATAGCATTTTAGTTCTTCATCAGCATAGAATCAGCAGAGTTTTGTACCAAATTTGCAAGCATGATTAGTTAATCTAGGAAGCTACCAGTTGGAAGTTTGGATTGAATTCTTCCCTTTCTCTCCCTACTACCTCCCTTTATCCCCTCCCAACCTTAACTGAGTTAATGTGCCACTTAAGATTGTAAACACATAGATTTAGAACTCTTCATTTTACAGATGATGAAAATAAAGTTCATTGAGATTAAGTGACTTACCCACCCAGGTCACATAGCTGGTGTTATTTGAACCTAGGTCTTTGTGACTCCTTTTCTAGCACCCTATCCTCTATATCAGAGGTGTCAGTCCTGTGGCCAGACAAGTGTCCAACAAAACTGAGTGTAGTCTGAACTAGATAAAAGTATAATTGGGAAATATTTAGCAAAATAAATAAAAATACAATGCAATATAGATAATGTTAATTTGTGGTTTTCTAAGTCAATATGCAGCTCAAAGGGATCCTTTTCTATTTCAGTGTGATAACACTGTCCTACATCAATCTACCTCAGGACATGATTTGTGGTCCTTGCTCTGGGTACAGATATTCCTGTGTTCTGCTTCTGGTGGGCTTGTTTCAGACTCTAGCTACTCTGACAAATGGTAACACCTTTTAAAAAACTGTAAGTTTTTTGAATAAATAATGCATTCAGGATTGAGGTGTCTTCACTTCCTTAGGTATTTGTTTAGAAAGTTCACCTGGATGTTCCCCAAAGTCCTTTACATTTCTAACATTCCATGGTTCTATGATTCTTGCTGGATCTGATGACTTCTTTGTCTTTCTGTACAGTGATGAAACAATACTTTTTGACCTCAACATTGAGTATGCTTTCCCATAATTCTCCAGTTTCCTTTTTCACCTTCTGAGTATGTAGCAATTCAATGTTATTTTTATTTGGAGGTCAGAGAGGTGGCTGTTGGTGATTAATGCCATGTTTTGGTTTCTGTAAATGTGAGTTATCAGCCGCAGAAAGTTGTATAAAGACCACAATCACATTACAATAGTTAGATTTAACCATCATCTCTGAAGTTCATGACCAGTGTTTTATCAATGCTCTCATTTTTAAGAATTAAATTGATTCAATAGTGTTTCCTTGGTATTCTTAGGGAATTCTCCCCTAAGCTATGTACCAGCACACTCTGTGTTGTGTCCATTTACTAAATGGATAATTATGTTATAGTCTTTCATTTAATAGGCCCTTAAATAAGATTGTGTGGTTTCCTGGAGTCAAATCCTAGTATCATGGAACTAGATCTGGATTGCAGCTCAGAAGCCAATCTAATCCAGCCCCTTCATTTTACAGATGAGGAAACTCAGGTCCCAGGAAGTTTAATGACTTGCCCAAGGTCTCACAGGCAGCAAGCCTTAATCTGTAAAATTCAGCCAGTGTGTATCAGAAGCAAGATGTGGATGCAGGTCTCCCTGACTTCAAGTCCAGCGCCCCTCTATATAAAGTGCTATGTAATCAGCAAAATAAATAGTTCTATATAACTGTGAGATTATCACTACTGTCATTATCAGTGAAGAAATACATGAGCAAACCAGAAGACACAAATGAGCTTGGATGAATTTTACCTATATCAATCCCAAAATGACTAGTTCTGGGGTACTCCTTAAAATGAAGTTCAAAATATTAAATTCCATGGAACTTCCTAAGCTATTCTGCACATTGGAATGTTAGTCCATGATGAAGGGCTAAGAGAGGAAACTTACAGTCATCCAGCACACAATGGGAAAAACAATGGACAGAATCTTCCTGTATGATCACATGATAAATGAAAGGTTCTCCAGAGGCTCACAAAAACACATGAGGGAGATGATGAAGCAAGAATGATGAGTAGTTCAACTTGTCAACTGGTTCCCACCAGGTCTGTGTGTGTGTGTGTGTGTGTGTGTGTGTGTGTGCGTGTGTGTGTGTGTTTGGGGGGTGGGGAGGACTTGGGATGGTTTTGGTGCTGAAAACCAGGTGAGACAAACCAATAGTTCCGTCTATTTCAACAAAAGTGGAAATGATGAGAGTAAGATCACAGTCTGAAGACATGTGAATTCCAAGCACCCTAAGGAATTTGTATTAAATACTGGCAGTGTGATCTTGGACAAGTCACTTGACCTTTGAGCTTGTTCTGATATTTGGTAGACCTCTCATCATACTCTCATCTCACATATAGTCATGTGCTCTCATCATACTGAACCAAGGACAGAGCTGTGAATAAATGAATCACTTAAGCAGAAGCGGTTGCTAGAAGTTGGGAAAATTCCTTTGCTATAGATGGTTTTTGTCTCTAGTGTTCTACATTGGCCACATTTAGTCCCCAGAGTGAGAATGGCTCATATGATACATATACTGATAAACATAATGTTTCCATTATATTATTTCCATCCTACTAGGAGAAAAATCATAATGAACTATTTCTTCCCTTTATGAAATCTCAATTTGGGTGACATGTCTGCCTTAAATAAATTCCAGACAGTCATAGAATACCCCAAGTCTGCTTGGTGTGTATTTTAACTTTCTGTATGCAGCCATAGATCTATTTGGTAGCTATCCCATCATGAAAATATTTTGATATATGGATTTTTTGAGGTACTAGAGTCCAATGAGTCAAGATATTCCCATAATCACTGATATTTATGTACTGCTTTGAGATTTTCAAATTCCTTTACATTTATTATCTTAGTTGAAACTCACAAATTTGGCTTAATGGATAGATTACTGGACCTTGGATTACTTAAATAGGAAGGTCACTTAACCTCACAGTGTTTCCAGGAAATTCTTTAAGTTAACAGATACATTACAGATCTTTATCAATGGCAGGAATTTGGTGGGGATTTCCAAACTGGGAATTACCTACACTAATAAAATCATAAGTCTGGACAAACATTTTTTTTAAATGGGCAAAGTTGTACCTATATCTCAGGGCAGGTTCAAAATCGACAAGTCAATAAATAATTATTAAATACTTAGTATGTGCCAGGCACTGTCCTGAACATTGGGGATACAAAGAAAGCAAAGATCACTTGCCCTCAAGGAGTTTACAGTCTAATGTAGAGGACAGCATGTAAATAACAAAGTATACACAAGGTAAAAATGGACAGCTAGGTCATGTACAGGACGGAATCTTTAGAGTGCTGGACTTGGAGTCAGGAAGCCTGATTTTCCTGAGTTAAAATTTGGCCTCAGACACTAGCTGGGTGACCCTGGGTAGGTCACTACCCTGTTTGCCTCAGTTTCCTTATCTGTAAAATTACCTGGAGAAGAAAATGGCAAATCACTCCAGTATCTTTGCTAATAAAACTCCAAAGGGTCATAAAGAGTCAGACATGACTGAAATGACAAATAAGACAAAAACAGTGGATGGAAAGCAATCTGAGAAGGAAAGGCATTAGTAGCTATGGGGATCTGGAAAGATCTTTGGCTCTTTTTATTCAGTCATGTCCAACTCTCCATTATCCCATTTGGGGATTTTGTGGCAAAGATACTGGAGTGGTTTGCCACTTTCTTCTCCAGTTCATTTTATAGATGAGGAAATTGAGTCAAACGGTGTTGAGTGGCTTGCCCAGAGTCACACAGCTAGTAAATATCTGAGGCTGAATTTGAACTCATGAAGATGAGACTTCCTGATTCCAAGCTCATGGCTCTATCCACTGTTCCACCTACCTGCCAGGCCTCTTGTAGAAGGTAGAATATGTGCTGTGTCCCATTGAGATAATGTATGTAAATGATTTGGTTGAATTTAGACCATTACATAAGCATCAGTTATTATTATCGTTGTTTAAAGATGAGTAACTAGGCTGTGCACCTATGGTTATAGAGCTAATAAGAGTCAAAGAATTGGGGTGGGGACTGAACCCTGATTTCATTAGTTTTTGAGACTTCTGGGTGAGGGAACATCCCCTCCCCATGCAGGGTAATATTTTCTTTGTGCTTTAGTCTTAAAGAGATGGCCGGAGCATTAAGAGTTTAAGTGATTTGCCTGGGATCATAGCCAGTATGTGTGAGAGGCAGAATTCAAACAACTAGATCTTTCATACTGGAAGTCTAGAACCTTATCAACTACGTCACAGTGCTGAGCCTGAAGGCAGGAATGACTGAGTTCAAATCCAGCATCAGACACTAGCTGTGTGACCTTAGGCAAGTCACTTGACCTTTGTTTGCCTCAGTTTCCTTACCTGTAAAGTAGGTATAATCACAGCACTTACCTCTTAGGGTTTTGAGGATCAAATGAGAAAACACTTATAAAGCACTTAGTATAGTGCCTGACACATAGTAGACATATAAATACTTAATTCTCAGCTCTTACACCCCTGTTGCACCTACTTCTTTAAGGATTTTTCCCTCTAAATATTAGTCTTTGGTGACTTGATTGGCACAGTGTGGCCATATATCTATAGAGGAATACAAGTTAGTATTGGTACTGTTCAAATTGATACCAAGGGATTCCTATGCAGCAACTAGGCCAGAGTATTCATTTGGGCTGTCAAAATAGAGAATGAATTACAGTTGAAATAGAAAGTTAATCCCCTGAAAGTAAAACTTAAAAATGGTTAACCAAGAAAGATGGATTGATTAATTGAAATTCCATTAACAATTCAGGGAAATCATTACTATTATGCAAAGATTGTTGAGGATTTAGTCACTTTCAATTATTCAATTCTATAGGGGAGCAGGATGTCTTGAAAAATAGCTCTGCATAAAACCTAAAAACATAGGTTTTGTCTTTGGCAATAGTCTCATCTTGGGCCATTATCCAGTTTTATCAGAGTGGCTTACAAGGATCCAAAATGTCTCTCCCTGGTGGACATGCTGAAGAACAGTATTGGCCAAAGGCAGGCAACATATAAGAAAAGTCAAGGGTCTAGATATTTTCCAATGTCAACTAGAAATGATTTCTGGATTGTCTGTTCATTGGATTTTCTATGCTTGTTTTCTCCACCATTAGCATGGATAATCCCAGCTGTGAAGGGGCAATGGTAGAACTTTAGGAGAGGGATGGAGAAAGTGGATTTGGTGCAGGATTCATGGAAGAATCCTAGACCCAACCTCTTGGACAGAGGGATGGGGCAGGGAATATTGGACTATGTGAGGTTTTGGTCCCAGGTTTCTTGGGACAAGAGAGGGAGGATCATTTGCTTCCACTTCTACCCAATCAACTGAGGGGATTTGACAAATTGGTTTAGGGCCATGAACATACTAAATCTCTTGTATCTGTTGATTAGTTCTTTTGGACATGATTGTTTCTATAATTTATTTTTTAGCTTATTAACTCTTTAGAATTAAGTTATTTAGTCTCTTTATATCTGAATCTTTCTTCAAAGTTCTTTTATTAATTGTATTTTTATTATATTATGGTGAGTAAAGGATGTGTTTGTATTTCTTTTTTTCTTCAATTTGTTTATGAGATTTTTATGAACTAGCACATTGTCAGTTTTTGTAAAGGTATTATGAATAGCTGAGAATAGACATTTTCCTTTGTATTTCCACTCAAAAATCAACAGAGATCAATCATATCTAACTTTTCCAAAATTCTATTGAAGTCATTAATTTCTTTCTTGTTTATCTTTTTCTTCAATTTGTCTAGCTTTGAGAAAAGGACATTGAGTTCCCCAACTGCTATAGTTTTTCCATCTATTTCTCCTCATAATTTGTTTAACTTTTCTTCTAAGTTTCTTCCAAATTAGATGTTATTCCATTGTTGGACATATGTACAAAGTATTGGTATAATTTCATTGCCTATGATTCCTTTGATCATAATGCAGTTTCCCTGTTTATTTCTTTTATTCATGTCTATTTTTACTGTTGCCTTGTCTGAGATTATGATTGCTACTCCTGCTTTTTAAAGTTCACCTTAAACATGATAAATTATGCTCTGACCCTCAATGAAACTTTATGGTTCAAGTGTATGAAAACAAATTAATATTTAATTCTGCTTTTTAATCTGTTCTCCTATTCTCTTTTTCTTTTAGGGCTGAGTTCTTCCCATTCACAGTTAGTTATAATTGTGTATCTTCCTTCCTCATATTCTCTTATACTTTTCTCTCTCTTTGTACCTCACCCAAGTCCTTACAAAGAAGAGGCACTAAAAGAGAAAGAATATGATCAACTTTAATGTGGTGTAGTTGATGCTAACTACTTCCATTCTATTTCCCTCTTGCTTCTTCTCACCCAAACTTTGATAAGTGATTCTTAACCTTTTCATTTCAATCATGACTATTCTTTTCTTAAATTTATCCTAATCTATTCTCCTTCTTAAATGCCTTCTCTCCCCTTTGCCCTTTCCTATTTCCTTGTTGAGTTCAATCCCTCTTTTGTTGGGTTCAGATAAGAGTGAGGTTCATGTGATGCTCACCCTCCCACCTCCAAATCTTTGTCTATTTTGTAGACTCTTTTCACATATCACACAGTGACATAGTAGAAATACTAACTTCCATCCACTTCTTTTTCATTTATCCTTTTATTTATTACTTTTCCCTTCCTATTCCTTTACTCTCTTAAGATTATCAAAACAAGCTGGGCATTATGGCACACACCTGTCATCTTTGCTACTGGGGAGGCTGAGGATGGTGGATTGCTTGAGCTTGGGAGTCCAGACCTGCAGAAAGCTAAGCCAAAAAGGTCTCTGCACTAATTCTAGCACCGCTATGGTAAACCCCCAGTAGAAAGGACCACCACGCTTCCTAAGAGGGAGTGATCTGGTCCAGGTCAGAAATGGAACAGTTAAAATTTAAAAACGCCAATCAGTAGTGGGAACATTCTAAGAGTGGCTGCTGCATTTCCAACCAGGGTGAGATAGGGAGGGCCAGTCTCAAAGAAAAAAAAAGATCAAAACCAAATCAACCCCCTCCCCACTCCAGTTACTCTGATGCTTTTATTTCATTTCTTTCTGATTCTGAATAAATTAGGATTTTGATGAGACATTTAGCTCTTCTTCCTCTACTAAAGCATAAGGACTTCACCATCCTTTAGTACCTTTCAATTACTCAAATGTATCTACCTTTTAAGGTTTCTTTTGATTTTTATTTTTGCAATTAAAATTTTTATGCAGCTCTACTCTTTCTATAATGAATATTCAAAAATCTTCTGTTCTATTAAAGGTCTAATCTTCCTGCTACAGAATTATGCACATTCTTATAGGATAAATTATTCCTGGTTGTAAGCCTTTATCTTTTGACTTTTGAATTATGATATTCCAAGATTGTTTCTTCTTTATTGTAGTTGCTGCTAAGTCTTGTGTGATCCTGACTATAATTATTAGAATAGTATTAGAATTCTTTCCTTCTGCATGCTTGCATAATTTTTTTCTTTGACTTTAAAGCTCTTGATTCAGTCTATGACATTCCTGGGATTTTCATTTCAAGGTTTCTTTTATGAGGTGAACTATGGAGTCTTTCCAGTATCACTTTTCCCTCTAGTTCTAGGAAACCAGGGCATTTCTCTTAAGATTTTTCAAAATATAGTATCCAAGCTACTGTTGTTATTGTTTATGGTTTTCAGGGAGTTTAATGATTCTTAAATTATCTCTCAATCTATTTTTTTAGGCCAGTTTTTTAAAAAATAGTAGATATTTCATATTTTCTTCTTTTAAAAATCTTTTGATTTTGTTCTAATATTTCTTCTCATTTAGAGTCATTGAGTTCTATTTGATCTCTTCTAACTTTCAGTGAATCTTTCACTCAAGTAAAGTTTTCCACTTGCTATTTTATGCTATTTATTTTTCCAATTCTTTACTCAAAACTTCTTATTTCACTTCTAATTCCATTGTAAAATCTCACTTATTTTTTTTCTAGGTAGCCCTTGTAATAAAAGCATTTATTTGGCCTGAAATTTTGCTGCTTCTTGTTGTTGATTTAATTCCTTCCCAGTTTACCCTGTAGACATCCTTTGACATTTAATATTACTTCATAATATTTGGTGTCTTTTTTTTTTAAACCTCATATCTCCAACCCAAATTTCCAAATTTTTTTTTTGCCAGTTCCAGGCTCCACTTTCTCCCACACATGATCAGGCCTCATTTTGTCCTGATCTCATTTTTTTTTTTGGCTATTGCCGTTGGCTTCTACACATACTCATGTATGTGTCTGTACTCAGAACTCTGGCAGGCTTCAATATCTTTGTTCAGAACTCTATAATTGGCTGTCCTCAGTCCAGGCACTGCTATGGACCTCTGTCCCCCTCTAGAGTCTCTCCAGTCTGTGGTACGCTACAGGATTTCAGCCTCATGTTGGCCTTTTTGGTTGGATACCTCTTTTAATGCTTGTAGCTTCTGGCTCTTTTTCTATGGTTCTGGGCTATATAAAGGAACTTTCTACTGTTTCTTTTTATCATTATCTGATCTAGTGCCTTTTTCAGATCACTTCTGGAATACACACACACACACACACACACATATCATACATGTATATAAACACATACATACATATATATGTACGCATAATTGTGTGTATGTATGTGTGTATGTGTATATATACTATATACACATATACACGTACATGCCCACATATGTGTATGTGTATATGTATATATTATATATGTATATATGTATGTATATATGGGTATATATGTGTGTATGTGTATACACACACACACACACACACATATACATATACAGACACACAAAAGAATGTGGCTCCTCTACAAACATTCATGCTACAACCTTAACCAGAAATTCTCTAACGTCACTTTCAACCTATGAACCTATGATCACATGATCCTATCACCCCTGAGGTCAGGGACTATTTGGTTTGTGTCTTTGAACCCTTACAATCTAATACAGTGCCTGGCACGTAGGAATACATTATAAATGTGTTGAAGTGAATTAAATAATGAAAAATTTGCTATATACATGCATTATATATATGCATATATACACACATGTATGTATGTGTATATATATATGTGTTCTATATCTATATCTATATCTATATATCTATATATATATAATTTTTTTCCCTTGCTGGTATAATGTCTGCTTAGTGCAGACTCGAAGGATGGATGGGACCACACACTGAATAAAGACGAGAAGATCTCAGCACTACAAGGATTGTGTTTTCACTGATTAAAGTGCAGGCCTGGGACTTGAAAGACCATGAGACTTTTCTTCCACTCCACCTCTGCCTGACTGAATGATGTTGGCACAAATCATTAACCTCCATGTACGTTAGTTGCTCCATCTGTGCAGTGTTACTGGCTAGTTTAAACACTCAGGAATCCTCCATTAATAAAGATGACTTTGTATTTATGTAATTTCTCTTCAAGGTCTGAAGTTCCTTATGGAATGGAACCCCCATGATCCCTTTCAGTTTCAGAAAGACACTAATTATGTGCCTTCCTGGGTGTGAAAGGGAGATGAGCGATTCCATGTATATCACACCGTCCTTTTCTCTTCTTCCCCTCCCCCATAGATTCTTTTGTATTCAGTTAGGCTGCATGGCTTTGGGGAGGGAAAAGCTATGGTTATCTGCAGATGAACCTTTGCTTCTGTCTTTGTAAAACCTTTTGCAAACCTGTTGAAATTCTACCCATTCTTGTATTCTAAACTCAAGCATCACCTTCTCAATGAAGCCTTCCCTTATGCTCCTAACCAGAAATGAACTTTTCTATATTGAGTTTTGCATAGGAAAAAGGAATAAGCATTTATTAACCACTTACAATGTGTCAGGAACTTTACAAAACTCTTTAGAAATGTTAGCTCATTTGATCCTCAGAACAACTCTTGGCGGTAGGTGCTATGATTATTTTCATTTTATAGTTGAGGAAACTGAGGCAAACAGAGGTTATGTGACTTGTCCAAGGTCAGGGAGGTAGGTGCTTTTTTATCCCCATTTTACAGATAAGGAAACTGAGGCCAACAGGGTTAAATGACTTGCCCAGGGTCACAGAGATAGTGTCTGAAGTCTGATTTGAACTCAGGTCCTCCTAATTCCAGGGCTGGTGTTCTATCTACTGCGCTGCCCAGGTGCTCCCTAAGTTTCCTTCCTATCCAGCAAAAGAATTTACTTTAATTCAGTTCAATCAATTCAAATAAGTGGCCCAGATTGCTGGACCTAGAGTCGTGAAGATTTGAGTTTCAATCTAACCTCAGACATTTATAAATTGTGTGACCCTGGGCAAATCACTTAACCTCTGCTTGCCTCAGTTTTCTTGTGTATAAAATTGGGGCAATAACAACATCTATTTCCCTAGGTTGTTACGAGGATCAAATGAGATAATATTTGTAATTAGTACCTTGCCTACAATGTAGTGGGCCCCTGCTTCCACTTCTTCTCTTCCCAATTTAACAAATATTTATTAAATACATATTTGCGAGGCTCTTCATTAGGTTCAGAGGATACAGAACTGTCCATTCTCACAAGGATCTTATATTAGACCTAGAGAGAATATAATCTGTCTACAAACATGTACAATATGAGGGAAATTGAGGGGGGTGGGAGGGAATGAAACATTAAGGGGATCAGGGAAGGTTTTATGGACAAAGGGATATTTGATGAGCTTTGAAAACAAGGATTTTGAGAATAAGAAATGAGGAGAGAGTATATACCAAGGATGGGGGACAGTTTCTGCCAATGCAATGCAATGGAGTGGGGTGTTAAGTTCAGGGAATTGCTAGTAGTTATGTTTAGTTGGAGTTCAAAGTGTGAAAGGGAATAGTGTGAAATGAGGCCAGAAGGATAAGAACCCACATTGTTTTTTTGTTGTTGTTCAGTTATTTTCAGTCATGACTCCATTTAGGGTTTTCTTGGCAAAGACACTGGAATGTTTTGTTATTTCCTTCTTCAGCTCATTTTATACATGAGGATACTGAGGCAAATGGGGTTAAATGACTTGCCTAGGGTCACATAGCTAGTAAGTATCTGAGGCCATATTTGAACTCAGGAAGATGAGTCTTCCTGACTCCAGGCCCAGTGCTCTGTGCACTATGGGTACTACCTAGCTGCCCACTTGAAGAGGCCCTAAATGCCAACCTGGAGAGTTTGTATTGGATTCAAGATGAAATGAGGGGCCATTAAATGTTTTTGAGCGGGGGAGTAACATAGATGAATGCTTTAGGATCTGAAAGCTGTGTGGGTGAAAGGCATACTGGGAGAGGGGAGAAACTAGAAACAAGGAGACCAATAAAGAGGCTATTATCCGGTCAAGAGAGAAGGAAGGACCGAGCCAGGGTGGCAGCCATCTGCGTAGAGAGATGGAGATGGATGATGGGGAGGCAGAAGCAGCTGATGGGACAGGGAAAATGAGGGAGAGGGAAGGAAAAAGGATGATTCCACAGTTTTGATTCTGAGTGACTGGAAAGATGGTCAAGATAGTCATTCCTTCAAAAGAATTAGGGAAGGGTAAAGGAAAGGGGCAGGAGTCATAGGGGAAGATAGTGCGCTCTTCTTTGGATATATTGATTTTGAGATTCCCATAGAGTAACTAGGAGATATTATTATTGATGATATTACAAGGACTGGCCAATGAAAGCCCAGTCCTTCTGAGCTTGTATAGTTATTTGGCCTGACACTGTACCCTACATGAATTCTGGAGTATGCATAGATATTCTATGATTGTTTCTTGTCCATTTAGCATTGGTACAATTGTTTACCAGCTGCTGAACTGGAACTAAGCATGCATGCAAAAGACTCCTATGAAGCCGTTTTGAGTCTCTTTCCTGGTTATTATTGATGAAAGATGCATTGTAAGTCTCTTGGCCGGAGAGAGACTTCAGGCCTTCTCTACGTGGGCTAAAATGTAGTCCGTGAATATATCACATCTCTATAATTTGTCTCTTTGTATTTGTTTTGTCCTGCTTTTAGGTGAAGGAGTCTTGGAAACAGGTAAGACCTTGTGAGCTTTGATAGATCAGAGAAGCAGGTATCCAGTGATAGAAGCCCACACAGAGTTTGAGGTCCACCAGCACAGTCTCAAGGAGTAACTGGGACCTAGTGAACAGTTTGATTGCCTGTAGCCAAGATGTTAAACTCTAAAAGAGGGACCCACTTTTCCCTCAGCTATGCCATTAAATGCAGAAGTGAAGTTGGGAGAGGCTGAGTGAATAATTTGTGTCAAATGCTCTAAGTTTGACCCCACTCTCAACAGGGACTAAGGGGACATAGGGGAGATTGGTAAGCAGGACCCACATTGCAGAGGCCCTTAATTGCCACCCTGAAGAGTTTGTATTCCATCCAAGATGAAATGAGATGCTGTTGGAGGAGGCTACTTTTTCTTTTTAATTCATTCATATTAATCAATTTACATGAAAGAGTTATTCTGCCCAGAAAAACCCACAAGGAGGTGTTTACAAGAGTGGTTTGTGCTTCTATTCTTGTTATATAATCTCAGTAAATATTTTTCTATAAAAACTAATTGATATTAATTGGTTAAATAAAACTGGAGTGTTCATCACTGGTAATGATATTGGGGGAAGAACACCAAAATGGGGGCCCAAGGTGAGAGCACTAGTGAAAGACATACCCAATCCCTCAGGGGCACCCCTAGAACCTTAAAAGGGAAATGTAGTCTTGAGACTTCTTCTAGGGACCTGATTCATCAGTGCAAGTGAGATTTGCAGTAAGAACCCTCAGATCATAATTATATAGGCTTTAACAGGATGATAGATTTAGAGGTAGATAGGATCTTAGAGGTCATTGAGTCCAATCCTCTTATTTTACATATGAAGAAACTGAGGAACAGAGAGGTTTATGACCTGCCTAAGGTCACACAGCTAGTAAGTATTTAAAGATAGGATTTAAACCCAGATCTTTCTAGTCTAGTGCCCTATCCATGGCATGATCAAATGATGCAAGAATAGAGTTCAAGTGAGAGGTTAGGGCTGGACATATAGATTCTGGAGGCATCTATATAAAGAGAATATTGCATAGAGATGATACATAAATCTAGAGGAGCAGAGGAGGTCTCTAATTTAGAGAGTGAAGAGAAAAAGGTTCAAGACTGCACTCTTGAGAATATCCACGTTAAGAGGTCATGTTAGGAGATGGCTAGTAATTCAGTAAACAATACATGGAGAAAGCATACCTGATAGTTACAATTTCAAATCTCTCTCTGTAACAATTTTCTCCCTTCTCTAACTCATCCTACACATGGCTGCTAACATAGAGTTCCTAAGAAAGTGGGTCTGTCTATGACAATCCACTATTCAGTAAACTCTAGTGGCTCCAAATTACCTCCAGGGTCAAAGACAAACTTTTTTTGTCTGCCTTTCCCTAGTGCTTGACACATAGTAATTGCTTAATAAATACATATTAATTGATTGATATCAAGAGAACCAGGAGAGAGTGTTATCATGGGAGTCAAGGGAAGAGAGAATACCTTTTCAGAAGAGGCGGTCAAAAGTATCAAAAACAACAGAGAAATCAAGTAGGATAAAGAAAGACCACTGGATTTAGCAACTGAGAGATCATTAATAACCTTGGAGGCAGTAGTTTCATTAGAGGGATGGGATAGGAAGCCATTTTTCAAGGATTAGGGTAGTGAGTGGGTTGTGAGGAAGCAGAGGTAGTTCATATAGATACTATTTTTCTTAGGACTCTGTCAGCAGGGAGATATAAGATGATAGCTTGAGAGGTTGAAAGATAAAGTGAAGGGTTTTTTTTAAGGCTCTAGGAAACTTGGGAATAATGGGCTATAATTCTTCAGAATAGCTATATTTTGTCCACGATCAGAAATATAACATCTCTTTCTTTCTCTGATCTCTTCCTCCCTCCTAAAAAATAAAAAGGTTTTAGGCAGCTCATGGCAGAATTATGTTTTCTCTTGCTGACCTTCTACTCAGGGGCCCAGAGGGGGTGAAATCAACTCACTAATTTATCTTAATTTTTCTGTAAGGTGGTAAGCAACGATCTACTTGGGCATTTTAGAGTTGGAAAAATTGACTCAGAGAGGTTAAGCAGTCCAGCAAAATAACTCAATGAGGCTACAATAGAGCTTGATAGTCCATTCATTCATTTAATAAACATTCATAAAGTGTCTGCTATGTGCCAGGCATTGTGCTAAGGATACAAAAAGAAGCAAAAGACAATCCCTGCCCCAAGGAGCTTGCAATCTAATGGGGTGGGGGTTGGGGATAACATGCAAATGATACAAAGCAAGATATATAGATAGCATAAATAGGAATAATTAAAAGACAGAAGGAAGGTACTGGGATTAAGAGGGTTTAGGAAAGGCTTCTAGTAAAAGTTGGGATTTTATTTGGGACTTATAGGAAGGTCAGGATTCAGAATGGAGGAGGGAGAGCATTCCAGGAATGGGAAAAGGAGAAAATGTCGAAGTTGAGAGATAGGGTGTCTTGTTTGTGAATTGGATTTAAGTGAGGCAGAGTTGGATAAAGTTGTCAGCCTCACTTTCTCTTCCAGAATCATTGAAGCCCAGTGGCAAGACAAAAGTCAAGATGACTGGCAATGGCCTGGGATTCAGAGAATGACTTTGTTGTCTTCCATGTCTGACTAAGTTCTAAGTGTTCCACAGTGCCCTGCTTCAACCACTTTTTTGGGCAGTGGAACAAATTTTCTCATTCACCAATTCTAGGAAAAGTCTTCACAAGCTTGGCATAGATATCCTCCTAACTCTCTGATGGATTTGAGGCCTTTCCATTACCCTCAACCTGGTTTAGCCCCTTTGCCGAGATGATTTACTGAGATGTGGCCTCTGTGCATGCTACAGCTTCTTGGAACTACAGGTGAGAGTTGGGTGACAGGTAGACACCAAAGGGGGATGAGCAGCCTTGAAAAGCGCTCAGCAAGGGTGCTAGTCCTTTTTGAATACTGCATACAGCCCTGTGAATGTGGTATCTTAAAAGTAAAGGAAGTAGGGGGGTGATAGAGAGGAAGGCAGATTGGGAAAGGGGGTAATCAGAAGCAAGTACTTCTGAGGAGGGTCAGGGTCAAAAGAAAGAATAGAATAAATGGGGGGGTGGGATAGGATTAAGGGAAATAGAGTTAGTTTTTTCACAGCATGTCTGCTATGGAAGTGTTTTGCATAACTGCACATATAAACCTATATTTAGTTGCTTGCCTTATCAATGAGGGTGGGTGGGGAGGGAGGAAGGGAGAAAATTTGGAACCCAAAGTTTTAAAAACACATGTTTAAAAAAATGTTTTCACATGCAACTGGGAAATAAGAAATACAGGAAATGGGGTACAGAAACCCATCTTGCCCCACAGGAAAATTGAAGGAGAAGGAGATAAGAGAAGGGGGGGAGAGATAGAAGGGAAGGCAGACTAGGGTAAGGGATATTCAGAATGCATGCCATCTTAGGGTGGGGGGAGGAGCGAGATGGGGTGAAAATTTGGAACTCAAAATCTTGTGGAAGTAAATGTTGAAAATAAATAAAATAAATAAAAATTAACATAAAAATTAAAAAAAAGAAATTAAAAAAAAGTAAAGGAAGGAAGATATCTCTAAGTAGGAGGGGATGGTCAATAATGTCACATACTACCAAGAAACTGAGGATGATGAAGATTGGAAAAGGGTCTTTGTATCTGAGTGTTAAGAGGTCATTAATGACTGTAGAAACGCCTCAGAATATTTGGAGTGAAAGCTCAAAGGAGTTGAGGGTTGGAGTGGAAAAGAAAGCAGAAGCCTTGTGTATAAATAACTTTTCTAAAAAGTTTAATAATGAAGAGAAGTGGAGAGAATCTGAGAGTTCTGAGACAGTAGCAGTTGTTGCTGACTTTTGAATGTGACAAACTATATTAAAAAGGAGATGTGTACTAGAACTGTTGTATGATTGATTATGAGACAAATATAGCTTATCTGATTATGGATAGAGGAGAATTTGATTTCTAATCATAACCTAAGGTGGGGTGACTTCACAGAAAGAATCTAAAATTTGAACCCAGCTAGGTAAGAAAAGAGGGAGATAAAAGGGTAGGTTTCAGAACTGCATGAGCTAAATTTGAAGCTTGAAGTGATATATACCACAGCTAATGAGTAAGTCCTCTTGAGCAGAGGAACAGATTGGATGCAGAAAATCAGAGAAGTCATTTAGACAACTTATTAGTCAGGCAGAGATTTCATGCTCAGTGAAGTAACAGCTAAGTACAGCATGGTGCTTCAAACATAGAAACTACATTCATGAAGGAATTTTTGTGGACAGTTCTTGAGACAGAAAGAGGATAATGAAATTTACAATTACAAAGTTATAAATTACCCTGAGCAAATAGGTTTTTCTCACTTATGTCTCCTTGGGAGGTTTCTATAAATATGTGTACACTTTCTCCCACAGATACTTGAGTGCATTGGTGGCCGAGTGTGACCTAGGTTTATATATGAGTTGTGATTTTATTTTATTTTAATTTTATATTTATATTATTTTATTATTAAGTCATTTATATTTATATATTATATTCATATTTTATTATAAATTATTATTTATTACAAATATTTATCATTTATTAATATAATTTTTAATGTTTACATATTAAATATATTTTATTTATTTTATATTTATTTTATTTTATTATTAATTCATTTCAATATGAATACCTGTGATGCTATCATTATTTCTTTTGCCTTATTGCTAAGTAAATTGTTACATTTAAAATCTGTTATCTTTGTAGCTGGTTGTGTAAATAGAAAAAAACATTGGTGGGGGCTCAAGAACTAGAGTGGTGAGTAGGGGAAATACATTCCTTCACAAAAAGGTTGCCTCTAGGACCTTGAAAGAATTTGAGTGTAATTTGAGTAATAGTCCTTCTTTGGTCATCTAGACCTGTTAGAGTGAAAGCAAATTAGACTAAGCAAGCCAGACCATGTCCACATGCCCAGGTGAGAAGTAAACGGTGCTGTGGTGTGGGTGGTTGCCCGTCTTATCTAGAATATTTTTTCCCATCTATTGCTGAGTATAGCCCTCTGTGGTTTTTTTTCTTTTGCTGCGTTCTCTAAGTCTAATATTCTCCTTCTCCTCCTATGAGTTGGCAGAGATCCATTAAAGATATTTTACATCTAGGTTTTATTGCATGCCTAGTGTTACTAAAATTCACTAGAGAAAAGAAAAAATGGAATTAAAATAAAAAAACACTTTTCCCTATTTTCTGTGATATAATTTTGATAATATATAAGAATGTTATATGTCATATATTACTAAATTATACAAAATAATTAAGTATTACTTCAAAATTTATGTATTAATACCTGTAATTCACTTGCTTATTAAACATGAAAGTGAATATGAGTAATTTGGATACAATATCTAGCTCATTCTTGCTTAGTAAGGCAGATAAAACAACACAGAGCATTGTTAATGCTAATTACTTAATGCTAAGACCTAAGTAATAAAGATATTGATGAAATATTATGACACTGTTGAGAACAAAGGGAAATTTGAAGTATTAACTAATAAATGTGAAGAGAAAAATAAAACCTTATCTGTTTTCTAGAAATTACTAAAGGACCAACTGAGAATTCGTAATAGAATTGGAGTTTCAGAAAGTGATTGAAATTTTATCATGAAACTTCTCACAGAGAAGCAAAAATCTAGTTAAAAATGTTAATTAGTGAGAACATATTTGGAGATAAATTATTAGAATTCAATTGGAATAAAAATCTATTTCAACATAAAAAATAGCTATAAATATTAATAGGTTTCCCTATACCTTAGAGTATAATATAATGATACAATGGAACCAAAGACATACAAACAGTGCTTTCACGCTTGCAAAATACTTCACAAAAATTTTTCATTTCATCCTCACAACAACTCTGAGAAGTAGATGTTATTATTACTCCCATGTTATAGATGAAGAAACTAAGGTTGAGAGAGGCTCAATGACTTGCCTGGGGTCGTGCAACTATTAAATATCTGAGGCAAAATTTGGACTCAGATCTTCCTGATTCCAGTTCCAACACTCTATCCACTGCACTACCTATCTACTCAAAAAACGTAAGACTTTTGAGTAAGAAATATTACTGAAGCATTACCATAGTGAAACATCACTGAAGAGGAGAAAATTGGTCAACTCTTAGAAACTTTTAAAAGTACTGTATTTGGAATTGTATAAAGTTTGAAAAAATCCCAACAAAACTTGAATACCTGAAATAATTTGGCCAGAATGTTTAGAGACCAGAAAAATGATTTGATGTTAGTGAGACACTTTGACAAGCATATTCCAATTTGATTCAAGATGTTATCCAGCCAAAAGATGAGTTGGCAACTAGAGTCGATAGTGTACTCCAAAGACTGGTAGTGTTAGGAGAAGTAAAACCCAAATTAGCAGACACCATTAGAATGGAGAAACTGTGCCAAGGTATGGTATATGTTCAAGAGTTAAAAACCTATTGGATTGAACTTGTTCAGGAGAGAAACGTTAAGTTTTGAATGAATTATCGGAAATGGTTCATTGTATTGAAACTCAGTTAGTATCATATCAGGAACATCAATCTAGGTGTGTACTTCAGAAATCAGGAGAGGGCATTTCAGATTGTAGAGATGCAAGAAGGGGGTTGTACCAATACCTTGTGAATGGCTGGAATGATGAACCAAACTGTTCCAGTTGGTGTAACCAGAGAGCAAGCTTCCTTTTCTTTGATAGATTTCCACTAGTCCAATACTACTAAAGGAATAACAGAGGTATCTTTTATTATAACTGTGATTTGGGTGGACCCAGGAGTAATGTGTATAATGGGGAAGGAACAAATATTTATATAGCACCTACTGTGTGCCAGATACTGTGCTAAGCACTTTCACAAATATTTCATTTGATCTTTACCACACTCAATGTGGTATGTAATATTATTATTCCTGTTTTCCAGTTGAGGAAACTGGGGGAAATAAAGGTTAAGTGACTTGCCAAGGGTCATACAACTAGTAAGTGCCTGTGTGGTTTCTCCTTCATTCTTGAAGAGGACCATAACATCAGGAAGATGATGACATGACTTGCAATTGAATTGGATTTGAGTGAAGGAACTCAGAAAGACCTTAACTTAAAAAGTAAGTGTTTGAGGCAGGATTTGAAGACAACAAGAACTGGCTCATACAAATACAATTTTGGTGTATGAGAGGTTGAATTCTAACAAGTCAACTTCAGGAAAAAGAAATGGTCCCAGGGACAGAGGTCATCCTGGACCCCTGAGCACAGTAAAAATGAACTTATTCTCAACTAAGTTATCACCAATTGATGTAGGAACGCTACTATAAAGTCATTATCCGAGACCTATTGTTTGTTGTGACTGGGGACTACCTACTCATAAGTATGTTACATTCACTTAAAAGGAAGACTGTTGTTTGGTTCAGGGAAAGCTGATACCCATGGAGTCAGTGACAAATATTAAGAGACTGAATCCTGTCTCAATTTGTTTCTGAGGACTAAAACTAATCTTAGAATTTGTTTATTAAAGATAACCCTCGGGCATTTATTAAACACCAAGGATCCTTCCATCCTTGCTATCATCTTTTATCTCCTTTGCCCTTTGTGACTTAACCCCCTTAAAAAGGCATTCTACAATAGAGACCTACACTTTTTTCTTCCTATTCTCCTCTTAACCCCTTACAACCCAGCTTCTGACCTTATCATTTCACCAAAACTGCTCTCTCTAAAGTTACTAGTGATCTCTTACTTGCCAAATCTGATGGCCCTTTCTCTGTCCTCATTCTCCTTGCCCTCTCCACAGCCTTTAACCCTGTTGATCACTCTCTCCTCTTTTGTACTCTCTTATCTCTAGATTTTCAGGATATCACTCTCTCCTGATTCCTTTCTTACCTATCTGAACACTCTTTCTCTGTCTCCCTTGCTGCATCCCCTTCCAGATCATGTCCTCTAACTGTAGGAGTCCTCCAGGCTTTTGTTTTGGGCCCTCTTTTCTTCTTCATCCATATTTCTTCACTTAGTGATCTCATCAGCTCCCATGGATTTAATTACCATCTCTATGCTGATGATTCTCAAATCTACCTATATTGTCCCAAACTCTCTGCTGACCTCTAATTGCTTTTTAGACATCTCAAACTCAGTGTCCAGTGTACATCTTACACTCAGCATGTCCAAAACAGAATTCGTTATTTTCTCACCCTAAATTTTCCCCCACTTCCTATCTTCATTACTGCCATCCTGCCATCCTTCAGGCTCACAACCTAGGAGTCATTCTGGATTCCTCACTATCTCTCACCCCCTATATCCCACCTGTTGCCAAGGTCTGTCAATTTCACCTTTGCAATATCTCTCCAATGTGCCCCCTTTTCTCCTCTGATGTTGCCACCCCTCTATTGCAGGCTCTCATCACCTCAAGCCTGGACTCTTGGAACAGTCTGCTGGTGAGTGCCTGCCTCAAGTCTTTTCCCACTCCAATCCTTCCTATATTCAGCTGATAAAGTAATTTTTTTAAAAGTGCATATTTGGCTATGTTGTGTGTCCCCCACCCCGCACCCCCACTACTCAGTAAAATCCATTGGCTCCCTATTGCCTCCAGGATCAAATGCAAAATACTCTGGAATTCAAACTCCTTTGCAACCTACCCCATCTAACTTTTCTATTCTTCTTCCAGCTTACACCCACAACACATACTCTTTGATCCAGCAACACTGGTCTCTTGACCATTCCACGAACAAAACACTTTCTCAGTTCTGGGCATTTCTCGGGCTGTCCCTGTGCTTGGAAAGCTCTCCCTCCTCTACTCTGCCTACTGACTTCCCTAGCTTCCTTTAAGTCCCAACTAAAATATTTTTTTGTTTTTTTTTTACTGAAAGTCTTCCCCATCCCCTCTTAATTCTAGTGCCTTCCTTCTGTTAATTATTTCTTATTTATCCTGTATATAACTCGCTTCGAGTATATTTAAAGTTTGCCTGTTGTCTCCACCATCAGATAGCAAGCTCCTTGAGGGCAGGGACTGTCTTTTGCCTCTTTTTGTATCCCCAGTGCTTACCCCAATACCCAGCACATAGTTGATACTTAATAAATATTTATTGATTGGTTTATTGATTGATTACCAGGCTCTGTACTTGATGCTAGGGATTCAAAGAAAAAATGAAACCCCTGCCCTTGAGGGGTTAAGGGAAGACAACATATACACATATAAATGCAAAATAGATACCGGATTTTTTGGGGGGAGGGTATGAGGTAAACAAGGGGTATCAAGATAGGTTTCATGTAGAAGGTGATGCTTGAGTCAAGTTTTGAAAGAAACCATGACTTCCAAGAGTTGTAGATGAGGAGAGAGAGCATTCCAGGCATAGGAGACAGTACAAAGGCGTGGGCATAGAAGATGGAGTGTTTGTATGAGGAACAGTGATACAGCTAGTTTGAGTTTTTCACAATGTGTGGGAAAAGGAGTAATGTGTAATAAGGCTGGAAATTTAAGTTGGGATCAGTTATGAAGAGCTTTAAATGCTGACAGGAGTTTACATTTGACCCTAGAGACAGTAAGGAGCTCCTGGAGTTTAGAGAGTATGTTAGTGAAATAGTCAGACCTATGTATACCTTAGGAAAATCCTTTTGGAAGCTGTGTGGAAGATGGAATGGAGTGGGAGTGACTAATTAACCAATTAGGAGTCTATTGAAACAGTGCAGGTGAGTGGTGATAAGCTTCTGAATGAAGTTGAAGGCTGTGTGAGGCAAGGGAAGTGGTAGTAGAAATGTCATAATTTGGCAAATGATTGGATATGGGTGGCTAGAGGGTAGTTGAAGATGACAGTGCCTGAGGTTATGAATCTGGGTGACTAGAAGGTTGGTGATCCCCTTGACAGATATGGGGAAATTTGGAAGATAGGTAAGTTTTGGGGAGAAGATGATGAACTCTATTTTGAACATGTTGAGTGTAAGATGTCTATAGGACATAAAGTTTGAAATGTCTACTAGGTAGTTGATGATGTGAGACAGGAGTTCAGGAAAGAATAGGGCCTAAGAGCTAGATTTTGGAGTCATCAGCAATAAAATGATAATTAAATCTTTAAGAAATGATGAGGTCACTTAGAGAGTGAATAGAGAGAGAAGGGGACCCAGAAGAAAGCTCTGAGTAATACTTGGAGTTGGGGGTCAGGATATAGGTCATGACCCAGCAAAGGGATCTGGAATGGAGCAACTGGACACGGAAAATAACCAAGAGAGCAATGTCACAAAACCCAGAAAAGGGAATGAATAGAAGTAGTTGGTGGGGGGTTAAGTGCTGCAGAGAGTCAAGAAGGATGAAGATCAAGAAGAGGCCATTGTGGGGCAGCGAGGTGGTACACTGGTGAGAGCTCTGGCCCTGGAGTCAGGAGGACCTGAGTTCAAATCTGGCCTCAGACACTTGACACTAGCTGTGTGACCCTGGGCAAGTCACTTAACCCCAAATGCCTCACCAAAAAGGGAAAAAAAAAGAAGAGGCCACTGGATTGAGCAATTCAGTCAAAAGTACATTAGAAGGTGCTTCTTGAGTGAGTTTCAGAGCAATAAATTACGCATATCCTCTGTCACTCTATTATTTCTATAATTAGAATTGTAGAAAATCTAAGTTCTATGTCATCTAGTTAATCCACTTCCCTGATGCCTGAATTTTGCCTCTAAAATCTCTGATAAGTGGCTATCCAGATTTCTTGGTAGAGAAGCTCCAGGGACTAAGAACTCAATACCTTCTGAGGTAGACAACCCATTTCATTTTTAGATAGCTATATTTGTTAGATGGTAACTTTGTTTTCCAGTTAAATTAAAATCCACCTTTTTGATGCACTAACCATTTCTACTGAAGGTAATGATACAACCAACCATTTGATCAGGAACCTGAACAGTTAATAGGGACATTGTAACTTATTGAAAGTTTATTATGGGAGCAGCTAGGTGGCTCAGTGGATCGAGCTCCAGCCCTGGAATCAGGAGGACCTGAGTTCAAATCTGGCCTCAGACACTTGACACTTACTAGCTGTGTGACTCTGGGCAAGTCACTTAACCCCAATTGCCCCACCAAAAAAAAAAGAAAGAAAAAAGGAAGGTTATTATGGTTTCATTGAATTGCACACATTTACATCTTTATCCTTCCTAGACTGGTCCTGATGGTCTTGAATTGAATTGAGTAGCCATGAGTAGTAACTGAATACTATGGCCAAGTAGGGAGGAAGAGTTCAATTATCCCTGGGTGAATAGAAGCAGTATACTAAAAATGTTCAATCTGAATGGTTCAGATTGGATTCCTTGCCTCCCCGCTTCCTACCTCCATCTTCATGTCCTATTCTTGAAATGTTTAGTACAAGCTATATTTTAATTCCACTTTGAAAAACAAAACATACCAGATTTAGTCTCCTTTATGGTATGAATCATCTGGGTTGATTTTCAACGTTGCCCAAATTGACCAGATAATGTTTGTCCCATGATTTCTTTTTCCCTAGACTAACATACGGAAAAGAAACATTTCAATAGCAGCATTTAGTGTGGATTTTCCAGCATATCAAATGGTGTAGCAGGCTTTCTTCAATGACATTTCGTGCTTCTTTCTGATTTTCAGTTCTAACACATCCCATCGGTTATAATAGTGAAAGAGAGTAGAACCTGCTGGTGTGAAGAAGTCAGCCCTACTGAAGAAAAAAAAAGTGAACAGAACAATGGGAGCATTGTAAGAAATATTTCTAAGTCAACTGTTATGGAGAAAAACCCCAAACCAAAACCCATTTCAAAAAATGTTGGAGGAAATGGTATATCTTTTTATATGCTTAAGAAAACAGTTAAAGAGAACTTCACAGGATTGGGTCTATTAAGAGCATTTATTCCAGTGATTTCCCAGATATTTCCAAGTTCCATTTAAAACAGAAGTCTCCTATCAAGCAATCCTTTGAAATTATTTACTCCTTTATGGTTGTAAAGTATGGAAACATAATACTTTTAATGGAAACCCTAATAAACGGCACATGCTACAAAGTGTCTACTGATGTGCTTTATAAGGCAGGATTCTGACGTCACATGAAATTGCCAGTCTACACTTATGATCCCAGTAAATGCCCCAATGAGGTGGAAGAGGAGATGCAGAGGATAAAACAGGACAGGAAAGGCACAAACTGCTAATGTTTGTTCAAAAGGTAGGCTTGTCAGAGTAAGAGCCAAGAATTTAAGGATGGGAAATAGACAGTGCCAGCAAACATAAAAGGACTTATTTGTCTTAAGGACTTAGCTAGATTCAAGCAATGATGAGTTGGTAGGCAACAAACTTGAAAAGGTCTTTTCTTATATTTGATATGAGTGTTCTATAAAAACCTGCTTGGGAATCCAGTGCAATGTAGTATGTGGTATTTTTAGTCTTAATGAACAGGCAACAGAAGAATTGGAAACATTTGAACTTTTAATATATAAAAATTGAATTCTTGTTAAAATCAGCTTCCAATCAAGACTTTTAGGTGTGTTTCCAAATGCGTATTTTCATCTAAAATAAATACATTTTGCAGTTTTATGTCCTTAATTTTATGCTAAAATTGCACTAGTTTCATGGATTAGGTGTTTTTCTCTCTGGAAAGTCATTTTTCAGGTAAATTTTTAAATATGAATTTCATATTGATTTAACAATTCAAGCATTCTCTGGTAACTGGTAGCTGATTTGGTGACATTTGACAGATTCTTACTCATTATGTTTCACGGTTTAGAAATCTTGTTAAAATGTTGTTAGTAAATTGTGGGCATATATTTCTAAAAACTGTCATTAAATTGATAAAATTAAATTTAATAGAGTAGTTACTAGATATTTAAATACCAATGAGTAATTAGGAGCATATTTATTGAGGTTTATTCGGTGCTTGATAGATCTAAGGCTTAGAACAAAAATATAATAATCTCATTTATTTCTCTATGTTAAAGTAAATGAATTCTGTCCATCTCTGTCTAAGTTCGAGTTGGTGGCATATTCCCAACAGCAGTATCATCAATTAGCCTTTACTTCTTTAAAACACTATAATCTGTCAGTGTAGAGGGTACAATAAAATGCTGTAGAGGTTATAACTTTGAAGGCCACAAACTAATTCCTTTCAAACACTGCAGAAGTTGCCCAGAGAGGACATGTTGGTATCAGTGGAAGGCCAGGAAGTTAACCTGATTCTCTCCATATTTGCCATTTGGCCAAATAGTTCATTACGTCCTTTCAAATCAGCCTTTGAGCTCATGGGTAAAATATCAAAGACTGAGCCTTTGAAAAACATTGATCAGAAATGACAGTTTGATATACTGAGCCTATTGTGGCTTGGTTTGGTTTTGAAATAAAAAGCCATATCATCTCCCAAACTCTCTGGAGAGTTTGGGTTTTTTTCACCCCCCCCCCCCTCCTGAGTCAACCCCCAGCCCTCAGCCCTCACTCACTCAGCCCAGCCTAGCCCACCCGATCCCAACAGTTTTGAACATTTTGTGAGATCTCTTTGATCTTCTGTTTGACTTCTCCTTCATGGAAAAATGCTCATAAACTTTCAGAGAAGGGCTTTCTTTACTTTTAGCTTTATTCAAGAATTATAAACAATGGGCAGATTTATAGCAAAACTATTTTAAGAGCACTTAGGCCCCGAATACTAATTTATTTGCTCACTGGCCAAAAAAAAAGAGCTACTCTGTTAAAAAAAAAAGTTTGAAAAGTTAAACTTTGCTTAGAGAAAAAGAACCCCACTTTTAAGATGGGGGGTATTAAGTATTGCATTTCTGTTTTTTTCTTCTGAAATATTAATATTTCTAAAGCAGCCAGTCTTTTCAAGAATGGCATATGCAAAGATTGGCATGAGGTCTATTGATGGCTTCAAAAATACTGTTACTGTGTGGGCAAACGCTCCACAGATGTGCCTCCAGATGCAGGAAAGTCCAAAAAACCCACACCACTTCTAGGGTCACAAAAAAGTTGGTGGGTGTCTTAATTCTAGAATCAACACTGGCCAGAAAGGGTTTGGGTGAGACCTAACCACTTCCCCTAATACCGAGCTCCCATAGCTTTATTTGGAGTCTCTTCACAAATGGCAGAGTATAGAAGCTGGGCAAATTGTTTCTTTGACACCTGATAACAATTTGAAATCTTTGCCATTCAGCATTTGCTTTATGGTTAAGATCAGCTGTCTGGCGAAATTGGGGGTGGGGAAGGAATCTATAGAGCAAGTTGTTTATCCTTCATTCTTTTAAAACAGCAGATTGCCTTCACATATAGTCAGTCAGTCAACAAACATTTATTAAGTGTCTGCTATGTGATAGGCACTGTACTAAGCCCTGGAGACACAAAGATGTATAAATGCTACAAACTTACAAAGAGCAACATTTGAAATGTTAATTATTGAAAATTTTGAAATATTCATATATTTTTCATTAAAACTCAGCACACCTACCATCTTGTGCTTTACATCTCTCAAGTTGATTTTTGAGCTTTGTAAAAGCTTTCATCACCTGCTACTCAGTGATGGAAAGGTGAAGCAATTGGGGTTAAGTGACTTGCCAAAGGTCACACAGCTAGTAAGTGTCAAGTGTCTGAGGCAGGATTTGAACGCAGGTCCTCCTGACTCCAAGGCTGGAGCTTTAGAAAGGAAGTGTTTCTAACCCTAGCTCGAAGATCATCCAAAGAATGAGGTTTTGATTCACACATGAGAGCTTTGATAAGATCCCACAAGAAAAAGTCTGATGGAGATAGATCAGGTGACTGAGGTGCTTAAGTAGGAAGATGTCCTCAATGAGTTTTAGAAAAGCTCATCCAGAAATTTGCCTTTGAAATGCATCATGATAGGGCACCACTTCTTGATAAAATGCAAATTTACTAAACGTAGTAATACAATTTCATAAATCTAAATGTAAAAGAAATATAAATAATTAAACTTTTAAAATAATATTTTTTGCAAGCTTGAAGCATTTATATTTCTGAAGTTATTAAAACTCAAAACTACACTAAGATTTTTGGGACATGCCATATAATATATATCCTGAGTTCTAAAGAGAATTATTAAATACAATGAGCTCAGATAAAGGAGGAGAAACTTCCAGCTTGGAGATTTAGGGAAGCCCACATGGAAGTAATGACTGGCTGTTATTGACTTGGCAGCATGACTCAGACCTTATTATCCTTCAAATTATCCTTAAAGAGGATAGAGATTTCATCTTACGTAAATTTGTCATCTCTCCCATCACTTAGCACAGTGAGCTACTGACACTTAATATAAGTTTGTAATTTTTATATATGAGACCTATTTTATTTGATCTAGGCATTGGAAGATGAATAGGATTTTAACAGGTATAGATGAGTTAGGAGGGCATTCCAGGAATAGGGAATAGTGTAAGTAAAGGAATGGAGGTGGGAAACACAGGATATGGATGTATCTGCTTCAGTATTTCAATAACTGGGGCAGCTAGATGACTCAGTGGATATGGTGCTGGGCCTCGAGGCAGGAAGACTCATATTCCTGAGTTCAAATCTGTCCTCAGGTACTAGCTGTGTCACACACAAGTCAAGTCACTTCACCCTGTTTGCCTCAGTTTCCTCATCTATAAAATGATCTGGAGAAGGAAATGGCAAATTACTCCAGTATCTTTGCCAAGAAAACCCCAACTGAGGTCACGAAGAGTTGGACGTGACTGAAAAGTGAATAAATGACAACAATTTCAGTACTTAAAAAAATGTATCCTATAATTGGCAAGGGTACTACCTCTATGCCTCTGTTGACTGTCCTCATGAATTGTTGTGGCACCATCTTGGGGATGGTGAGATTCTCCAAATTTAGGTACACAGGTCTTCAAATGACAGACCTGAAGTCTTTTACTGGGTTTATATTCAAAATCTATTCAGATTTGGTAGGATCTGTCTAGAGTTTGACATTCTTTTAGCTTAGCTGTGGAAAATCCAGTTACTTCCATACCCCACTGAAGCAATGCAGAAAGATGTTAGTGGAAGCAAGAAACATATCTATTTATGTATATCTATCTATCTATATCTATATATTTTGTGTGTGTATGTGATAGACATAAAGAATAGGCACAGATAACCTGCTGTCATCCTTCTTCTTCTTCATCCTCATCATGACCTCCAACCCCTTGTTCCCTCAATTCTCTTCCAGGCTGTCTCCCCTGCACTAGACATTCTCTCCTCTTCTCACCATCCTGACTCCTTGATTTTTTTTCTTCTTTTTTTAAATTATTTTATTTTTTTCTGTTTTTTGTTTGCCCCTCCCCCACCCCAAGATGGCATGCATTCTAAATACCCTTTCCCCTAGTCTGCATTCCCTTCTATCTCTCCCCCCCTTCTCTTATCCCCTTCCCCTTCAATTTTCCTGTAGGGCAGGATGGATTTCTGTGCCCCATTTCCTGTATTTTTTATTTCCCAGTTGCATGTGAAAACAGTTTTTTAAAACATGTGTTTTAAAAACTTTGGGTTCCAAATTTTCTCCCTTCCTCCCTCACCACCCACCCTCATTGAAAAGGCAAGCAACTCAATATAGGTTATACATGTGCAGTTATGCAAAACACTTCCATAGTCGACATGCTGTGAAAAACTAACTCTATTTCCCTTAATCCTCTCCCGCCCACCTTTATTCTATTCTTTCTTTTGACCCTGTAACTCCTCAGAAGTATTTGCTTTTGATTACTCCCTTTCCCAATCCTCTCTATCATCCCCTTACTCTCTTTTCCCCTTCCCCCCCATTTTCCTGTAGGGTAAGACAGATTTCCACACCCAATTGAGTGTGTATGTTATTCCCTCCTTAAGTCAAATCCTAGGAGAATAAGATTCACTCATTCTCTCTCACCTTCCCCCATTTCCCCTCCACTGTAAGAGCCTTTTCTTTTCTGTTTTCTTTTTTGTGGGATAATTTACCCCATTCTACCTCTCCCTTTCTCTTTCTCCTAGTATAATCCTCTCTCATCCCTTAATTGTATTCTCCAGATATGACTCCTTCATTTTCAACTCACCCTGTGCCCTCTATCTATCTATCTATATCTATATATACGTACATATAATTTTTTCCCCTCCAACTACCCTAATACTGACAAAGGTCTCATGAGTTACAAATATCATCTTTTCCATGCAGGAATGTAAACAGTTCAACCTTAATAAGTCTCTTATGATTTTCTCTTTTCTGTTTACCTCTTCATGTTCCACTCGAGTCTTGTATTTGAAAATCAAATTTTCTATTCAACTCTGGTCTTTTCATCAAGAATGCTTGAAAGTCCTCTATTTCACTGAATGACCATTTTTTCCCCTGCAGGTTATACTCAGTTTTGCTGGGTAAGTGATTCTTGGTTGTAATCCTATCTCCTTTGCTCTCTAGAATATTATAGTCCATGCCCTGCGGTCCCTTAATGTAGAAGCAGCTAAATCTTGTGTTATCCTGATTGTGTTTCCACAATACTTGAATTGTTTCTTTCTGGCTGCTTGTAATATTTTCTCCTTGACCTGGGAACTCTGGAATTTGGCTACAATATTCCTAGTAGTTTTCTTCTGGGTATCTCTTTCAGGAGGAGATTGGTGGATTCTTTTAATTTCTATTATGCCCTCTGGTTCTAAAATATCAGGGCAGTTTTCCTTGATCATTTCTTGAAAGATGATGTCTAGGCTCTTTTTTTGATCATGGCTTTCAGATAGTTCAATAATTTTTAAATTCTCTCTCCTGGATCTATTTTCCAGGTCAGTTGTTTTTCCAATGAGATATTTCACATTGTTTTCTTATTTTTCATTCTTTTGGATTTGTTTTACAGTGTCTTGATTTCTCATAAAGTCACTAGCTTCCAATTGCTCTATTCTAATTTTTAAGGAAGTATTTTCTTCAGTAAGCTTTTGGATTTCCTTTTCCATTTGGCCAATTTTACTTTTTAGGGCATTCTTCTCCTCATTGGCTTTTTGGACCTCTTTTGCCATTTGGGTTAGGCTATTTTTTAAGGTGTTATTTTCTTCAGTATTTTTTTGGGTCTCCTTTAGCAGGCTGTTGACTTGTTTTTCATGATTTTCTTGCATCACTCTCAGTTTTTCCTCTACTTCTCTTACTTGCTTCTCAAAATCCCTTTTAAGCTCTTCCAAGGCCTGGGACTGATTCATATTTTTCTTGGAGGCTTTGGATGTAGGAGCTTTGGCTTCGTTGTCTTCTTCTGTTTGTATGTTTTGATCTTCTTTGTCACCAAAGTAAGATAATATATTCTGACTCTTTTTGCACTGCTTACTCATGATCCTGGCCAATTACTTGAGTTTTAAACTTTTTGTTAAGGTAAAAGTCTGCTTCCAACGTGAAGAGTGTACTGTCCCAAGCTTCAGGGGTTTGTATAGCTGTTTTCAGAAGTACTTCTAGGGACCTGAAAATTTTCAGTTCTTCCAAGGTGCTATGATAAGGGGCGAGATATTTTCTCACCACCACCACAACAAGCTTCACCACACCAGCGTTCCTTCTAGCCCCAGGATCACCCCTCTGAGCTCTGACCCAGATCTAAACACCAGTAAAGCAAGAGATTCCTGCCTCAGTACTGGCAAAGAAATCCTTGCAATCCCACTCTGATCAGCCACTCGATTCTCCCTCAGTCTGTGGGCCTGAAGCTCAGGAAAACCCGTGACCCCGGGCCGCACTTGAGACTTGCGGCTGAGACCTAGCTCCTCCCTCACCGCAATCACAGACTTTTCCCACTGACCTTCTAAGTTGTCTTTGGTGTTCAGGAGTTGAGTAGTCTGGAAACCATCACAGCTGCCTGTGATTCAGTCCTCTGAGGCCTGCTCCAGGGTCACTGCAGCCTGCGCACCCACACTGAACTGCGCTCCTTTCCCCGCCTGGTGCGATATACCTTTCCTATCAACCATCCAGGTTGTCTTGGGCTGGAAATTTGTTTCACTCTGTCTTTTTGTGGGTTCTGCTGCTTTAGAATTTGTTTAGAGCCATTTTTTTAGGTATTTGGAAGGCTTTGGAAGAGAGCTCAAGACAGTTACTGCTTTCCCTCCACCATCTTGGCTCTGCCCCCACTCCTTGATGAAGTGATTCAACTTTGCCCTGTTCTCTTCTCTTGAATCGTTCATCCCCTTACTATGTCACTGATTAATGCCTAACCAAGCCTCAACTTTAGACCACTCCTACCACTTGTCACCTTAATGTTTATACATGTGCTGCTGAATGAAGGTGGAGAAAAATCATGCAACTATTGTAACTGGATCCATTATAAATTTATGTTATATAACCTCAACTGGGCCCTCATTGCTGGTAGGCAATCTTACTACTCTTCCCTTTTCAACTCACTGTCCCATTCTCCATAGTGTCTTTTCCAAACCTTTTCATCCCTCCTCAATCCTCTGATGGATACCTCTCCCCACTTGGCTGAGAATCTTGCCTCATATTTTAAAGAAAAAATTAAGGCCATTAACCATGAACTTCCTCTGCTCCCTTTTTCTTCCTCTCTTATCACTCAGGTGCCTTCTGTTGTTATCTCCTCTTTCACCCTGTCTCACATGATGAACTAAGTGTTCTTACCCTTTACCAAGGCTAACACCTTAACCTGTTTAAGCAGTTTTGTTTCATTCCGTCTCCTCCAACAGACTGCTGCCTCTGTCATCTCCACTCCTTCACTTATTTTCAGTCTCTACGGGCTCATTTCCTATTGCCTACAAATATTCTCATGTCTCCCCTATCCTGAAAAAGACCCTCATTTGATCCTTCCATCCCTGCTAACTATAGTCCTATTTCTCTTCTGCCCTTTATAGCTAAACTCCTTGAAAAGGGTATCTACAAAAGGTGCCTCCATGCTTTCTCTCTCTCTACTGTCTTCTTAATCCCTTACAATCTGGCTTCTGACCTTATCATTCCACTGAAACTGCTCTCTCTAAAGTTCCTAATGATCTCTTAGTTGAGAAATCCATTGGCATTTTTTCAGTGTTCATTTTTCTTGACCTCTCTGCCGCCTTTGACACTGTTAATTGCTTCTCTCCTTGAAAATCTTTTCAGGACACTACTCTCTCCTGGTTTTCCTCCTAGTTATCTGACTGCTCCTGCTCCATCTCCTTTGCTGGAACTTTCTCCAGATAACACCTTCTAAGTGTAGGTATTCCTCAAGATTGTATCCTGGGCCCTCTTTTCTTCTCCCACTATACTACTTCACTTAGTGATCTCCTCATCCCTTAGAGATTTAATTACTGTCTTTATTCTGATGATTCCCAACTCTACCTTTCCTGCCCCAACATCTCTACTGATCTCCAATCTTGCATCTTTACCTTTTAGCAATCTGAAACTGGGTGTCTAGCAGATATGTTAAATTCAATAGGTCCAAAAGAGATCTCATTATCTCTCCTCCTGAACCTTCCCCTCCTTCTACCTTCCTTATTACTGTAGAGGGCAACACCATCCTCTCTGTCCCTCAGGCTCACAACCTAGGAATCATCCTGGATTCCTCACTCTCTCTCTCCCTGCCATATCCAAGCTGCTGTCAAGGCCTTTGCAACATCTCTCACATATGCCCTCTTCTCCCTTTTGATTCTCCCATCACTCATGTATGGGCCATCATCACCTTGATTATGGCAATAGCCTGCTGGTGAGTCTGCCTGCCCCTACTCTTTCCCCATTTCAATCCATTCTGCATTCAGCCACCAAAGTAATTTTCCCAAAATGCAAGTCTACTTGTGTCACCCACCCTCTCCCCTCACTCAATACGCACTGGTGGCTTCCCCTTGCCCACAGGAGCAAACACAAGATGCTCTGTTTGGCATTTAAAACACTCCATCACCTAGCTCCCTCCTACCTTTCCAGTCTTCTCACACCTTACTCCCTGGCACATACTCTGATCCAGTGCCACTGGCCCCCTGGCTGTTCCTCAGATAAGACTCTCCAATACTCACCATTTCTCAACTCTGGGCATTCTCTCTGGCTGTCCACCCATGCCTGGAATGCTCTCCCTCCTTTACTGCAACGACTGACCTCCCAAACTCTCTTTAAGTCTCAATTCAATCCCACCTTCTACAAGAAGCCTTTCGCAACCCCTCTTAGTTCCTGCGCCTTCCCTCTGTTATTTCCTATTTCTCCTGCTTTGTTTGCATGTTGTCTCCTCCCTTAGACTGTAAACTCCTTGAGGGCAGGAACTGTCTTTTGCCTCTTCTTGTATCCCCAGGACTTAGCATAGTGACTGGCATATAGTAGGTGCTTAATAAATCTTTATTGAATTGAAATGCCTACCACCAGCCAACATGTTGCTGTATGGATAGCTGCCATACTGTTGGACTGGCTATCCTCCAGGACTCTACAATAACATATACTGCCTAGAGGCTGTACCTTACATGGGTGCACTAGATGATAGCTGAGGTTCCTACCAATTCTCAAACTCTATGATTCTGTGTTGTATTAGGAATGCTGGACCTGGAATCAATAAAGACTTGAGTTTCAGTCCAGCCTTTAACACTTACTAGCTGTGTGACTATGGATGAGTCACTTAAGGTCTCTCATCTTTAGTTTCCTTTTTTGGAAAATGAGAACAATAATTCAATTGAATAATTCAATACACATTTATTAAACACCTACTATATGTTAGACTTTCAAGATAAGAAGACAAAAATGAAATGGTTCTTGCTGTCAAGGAATTTACAGTCTTTTCATTATGCCCTTGTCTATTGACCTTGGCCCCCAAATGACATTGGTGAAAATGCTCGAGATGCCAAATAGATAATTACATGAAGCAGCAAGGTGATGTAGTAGACAGTTGAGGAGCCCTAAGTGCAAACCCTGTCACTTACTAGATGTGTGACTTTGGGCAAATAAACTTTGTGTTTCTAGGTCTCAGTTTCCTCAATCTGTAAAATGATGGAGGGTGGGACCTTTGAGGCCCCCTCTAGCTCTAAACCTATGATCTTATGAGCCTGACCCCAAGACAGAATTACTCTCTTTGCTTTAGAGTTTTGGTTGTTGCATCTATGACGAACTCTAGCTGACTAAATCTTGGCAATTCACATTCCTGTTTGGGACAGGCCAGTCTGACCCGTGAGATTTATGACATTTGCCATTGCTACATATATGGCAGCATCTTGAAAGCCCCTGTCAGATAGTTTCTCAAAGGACATGCTGACTTTCTCAATACAGTTCAGCTTTTCTTCATCGAACATCTGAAAATCATTTTTTTCATGTACTGATGATTTAAAAGAAATCAAAATTTTCAATTTGACTTGAAAAATCGAGGTTTAGTTTTTCCCAGTAATGGTTGCATATGCTTGTAAGCCATAAACAGAACATGTTTCATATGTCAAAGGGAGAAAGAACAGAAGGAAACAGAATATTTTCTGAAGGGAATAATATTTTTCATTTGCAAATGGAGATTTCAGAAATAGTTATTTTTTATTAGGGAACTCTGTAGATTTGCTCTTGGGTCATGGCTAGACCTGTGATTTCATTGATATAGGAAACTCTAAGATGAGAGGACTCTTAATTCAGGTTGGCACCTTTTCTACAACTTATAGTCAAAGAGATATGCCTAGTAGTGGTGTCACACTCAAATAGAAATGGGGATACTAATGTCTCCAAGCTGCATATTGACTTAAAACGTAATGTTAATTATTTTATTGTATTTTTATTTATTTTAATTAATTAATTAATATTATATTATTTATTTATTGTATTTAAGTATGTTCCAACTATATTTTCATCTGGCTCAGACCACACTTGGCTGCACCTCCGGCCTAAAGCGTGCATCTGCTGGGGGCCATTTAGCCAGTGTGTGTCAGAGATAGGAGCTGAAACCAGGTCTTCCTGGCTCAAGTCAATTCTCCATCCCCTGGAATATAATGGTACAATCCACTACAGCACACTACTTGTCTTTGATAATAATACCTGACATTTATATAATATTAAAAGCTCTATATACTGTGTTAAGACATGAAGAGAACTTTTTTCATCAACTTTGTGAGCTATAGGTGGCATAAATTCTATTACATCCAGTTTTATAGACAAGGAAGCAGACATTCCAAGAATTGTTGCTTCTCCAATATGACTGAGTTGGTGAGTCTAAGAGCTGGACTCAAACTCCAGATTCCCTAACTCTGAGGCCAGCTCTCTTTCTATTGCACATATTGCCTTGTATAATATGAAGTAATTCATCCTCTCTGCCTCAATTTCTTAATCTGTTAAATGAAAATATCTGTAGTATGTCCACTCTAGAGACGTTGTATAGGTAATAAATTATATTCTCCTTCCTTCCTTCCTCCATCCTTCCTTTCCATCCTTCTTTTCTTCCTTTCTCCCTTCCTTCCTCTCTCCTTCTGTTTCTTCCTCCATCTCTCCTTTCTTTCCTTCTTCCTTCCTGCTTTTCTTCCTTCCTTCCTCTCTCCTTCTGTTTCTTCCTCCATCCCTCCTTTCTTTCCTTCCTTCCTTCTTTCCTTTCTTCCTCCCTTCCTCTTTCCTTCCTTCCTTTCTTCTTTCATTGACATGGCTAATTTTGGAATTTGCTATGCACAACTATACGTATATGTATATACATAGATATACACATACATACATATATATCCATATAATATATGTAATGGACTTTATTTTTCTTGCTTTCTCAATGGGTAGGGGAGAGGATGGGAGGACAGAATATGGAAATGAAAATAAAATAAAATTGAACTTGAAAAAGAAAAAATAGTATATTATAAATATTTGGCTACTATTATTATGGCATTACACAAAATAAAGGATGAATGCAAACAGCTTTGACTGGTGGAGCACTAGAAATAGTTAGGAATGTAAAAGTGTAATTATGGGGGAGCTCTTCCATCTGTGTCTTGAACACCCCTAAATAAGACACTTCTCTGAAAATATCTCAATATGGTCATGATCTTGTCCCAAATTCATCTCAGCTATAAATATAATTCAAGTGTAAAGTGAGGCTACTAACCTCTTGGCAATCAGAATGGATTCTCTCTTAGAAATTCTTAGTGATAATTGCACCCATCCAGAATCTCTCTCTGGGAAAAATGATTGCCATGTGGCTTATTTTAACAAACTTTTCCTGTAAATAACCAAAGTCTTTGTAATTGACAATCTGACTTCCATCTTCATCATTAAATAGAAACTATTCTCTCCAAAGTTACCAATGATCTCTTAGCTGCCAGATTGAATAGATTTTTCTTAATCCTCAACCTTCTCGACCTCTCCAAAGCCTTCAATACTGTCAATCATCCACTCCTCCTGTATACTTCCCCTTCTCCAAATTTTTGTAATACTGGCCTCTCCTGCCTGACCACTCCTCAGTCTCCTTTGATGGATCTTCATCTACATCCTGCCCATTAAACATAGACATCCCCCAATGCTTTGTCCTGGGCCTTTCCTTCCCCTCTATCCTACCTTGATTTGTGATTGCAGCAGCTCCAATGGATTCAATTATAATTTCTATGTTGATGATTCCCAGATCTGTATAGCCATCATTAATCTCTCTTCTGGGCTCCAGAATTGAATATCCCATAGGCATCTGGAGCTCAATATGTCCAAAATAGAACTCATTCTCTTTCCCCCCAAACCCTCTCCTCTTCCCAACTTTCCTATTGCTGTTGAGGACACCATCAGTTACCCAGGCTCACAATTGCAGTTCCATCCTCAACTTGTCACTGTCACTCACCCTACATATCCAATCTATAATCATATCTCATCATTGCTAGCTTCACGGCATCTCTCATATGTGTCCCCTTCTCACATAATCCTTGCCCAAGACTAGTCACTCATTATCTCTTGCTTAAAATCCATGTATCTGTCTGCTTCATACAAATTAGGAGATAAAGAGAGATTTCAAAAATTAAGACAATTTTTAGTATATATAATTTCTACCAGTAGAGAAGATGGAGGAGAAGAAAACTCACTCAAAGAAATTAGTAAGTATGGCCTCAGACATTTACTCCCTGTATGACCTTGAGCAAGTCTCTTAACCTTGATTGCCTCAAAAAAAAAAAAAAGAAATTAGTAAGTATTTTATATACACAAAAACTTTGTTCCCACAGGGCATGTGATAAAACAGGGGCTACAATTTAAGGTTCGTGTATGAAAATTGGGGCTTGAATTAAAGATGCTATATTTCACCACATAATTGTTGTAGATTTTATGCCAATTTTTTTCTTTTTTTATCTATTTTTATTAACTAATTAATTTAGTTTTAGTTTTCAACATTCACTTCCACAAGATTTTGAGTTGCAAATTTTCTCCCCATCTCTCCCCTCCTCCACCCCAAGACAGCATGCATTCTAAATACCCCTTCTCCCAATCTGCCCTTCCTTCTATAACCCCTCCCCCTTCTCTTATCACCTTCCCTTTCTATTTTCCTGTAGGGTAGGATAGATTTCTATACCCCTTTGCCTGTATATCTTATTTCCCAATCACATGTAAAAACAATTTTTAACATTCATTTTTAAAACTTTGAGTTCTAAATTCTCTAGCTTCCTCCCTCCCAGTAAGCTTTTGGACCTCCTTTTCCATTTGGCCAATTCTGCTTTTTAAGGCATTCTTGTCCTCATTAGCTTTTTGGACCTCTTTGGCCATTTGGGTTAGTCTATTTTTAAGGTGTTATATTCTTTATTATTTTTTTATATCTCCTTTAGCAAGCTGTTGACTTGTTTTTCATGATTTTCTTGCATCACTCCCACTTCTCTTTCCAATTTTTCCCCTACTTCTCTTACTTGATTTTCAAAATCCTTTTTCAGCTCTTTTATGGCCTGAGACCAAATCATATTTTTCTTGGGGTCTTTGGATTGAGGAGCTTTGACTTTGTTGTCTTCTTCTGCTTGTATGTTTTGACCTTCTTCTTCTTCTGCTTCTTTCTTTTTTTTTTACCAAAGTAAGATTCTAAAATCTGAGTTTTTTCACTCTTTGCTCATGTTCCCAGTCAATTACTTGACTTTTTAACTCTTTTTGGACTAAAAAACAAAACCAATCCAGGGGGTGACAATTATGCGATGGCAGTGATTATGTGGTGAAATATGGTATCCCCTGAATCAGAGAGATTGGGAAAGGATTCCATTTGCCTGCCTTATCCAAGTCTGGTCCTTGCTAAATAATTCTAGTTTATCCCCCCTTCATTCCATCCTTCACAAAACAGCCAAAATAATACTCCTAAAACAGTATTCTGGTGGTGCTACTCATATGCTCAAGAATCTTCAATGGCTCCCTGTGATCTCTAAGGCAACAAACTCCCCAGCATGGTATTTCAAGCTCATCACAGTGTGACTTAAGCCAAGCATTCTAGGTTGATTTCACATTACTCCCCTTCACATATATTACCTTCAAGTGAAACCAACCTACTTCCTGGTTCCTGAATACCACAATTCATCCTTTGCTTCTATGCTTTTGTACATGTTTTCCATACCTAAATTATTTTCCTTCCTCACCTCTGTCTCTTAAAATCTTAAGCTTCATTCAAAACTTAGCTCATTTCTCACCTCCAGGAAGCCTAATTTTTACTGTCCTCTTCCATTTCAAATGATCACGTGCAGTTATCCCTTCCACATCACAACTTTCCCCATTATGGTTTCAATATATTGGGGGTCAACATAAAAAATTAAATGGGAATTTTTGGGGAGTGTTGCAGAAGCCACAGATGACATACAAAGGCCAGTAAACAATACAGAAAAAGTTTAGAAACTCAGGAATGCATAAAATACATGCATAGTATTGCATAATATCAACACATTTTATCTTTTAATACCATAACAATTCAGACTTCTTCTCTAGCATGAAGGGAGGGCCAAAACATTTTGCACAGGTTTTCCAGATTGTGGGGGTATGGTACGCCTAACCCCTGTGATGCAGAAAGGAAAGCTGTCTATACTTTTCTTTCTGGATGTTGTATTCCCTGAGCAGAATGTAAGCTCCTTGAGGACAGGAACTGGTTTCATTTTGTCTTTAAGTCCAATGTCCCTAGCACATTATAGATACTTAATAAATGTTTGTCAGAGTGGTTGGTTGCAGGGCGGGAAGGGAGAGGAGGGTAAGAAAAGCTACAAAGAAAGTAGGAGGACTCCTTAGGGAATGATATTTATTTTTTTCATGCATGCTTACATGGCTCTGTGATAAATAAGAAAAATAATAGAACTAGATAAATAATGAACGGCTTAGAAAAAGCCAGATGGGACTGTCCTATTTATTTTTTCCCCGTAACATAAGAGCAAGATAGTACTTAGATTAAAAGGCAATACATTTGAAAGGAAAGAAAAAGTAAGCTATTTCCTTTTTCTTTTTTTTCCTTTTTTTCAGCCATCAATCATTTCGGTTTTTCTAACAAGTCACCACTTTTTTTCTTTCTCTAAAAAATATATGCTTGAAAGCTAGGAAACAATTTTTACAGACATTATTTCTGATGAAGGACTCATTTCTCAAATACATAGAGATCTGAATTAAATTTATAAGAATATAGGTCATTCCCCAATTGATAAATGGTCAAAGGATATGAATAGCAGTTTTCAGATGAAGAAATTAAAGCTATCTATAATCATAGGAAAAAATGCTCTAAATCACTTATTGATTAGAGAAATGCAAATTCAACTCTGAGGTACCACCTCAGACTTATCAGATTGACTTATATGACAGAAAAGGAAAATCATAAATGTTGGAGAAGATATGGGAAAATTGGAACACTGATACATTGTTGGTGGAGTTGTGAACTGATCCAACCATTCTGAAAAGCAATTTGGAACTATGCCCAAAGGTCTATAAAACTGTGCATACTCTTTGATCTAGCAATACTACTACTAGGTGTGTGTCCCAAAGAAATCATAAAAAAAGGAAAAGGTCCCACATATATAAAATATTCATAGCAGCTCTTTTTGTGGTGGCAAAGATTTGGACATTGAGGGGATGCCCATCAATTGGGCAATGGTTGAACAAGTTGTGGTATATGAATGTAGTGGAATACTATTGTGCTTTAAGAAATTTTGAGCAAGCAGATTTCAGATAAGCTTGGAAAGACTTGTATGAACTGATGTTAAGTGAAGTGAGCAGAACCAGGAGAATATTGTACATAGTAACAGCAACACTGTGCTATGATCAACTATGATAGGCTTACCTCTTCTCAGCAATACAATGATCAAAGACAATTCCAAAAGACTCATGATGGAAAATGCTATCCACATCCAGAGAAAGAACTATGGAGTCCAAATTCAGATTGAAGTATATACTATTTTCACTCTTTTTTGTTTTTTGTTTTTTTCTTTCTCATGGTTTCGCCCTTTCGTTCTGATTCTTCTTTCACAGCATGACTAATGTGGAAATATGTTTAACATGATTGTACATGTGTAACCTGTATCATATTGCTTGCTGTCTTAGGAAGGGGGGGGAGGGGAGGGAGGAAGAGACATTTGGAACTCAAAATCTTATAAAAATGGATGTTGAAAACTATCATTACATGTATTTGGAAAAAATAAAATACTATTAAGTGGAAAAAAATATATGCTTGGTCTTGCTAATCATTCCACATACTTATTTCCTCTGGGCATAGGATCACTTGAGTCTTAATCTTTTTTTTTTTAAAAAAAGCCTCCCTGTAATAGAAAATTGTAAGACTGCATATACTTGGGTGGCCCTAGTGAATGTGGGGCCCTAGGAGGATTTACCTTTCAGGGCCTCTGGAGAGCAGGGTGGGAAAGTGTGGGGGAGGCAGGAAAGAGGAAGGAACTGTATAACCATGCAGTCCCTTCTGCCTGTACTATAAATTAGCTCATTTCTGTACAGTCTAAGAGGACTGAGACAGGAAGTGAGGAGGCTAGCTTGGAATCAACGACAGTTGCTGGGGTCAGCAGTTGGTCCATGATAAGAATAAAATGTGGTCACTTTGATCTTCCCAAAGTCACAGACACAGTCTCCTGGAGGTGATGGGTAACCAGAGATGAGACTTAAACCAGTGTCATTCTAACTCTGAGGTCAGCTCTCTATTATGACACACTAACCCCAAATGCCTCTAACAGGAGTTTCTGACCTGAGATTTCTGAACTTTAAAAAAAATTAAATATTTTTCAATGTATTTCAATATAATTATATAAAAATATTTCAATATAATTGATTTCTTTTGTAAACCTATGCATTTTATTTTATACATTTAAAAACATGATTCTAAGAAGGAGTGTCTGTCTATAGGCTTTGCCAGACTGCCAAAGAAGACCATGACACAAAAAAAGTTAAAGGAAAAGGAAAATGAAGTAGGCATAGCTAGTACTTACTTTGACCAAATTCCCAAATTTATTTCCCTTTCCAGCAACTTTTCCTCTTTGAGTGTTGCTGTCAAATTCTAAAAGACCCCAGGCTAACAGCACCCCTTTTAGGGGCCCAAGAAAATGGGGTGACCATCCCTTATGAATCAAAAAGGGCCTGTGTACAGAGAAGAGTCTTTAGCCAACAAGTTGACTTTGCTGGTTGTACTGTGATATGTCTCTTATTTGGAATTCCTGATGGTTTTCCCCTACAACAACTGTTATGACCCAGCTGCTCGATTTGGATCTTTCTGCCTGGTCCTATTGACTAGCCAGGCTGGATGACTCCTTTAGGCCTCATGATCATGGGGCTGCTAATAGAACTAGGCCCCTTCTAGTCTCTAGTATGAGCTTCCCAGCCCTGCTTCCCCTCCTGCCCAAGAGTCATAATAAAACCACTTATGGATTTATGGGCCTTGCTGTCGTGTGGTGGTTCAGATAGATTGTTCTTAGGGAATTCATGCCGAGCCAAATTGCCCAGATGCCAGCTTCAACACATGCCAAATAATGAGTACTCCTTTGAATCTCTGAGAAAAATGTCTTTAATAGATCAGTATTACTTCTAGACTCTGATGCAATAAGAGAGTCTATGGAGTAGACAGAAGATTGAATTTGGAATCAGATCTGAGTTTGGTAGACCATACCTGTAATGCCTGCTCCCAGGGAGTGATAGATCTCTTGAGCTTGGGAATTCTAAGCTGTGGTGAGTTATGCTGATCAGGTGTCCGCACTAACTCTGGCCCAATATAATGAGCTCTCAGAAGAAGGGGGCTACCAGGCTGTCTTAGGATGGGCAATTGGCCCAAGTTGGAAACAGTCCTTGAGCAGATCAATAGAGTGATTGATTGATTGATAATGGGATCAATTCCATGAGTGGCCACTGCACAAGATAGAGGAACCTTGTCTCCAAAAACAACCCTCCCCACCCCAAACCTGGAACTGGAGAATTCAAAGACAACTTCCTGGCTCTGACACTTAGCAGATTTTACCTCTCTGGGCTCGTTTCCTCATCTGTATGATAAGAATAATCATATTATAGACTTAGAAGTTAGAGTTTATCCAGCACTATCCCTTCAACTTACAGATGAGATTAAATGACCTTCCCAAAGCCCCACAGGTAGAAAGTAGTAGAGTCAGGATTTGAACTCAAATCCAATGTTTTGTTTTGTTTTCTACTACATTGTGTTCCTTAGTCACCATTTTTTTAAAATAATTTTTTTCAATTGCCATCCTTTTTTTCTTTCTTTCCATATCTCTTCTTTTTGAAAAGAAGAAACCAAAGCTTTGTAACAAATAAGCAGAATCAAGTTACAAACGTAAGATTTAGAACTAGAAGGGGAGTTTGAGAACATCTAATCTAACCTCTTCTTTTTGTAGAAAATAGCTCATATTAATGTAGCACTTTGAGGTTTAGAAAGCACTTTTCTCACAATGTGCTTACGTGGCTGGTAGTACAGGGATTATTATTGTTATCCTCATTTTATTTTATTTTTTGTGAGGCAATTGGGGTTAAGTGACTTGCCCAAGGCCACACAGCTAGTAAGTGTCAAGTGTCTTGTCTGAGACTGGATATGAACTCAGGTCCTCTTGACTCCAGGGCCAGTGCTCCATCCACTGTACCACCTAGCTGCCCCTATCCTCATTTTATAAATGAGGCCCAGAGGATTTAAGGGAAAGAACCAGGATGTGAATCCAGCTCTTCCAACAGAATCCAGTGCATTTTCCACCATCCTACAATCAGTTGTTGTTGTTCATTCACGTCCAACTCTTTGGGACCCCATTTGGGGTTTTCTTGGCAAAGATGCTGGAGTGTTTTGCCATTTCCCTCTCCAGCTCATTTTACAGAAAAGGAAACTGAGGAAAACAAGGTTAAGTGACTTGTCCAGGGTCACACAGCTAGTGAGTGTCTGAGACCAGATTTAAACTCATGAAGATGAGACTACAGGCCTGGCTCTCTATCCATATGCCTTCTAGCTGCCCCTACAACTAGTAGGTGGATGGCAAGCTCCCTGAAGGCAGGGTTTGTTTTGCTTATGTCTTTGCATCCCCAGTGTCTTAATATGTATTTTTATTGATTGGAATCAACATCGCCTGCCTTACGGGACTGATTTACTATAAATCACTATGTAAATATTAGTTACCAGAGAACCTAGATTTAGAGCTGGAAGGGCTTCCAAGGCCATCCAGTCCCAACTCCTCACTCTACAAATAAGGAAACTGAGGCCAAGGAAGATGAAGTGATTTATCCAACAAAGTCATCACCAAAGACAGGATTTGGACTCAGATTCTTTCATTTTTAGAAGCCCCGCTCATTTCAATATGGCCTTGAGGCCAGCAGAACAAGGATAACTGCTGAAATTCTTATGTCCTTGAGTTATCTTTTATGAACAGTGCTTTACAAATAATACGCTTTTAATATTCTCTGAATGAATGCATGAATTACTGACTGAATTTTTCTAACGATCTCTGATACTTTATTGCTCAGTAATTCACATGCCTGGAACACACTCCTTCAACTTTTCTTCCTGTTGAAAGGCCCAGCTCTGGTGTTTTTTCCTCTGTGAAGTCTTTCTTCACTGATCTTCTCTCTTCTCTCTCCCCTCTTCCTTCCTTCCTCCATCTCCTTCCTTATTCTCTTTCCTCCCTCTCTCTCCTCCTTTTCCTTCTTACCCTTCTCTTCTCTCCTTCCTCTTCTCTTCCTCCATTCCTCTATCCCTCCTCCTCTTCCTCTTTTCTCCTCCTCCTCCTCTCCTTCCTCTTTCTCTTCCCTTCTCTTCCCTTGTCCCTCTTCCTATTCTGATAGTACTTTGGCACATTGGACCTTGTATGATACTGCTTTTTGTACATATTTTTATGTGTAATATTATGCTTTTGGGGTGTATATTCCTTGAGGACTGGGATTGATTATGTCATTCTTCACCTTTGAATTCTTAGTACCTAGCATGATGCTTTGACATAGTTGCTTAAGTTTGTTGAATTTCATTGCATCTGTGATGGTAGAATAATCAGGCTCTGGTATTGGATTGATTTTTCCAGAATGGCCTCTGAGATGGTCAGGCATCCCCAAATTCCATGTTTAGCTTTTCATTATGAGGCTTTGAAGGCCATTGACTTCAATCTTTTTTGATCCACAGCCACTGTGGTAGGGTGGGAAGCCCTGTTTATTCCTCCTTGCTGCTGGGAGAAAAAAAACAGACCTAACCAGAATGAAAGGGGCAAAATGGTACTGTTTTGATAAGACCCATCAGGAAATGTGGTAAGCAAACCATTAATCCACTCCAGAAACAAAAGGAGAGACATGGTAACCTCATTAATGCTAGAAGAAAGCAGTCTGAAGAGCAGCTGGAGTACCCTTGCAGACTCCAGGCAGTCCTTGGAGTCCACTTTCAGAGTTACTGCTTTAGGGGGCTGCACTGAGAACGGCATCTTGCGATTCTCCAATGAGACCTATGCGTGGCTGTGAAATCTTGTCGGATTTGGCAGATCATCAAGGGGTCTTTCTGGGCAATGCACCTGGGAGGTTTTGTTTTTTTACTTTTCAGGTAAGCATATGGCCTCAATGGATGTTTTGTAAACCCTTGGTTTGGATTTGTGGACAGATTGCTTTGGTGAGTTGGAGAAAACAATAACCAATGTTGGCCCTCTAGAACATGTTTGGAAATACACTTCCCACTTTTTCTAAAAGGAGCTTGGGGCTATGGGCTAGATGTTACAATACTATGAGACACGTTTCTGTGCTGGTTAATTTTGCTTTGATACAGAAGAAGGTTTGCTAAGTTTGAATGGGGGTGGTAGTACATACCTGGAAATAATTAATGCAAAAACAAAAAGCAACCATAATTGCAGTGGTGTAATGCAGAGGTGTCAAATCACTGGACTTGTGGCCCAGATTAAAATGTAATTGGGAAATATTTGATAAAATAAATAAAAACACAATAGAACAGAGATGTTGTTAACACGTATTTTTCTAAGTCAATATACAGCCCACAGGGATCCATAGGTACAGTTTCATGGCCTTGGCTTCTATTTGAGTTTGCTACCACTAGTGTTGTGGTGTCATAAGAGCTGGTCTTGGAGTCAGGAAGAACTGGGCTCAAATTCTGCCTCTAACACATAATGCCTGTGACCTTGGGCAAGTTACTCAACCTTCAGTGCCCTAGGTGACTCTGTGAAGCTAAGTGGCAAAGCAGGGGTCACTCTATATCAGTGGATGGCATTTCCCTACCAGGACTTCTCTACATGGAGGAAATCACAGCTCAAGCCTAAAAATAAATTAATATTACAATCAGCATAACGACAATACTTGAAGTCGACATTACCATAGCAAATACTTATAGTCTCCAAAGCTATAAATGAAAGTAAAAAAAATGAAAATGAAAAGCTAATGAAAAGCTTTCAAGAGACCCAGAAGAAGATATCCAAATCCTGTGGGAAGAGAATAAGATGCATATCTTCCTTGTCATTCCATATTGGGGTCTGCCTCAGGATGCTTTCAATAAGCTTTCTAAGGATAAGCTTTAATATGAATACTTTAATTCGTTAAATTATTTTCTTCACTGGTGTAATAGGATAGGCTAGTGGCTTGTCCCAGGTTGTTTTTTTCCTAGCTGAACTCCATCAGAAAATGATATTCTATCAGTATTAGTAATAATAATGATACTGAATTTATATACCCAAAGCAGTTATTTTCTCTGCCTGATCATTAGTCCCACACAATAGCAAATATATAAGTATAATAGTGGGATAGTGACTTTTTTCTATCTGTACTTATAAAAATAGGAGATAAAATAACAGTGATAATAATAATTGCAATAATTATAGAATTCTTAATGTACACCAAGAAAAGATATGAACCAAAGATTGCAAGTGTAAAACTAGAGGTCCAGTTGAACCAATGGATGAAGTTAAAACTTATAAATATCTTGGTTTTCTATGAGCAAGACACATTAAGCATAAAGCTATCAGCGAGAGAGTCATGGTCAACTACCGAAAACATTTACTGGCATCTTGAACTCAATGCTCAACGAAGAGAACACACATGATGTTTCTTACACAATAACAGTCCTAATATATATTTAAAGAACTCCAAAGTAGACCGTAACAGATTTGGGATGTATCCTAACAAAAACCTGTACAATATTAATGAAACATAGGGCCCTTCACCCAAAGGAAGCAATGGGAAGAGGAACATTTCCTTATGAAAAAGGAAGAAAAGGAAAGTTAGATATTTTCAGAGCAAATTATAAACATGCTAAAAATTTGCAGGTAAAGAGTGACAATAAACACAAGCTATGATTTGTCGAATATTATGGAAAGTGATTTACCTTTGGATAGAGCCTACAAAAGGACTAAAATACAAGAGTGGAATCAAAAGGCTAACTATGGGTGACATCCACATTAACTTATCCAATTACATTAACAAAGAAGTATCCAAAAAATGTCTGTCATGCAGATTTATTACTGGAAATTGTGTTGCTAATTGAAGACCAGGTCATTGTTATCAGAAATCACAATCCTGGCTCTAAGGAGCCAGGGCTTTTCCATCAACACAGATTATACAAAGGAATCATAGAAACTGTGTATCACATCATAGCAGACTGTAAAAAAAATTAGCATCTACTGAATACATAACAAGATAGGTGACTATGAATTATACATCAGAAGCTTAATATTTTTCATTTGCAGACAACAAATCCCTATACTACAAATACAGGCCTCAAAATACTTTTGAGAATTCAGTAAATAAAATATATTGGAACTAGGCCTTTAGCACCGTAAAATTATTTCCCACAATGGCTTGGATATAACACTGATACCTAAAAATTCAGTAATATCGTTTTTGGTAGGTGTCACCATACTAAATAGTTATAATCTCTAAGCTACTTGGAATAAAGAACTTTCAAAATATAGAGGCCTAGCAGGACTCAAGATCATGTGGGAAGAGGAGGAGGATGCATTATCCCTATCATTCTGTCTTTTGGAATTATTCCACCAATGCTTTCAATGATTGTACAAACTTACTGTATATAGTAAAACTTTAATTCAATTACAAATCACTATGTTATCCACCTTTACAAAAGTCCACCAAATGTTAAAAATAATGCCAGGACAGCAACTTATCCTAGGAATATGTCTATCTAAATTCCATGAGATCAAAATGAATAACAATACTAATTATAATTACAATCATCATGTAAGGAAAAACTTATTTTCCTTAAGTGCAGATGTGACCATGTGGTTCTGCTATTCACTCAACTAAAATATAGAATCCTCTGTTAGCTTTTAAAGCTCTGTACAACCTGACCCCAATCTATTTTTTTTTTACATTAGGCATTACTTTTCCTTTCTGCCATCCAGACAAACTGTTCTTCTCTCTGTTCTTCAGACCTCCCTGATAAGTGCCTTACAGCCAACGATCTGAAAAAAAAGTACATATGACATTTTTTTTTTTGGTGAGGCAATTGGGGTTAAGTGACTTGCCCAGAGTCACACAGCTGATGAATATTGAGTATCTGAGGTCAGATTTGAACTCAAGTCCTCCTGACTCCAGAGCCAGTGCTCTATCCATTGCACCACCTAGCTACCCCTACATATGACATTTTAAAGTTTAATCTTCATTACTCACATTTTCTCCATCACTTTCTTGTTTAGACAATTAATAAAACATTAAATCAAGCCCTGATGTGTAACCTTTGCTGATTTCCAAGGTATAAATGCTCACACTGAAAATTTAACAAGAAGCTCTTGTGAGCTAATAGGCACCTAGGTGGCCCAGGGGATAGAGTGCTAGGACTGAATTTAGGAAGACTTATCATCATGAGTTCACCATCCAGTTACGGAGAGCCAATAAGGGATGAATTAAAGGGCATGAGAAGTATGGGGGAGAATTGGGCCAGAAGCATACAAGTTAGACTCTGCTCCACTCCTCTCCCCATTAAAGGAAACCCCAATGCAACTGGCTCCACTCCACTCTTCTCCTAATGATACCATTCTAGCCGCCATCTTTAATTCTTCTGATAATCAGCTCTACTGACACCATCTGGCCCAATTCTCCCCTGTACTTCTCATGCCCTTTAATTCATCCCTTATTAGCTCTCCACTCTGTTCTTGGAAGCTCTTTGATAACTTTCTTAATATTAACATCTTGTCACCAACACTAGTGACCCTTGAGAAGCCTCTTTCCTTGATCAGGCTTGTTGCAGGCTTCTTTCTGGTAGGAGGGTCTGTCGCTATGGCAGGGCAGTGTGTGACAGTGAGGCAACCAGAACCCCACTGAATGTGCTGCTTATGTGAATGATATTTCTAATACATACTTGCTAGCTGTGCGACCCTAGGCAAGTCACTTCCTTATTTGCCTCAGTGCCTTGTCTGTAAAATGAGCTGGAGAAGGAAATGGCAAACCACTCCTGTATCTTTGCCAAGAAAACCACAAATGAGGTCGTGAAGAATCAGACACAACTAAAATGACATGACAGCAAGAACCAGTAAGAGCTGGCTCCAGCACACCTCTGTTTGATGCTATCGCCCTTTTATATGCCTCAAATGAACTCCCTTCTTACCTTTGCCTAATAGAATACTTTCAGATGCAGTTCAAGCGCCAGCTTCTGCATGAAGCTTTTCCTGAACTCTTCAATAGCTAGTGTCCTCCTCCCCAGCTACCTTGTATTGAATTACTTTGTACTTATTTCTGTTTATTCACTTTAGATGTAAGCTGTACATATTTATGTATGTACTTGTCCTGTTTCTCCCCTGTAGAACATAAGCCTTTTATTTCCTTCCTTGTACTTGTACCACCCATGTTTAGTACAGTGAAGAGCGCATAGTAGGTGCTTAATAAAGGTTTGTTTATTGATTTATGATAATCATAGAGCTGGGGCCAAAGCCTAGCTCTGCTGCTTATTATCCACATCATTTTGGGCAAGTCCTAATCTCTTTGGGTCTCAGTTTCTGCACTTGTAAAATGTGAGGGGTGTACTGGATGGCCTATAAAGTCATTTCTGGCTCTAAATCCTATTTTCTTTCTGTGTTTAATTTTCCCTACTCTTTCATGTCTGTTTCCTCAAATCAGTGTTGCCTAGAAATTCTCCCTACCACAATCATCCTGTATTCTGAGAAATGCTGCAGCTGGAGGGCAAGAACACATATATCCCCTCACTCAGGCCCTACATGCCACTTTCTTTACTCATAAATCATGTGGGTTTTCACAAGAGAGAAACCATTCCAATCTCCTTATTCTGTCTTTAAGACAAAATGGCCCCAGGAAGAGAGATTCATGCTAACTCATATTATATATTGCTGGTAAGCTATACTGAGTCATTCATACCCTCCACCTGGTTAAGATGCATATTAGAGGTGGAATTATTAAAGATTTTAAAGCTCTATCCCATTTCTATTGCAATCAGGCTTGAACAAAGACCTGTGTTACTAAGTAATGACTTAAGCTATATTCTTGCCAGCTTGAGGTAGGAAGAGAGGAAGCTTGAAGAGTTCTGGTGTAGCTCTTTGAGACCACCCTTAAAAATTATACCACCCAAACTGCTTCAGCTAGGTAGCATTGTGGATGGAGCCCTGGACCTGGAGTATGGAAGACCTAAGCTCAAATTTGGCTTCAGTTACTATCTGTATGACCCTGGGCAAGTCACTTAGTCTGTTTGTATCAGTTTCCTCATTTGTACAATGTGTATAATAATTGCACCTACCTTGTTGTGAGGATAAAACGAGTTATTTAAAGCACTGTGTAAACCTTAAAGTTCTATATAAATGCAAGCTTTTATTGTTATTAAAGACTAATAATACCCACCCCATTGCTTCTGATCCTTTCCACCATGTGGGAAGAAATCTATAAAACCTTGGAGTGTGGGTTATCAGCAACTTAGTGACCAAACTAGTCATAAGAAGGAAAGGTGTTAGTCTCATTACTAGTGTTGGCTTGCACTTCAGTTAGAGGTGACTGAACCAAGACTTGAGGATAAAGGACCAAGTCTCCTCTGTGTTCAGGATTCCATTGGGAAAACTGATTATCAGAGGAATTAAAGATGGCGGCTAGAATGGTATCATTAGAAGAGTGGAGTGGAGCCAGTTGCATTGGGGTTTCCTTTAATGGGGAGAGGAGTGGAGCAGAGTCTAACTTTTACACTTCTGGCCCAATTCTCCCCCGTACTTCTCATGCCCTTTAATTCATCCCTTATTAGCTCTCCACTCTGTTCTTGGAAGCTCTTTGATAACTTTCTTAATATTAACATCTTGTCACCAACACTAGTGACCCTTGAGAAGCCTCTTTCCTTGATCAGGCTTGTTGCAGGCTTCTTCCTGGTAGGAGGGTCTGTTGCTATGGCAGGGCAGTGTGTGACAGTGAGGCAGCCAGAACTCTGCTGAATGTGCTGCTTATGTGAATGATATTTCTAATGGATTTGAGCCTTGAGTAACTAAGAGGCACTGCAGAGTGAGTAATGCAAATGAGTTTCTAGAGCCATCCAAAAGGTGAACATCATGCTAACTTATCATTTCATAACATCCGATAATGAAAAACAACAACAACAACAACAAAACCCGAGTCTGGGCCAAGGATTAAAAAAAAAACTATCTACGGCAACCTTCTGGAAGATGAAAAATTTGAACCTTTTCCATGAATTCCCCACCTCCCTCCAAAAAATTAGCACGCTGTCTTTTCTTTTTTTCTTTTCAAAGACATTGAACAAAACAGCAGAAAGGGTGACTTTTAATGATTATATACAAGATATGGTCCTTGGAAAATGCTCTGTGGACTGAATGGCCTACAGCAAGTCCAGTAAGGCAAGAGGAGTTAATACCTACAGGCTCCTTGCAAAGTATGAAGCATGAAACTGATTTTCATCAGTACCAAGGGAATGTAACCGAATAAATTAACTTTCTCTTTCTCTGTATCTCTCTGTCTCTTTCTTGGTCTCTCTCTGTCTCTATCTCTCTCTGCCTCTCTCTCCCTCTCTGTATCTCCATTTCTCTGTCTCTGTCTGACTTTGTTTTTGTTTCTGTCTCTGCCTGTCTATGTCTCTGTCCTTCTCTCTGTGTGTCTCTTTGTCTCTCCTGGTTTCTTTCTCTCTGTGTCTCTCTGTCTCTGTCTCTCTCTGTATCTCTGTTTCTCTCTTTCTGTCTCTGTCTCTGTCTGTTTCTCTCTCTATCTCTGTGTCTCTGTCTCTACATCTTTGTGTTTCTCTCTCTGTCTCAGTCTCTCTGTCTCTCTCTCTCTCCCTCCCTCCAGGTCCAGAGCTCACCTCTTCCTGAGTAACTAGCACCTGGACCCAGGACTCTGGATCTCTGAAACTCAAAAACCTGCTGGCAAGGATGGAAACACTCACTGTTTAGTCACCTTTGTTTAGGGAAAGAAATACAAAGCAGAAGAGGCAACTAGGCCCTTGAGATGTGGTCTCAGGCTCATCTAGACAATTGCACACTCTCGCTGTCATGGTTGAGCAACCACTGTAGCTGCTAAGGGAAGTGAGAGGAAATCCCCTTCCTGACATGGGATGTCCAAGGGGGACCTGTGAGAGTCCCATATGTTCATCCATTTGTTCAGAAGAGAGGGAGAACAGACAGAACTTATCTTTCCCTTTAATGTCTACTGAGTGTGAGGCTCTTCCTCTGATACAACTCCCCTTCTTTCCTATTCCCCCTACTCCCGTGATAGGTCAGGGCAAGTGGATATTGACCACATTCCAATGGGTATAGATGCCTTTCATCAAGCGGCCAAAGTACATGTCATGCCCAAAGTTGTCAGGGTGCAAGCTCTACTAGGTCTAACCCCACTAGAAGGTAGTATCTAGTATCTGGTAGATCTATATTCCATGGAGTGTCTCCAACCCAATCCCCTGCTTTTGTTATGTTAATGATGTTGATGATGATGAAAGATTATAGCATGTCAATTAATTCTTTCTCCCTTTTGACTGTTTTCAATCTTTTAGAATCTTTAAGAATTTCCTAATGGAAGCTGTTTGAACAAAATTCAAAATCATTCTTTTGGCTTATTGTCATGCTGACTCAGGAAGTGGAAAGACAGGCAGGCTCGTAAGTATGGAAAATTAACACTAAATATTCAGTGTGTGTTTTGACTTAGTTGCTGTTTCTAGGGTCACTCGAGTGACCCTATAACCAAGCCCAGGAGGTGAACACTTTTGAGAAATACAGTCAAAAGCCTAAGTTCAAAATGCAATCTATTTATTTTATAGATGAGGACTGCTCAAATCAGGCAAAATTCCCAGGAAAATTATAACTGCTGGGTTGTATGCCAGGGGAGGGAGGAGCCCTCTGACCTGTTCTAACATTGCACCAGCTATAAGATCTGTATGTGAAGAAGCAAGCCTTTTTCAAGGGAAGGTTGTATTTCCATCACCAATATTAAATTTTCAGCTCATTTGAAAGTAAGGAAAGAAATATAACCTCATAGAAGTAAAACAGGCCTCAGAAATTATCTATTTCTACTTCTTCATTTTTTTCTTTTTTTCCCCATTTTTTTTTAATGAAGGGAAGGGAAATGACTTGGCTAAGGACACACAAAAGGTCTGCGATAGAGCCAGGACTAATCCAAATCTCCCTACTCCCAGTGGAGGACTCTTATTATACCACATAATTTCTTCCCACCACATTTGCTGACTTGGCATGGGGACTCTTAACATTCTTGAAACTCTACATAATGATGGTTCCTATTGTGAAGCCTCTAGGATTATTAAAGGGTTTCACCAGCTTTAAGTATACTCTGCCCAGTCACTTTGACCCAATGGCTCAGGTAGGCACATAAATTGCAGTAAAGCTGTTCTAGTTATATTCATGGTTATCATGAATTATCATCATTTGGTAATGTCTTTGGCTTGGTTCATTACTTTACGTGTTGCATTGCAGAGAAGAAATCATCCTTGATAATCCTCTCTCCATTATTGTAGGCAATTGATTATATAGTCTGATCTGAGGGATTTTGAAAGGTCCTTCTTACCCAAACAGCTCACAGAATGATAGACTATTAGAGCTGATGCCTTAACCAAGTGGCAACATGTCTCCAATTAATCAATCAATCAAAGAGTTAGATGTGAAAAGCCCTTAAAAGTAATTAGTTGAACCGAAGAAATGTTCCATAAATAATATATTCAGATTAGCTGAAGAGACTTGGTTTTTTGTCTATAAAAAAAGTCCAAAACTTAGAGATTTGAACATCTAGAACGCAATGGTAGAAACTTCCATCCAAGACCTTGGGAAGGAATTGGTTAGGGATGGAGAAGAAAAACCTCAGCCTTGGTTCCTCCTTCCCAGTTTTGATCAGAGGAAGGTCTTGTGAGCTTTAAAAGGTCAAGAGGATTTTGAATTTGCTGTCAGCATCCTAGTAATGTTTCCAGAACTGCTAATGGAAGTGTCCATGCGAAGAAGTGAGATCAGACTGGACACTATAGGAAAAGGCATATTCAAGTCTCCACAAAAAGCCCAGAAGAAAGGCTATTTCACACCTAAGGGGAATATTTTGAGGACTCTCGCAAAAAGAGTTCTAGTAGCTGAAAGTTATACCCTTAACAATAACAGTAACAATTGATATTAAACATCCCCCCAAATCGTGAAACACTTTCCAGCCAGTATATATGCTTTCACTTTGAGCCCCCTTTCTCTTGGATTTTCGATGCACTGGTGGGACAGTATGTCACAGATTTGGGGAGATGTTTTATAATAACTGTTATTGTTGTAATACTTCAGTAAATATCTCTTTCTAAAAGCCAATTAAGTCTGGATAACTAATTGATATGAATTAATAATCAAAAGGGGAAGAACACCTTGAGACTTTGTGAACCATAGAATTAAAAGACAAACATCTCTCCACCTCTTCAGAGCTATACCTAGAACCCTAAGGGGATAAATTGGCTAAACTCCGGGGCCAACACTTGGCAGTGCTAACTGGGGTTGGGAGTTCTAAAACATATGATACAAAACAGTTACTTCATAGAATTGTAAAAAAGTTCTTACAGAATTGTAACAGTTCTCATAGAACTGTAACAAAATTCATCTGGAAGAAGAAAAGGTCAAACATTTCAAGAGCAATAATGAAAAAAGTGGGAAGGAAAGGGGATTATCATTACCAGATCTCAAACTACAAAGCAGCAATCATCAAAATATTTGATACTGGTTAAAAAATAGAAAAGTAGATCAATGGAATGGATTAAGAGCACTGGACCCAGAAACAATAAAATATAATAGCATAGAGTCTGGGTGAACCCAAGAACTGTAACAGCTGGGGTAAGGAGTCACTATTTGAGAAAAACTGCTTGGAAAAATGGAAATTAGCTTGGCACTAATTAGGTTTAGATCAACATTTCATACCATATAACACATTAAGCTCCAAATGAATATGTGACATAGGTATTAAAGGGCATATCATGATCAAATTAGAAGAGAAGGGAAGAAGGTACCTTTTAATAACTATGGGTAGCCAGTATTTAGGAGTCTGTTCCTTTAAGTGTTCAGTCATGTGTATCTATGAGAGTTCAAGCTGTAAGGAAATCATGATTAGGGCAGGCTAGGTGGTACAGTGGATAGAGTGTTGAGTGTGAAGTCAGGAAGACTCATCTTCCTGAGTTCAAATCCATCCTCAGACCCTTACTAGTTGTGCGTCCCTGGCCAAGTTACTTGACCCTGTTTGCCTCAGTTTCCTCATCTGTAAAACGAGCTGGAGAAGGAAATGGCAAACCACTCCAATATCTTTGCCAAGAAAACCCCAAATGGGGTCATGAAGAGTTGGACATGACTGAAAAATGACTAAAAATCATGGTTATTGCTATACTTTGCATTTACATTATTGAATATGGGGAGACTGGGGCAAAGAAACACAAAAACCCTTAAAGAGGCAGCAGACTTTTGTCAGTGATGTTCTAGAGATCCCTTCTAACTCAGAACTTCTGGAATTCTGTGAGCATGGAGTTAATAAGGCCATTGTTATAGATTTGAAACCCACATGAATGGGTGAATTAAGAACAATTCATTAAGTGCTTACTATGTACAAGGCAGCTAGGTGATACAGTGGAGTTAGGAGGATCTGGGTTCAAATACAGTCTCAGACACTTACTAGTTATGTGACCTTAGGCAGTCACTTAACCTAGTTTACCTTAGTTTCCTCATCTGTGAGGTGAGCTGGAGAAGGAAATGGCAAACCACTCCAGTATCTTTGCCAAGAAAACCCCAAATGGGTCACAAAGAGTCAGACATGACTGAAAAATAACTGAACAACAAGAAGCAAATAACTGTCAAGCACCAGATATAAAAATAAAAAAAGCAAGACATCTGCTGTCCTCAAGAAGTCCACACTTTACTAGGAAGAGACAATAGGAGATTTTCCTCTGTAAGTCAAATGGAAAGATCCTCTGGTTCTTAGAGTACAAAGTGGATGGCAATTCATCTTCTTGAATGCCATTTCCATTGATAAAACCATATCAATTTCTGACATTAAACTATTTGACTTTGCCAGGGAATTTGGTGGTAAAGCTTTCTTTTTTAGGTCTTCAGTTACTGTGACTACTGAAGGGGCAGGTTGTATCTTCATAAAAAGTTTCTTCCCTGGATGGTGGCTGTGAGGGTCAGCCCATAATCAGGATTGATGGTCTGGGGGACGCTTACTTGAACATCCATAACACTTGGTTGAAATAGATGGTGGATCTCTTTTCTACAAGAATTTCTTGGGACAGCTATGTGGCATAGTGGATAGAGAACCAACCTTGGAGTCAGGAGGACCTGAGTTCAAATCTGGCTTCAGACATGTAACACTTACTATCCGTGTGACTTTGGAGCAAGTCACTTAATCCCAATTGCCTCACCAAAAAATATACAAGGATTCCTCCCTTCAGTGATTGATCATAGGATCATAGCATTATGGCTAAAAGGGAACTCAGGCCATTGAGTCTAACCCTTTAATTTTACAGATGAGGAAATTGAGGTATAGAGGCTGTTAAATGACTTGCACATGGTTGCATAGCTAGTAAGTATAGGAGTCAGACTCCACACTTAGCACTCTATTCACTGTATCACCTAGCTATCTCCAAAGTGAGGGAGTCAAACTGGAAACAGTGCCATTGATGATGTATGGTTGTGTGTGTGTGTGTGTGTGTGTGTGTAGTGGGACACTGCTATTTCTTAGACTCTTTGGCTTGGGGTCCTGAGCTGTCTTTTCCAGGATCGGAGGGGAGGTGGTGGCTGACGTAGTTTGACCCACCTGGCCCATGCTGCCTCTTGACTCTCTCTCAAGGTGATTTGCTGCCTCAGCTAGGTGACTTGCCTGCCCCATTGGTCAAAATTGGTTGGCAGTTGGTGTTGATGGTAGTGGAGTAGCTAAGCCCCTTCTTGATAAAAAAAAACATCACTTTGAACCACTCCCTAAATATTTTGCCTAAACCCCAGTAGCAGGTGAAAACTGGGTATAGTCTGTCATGAGGGGAATTGGATTGTGAAAGACTCACTGAAAATTCACCGCCACCACTGAAACACATCTCAATTTAAAGTGTGCTCTGGTTTCACCTTGGTGTATATGGTACCTATGAAAGATATTTTAGATTCAGAAGTAGGTCTCAGAAGCAGCTAGATGGCATGGTAAGTAGAGTGCTGTATCTGAAGTCAGAAAGACTGAAGTCCAGATATGTCTCAGATACTCACTCACTAGCTCTATGACCCTGAGCAAGTCACTTAACCTCTGTCTGCTTAAGTTTCCTCATCTGTAAAGCAGGAATAATAATAGTGCTTACCCTCCAGGATTGTGGTGAGGATCAAATGAGGTAATATTTGTAAAGGATTTCATAAACCCTAGTGCATACATTCTAGCTATTACTGTTAGTATTATTAGATAATAATTTATATTGGCAGCTAGGTGGCATGGTGGATAGAGCATGGGCCTGGAGTCCAGAGGATCTGAGTTCAAATCTGGCCTCAGACACTTACTAGCTGTGTGATCCTGGGAAAGTCTCTTAACCCTGTTTGCCTCAGTTTCCTCATCTGTAAAATGAGCTGGAGAAGGAAATGGCAAAACACCCTAGTATATCTGCCAAGAAAACCCCAAACGGAGTTACGGAGAGTTGGACATGACTGAAACCACTGAACGATAACAACAACTGTATATTATATATAATAGGTACTATTAGATTCAATTCAGTTCTATTCTATATTTCCAGACATGAAATAGTTACCTTGAACACACAGGCAGATTTATCTTCCATATTATACCTGTATGATCAATTTCCCTCGCTTTCAACATTGACAGAGTATCCTTTGTGGGTTATTTCAGATTGATGTATCTAAGTGGCAGGGATAGTTCTGATTCTGGTGTATCACTCAGAGATAAGCAGCCATCCCCCACATGAACAGAGCTGTTCCACTTTGTATACCTAAGAGTACTACAAAAGTGAAAAATCAAACCAAAGTGACAAACAAAACTCATCAAGAGTCAGGCTATGTTACAACCTTCAAGGTCAAGGCCAATGAGTTAAAAAAAGATTGGCTCAGTCCCAGAAGATAAAGGAAAGGAGAGACAGAGAGAGAAGATTGTAACCCATTTCCTGTGTTCCATCGGAAATAAATATTTCCTATGTTTCTTTCCTACAGTTACTTCCTAAGTAAATTGAGAAGGCACCAGACCATTTTATGACATGATGAAAGAATAAAAAAAGCTGCTTCAGAATGCTTTGTACCACATTTGACTTCTTTATCTCCTTTATTTATGGTTTCATTAAAAGGGAGGGAAGTGCCTCACAATGCAGGCCTCTTTCTGCACCTCTGTCTATAACCTTGCTGCTTTCAGTGGTTGTAGCATTTCACGTACTGAACTGATTGTAACCATACTTTATAATTCTCCTACCCAGAACCCTGTAGGCCTTAAATACGTGTTCACTTAATGAATGGGGAAAAATGCTCCAGGAAGTCACCATGGTCCCTCTTTGCCATTCCTCCCCCACCTCCCACCCACTTCAGTACCAACGATAAGTTAGATGTCATTGCTATGTCAGACCTTCTTTATGCCTTGAATGGAGCCCTTCATCTGAGGAAAACTAATAAAGCCTCAATACACTCAGAAGGTATGTGGAAACCTCAAAGAAATAGCTTTAATAGACCCCTTTTTTTTTAACTCTTCCTTTCCCCTAATAGCAACCAAAAAACTGAAGTTAATTGAGAGCTGATAATTTTGAAAGGTGTGGTCATTCTATGTTATTGGAAAATTGAAGGAGACTGAGTTATTAGGTTCAAATGATGTTAAAACTAAGGCAGAAGGGAAAAAATAATCAAGGAGCAAGAAATTATGCATTTGAAATGTGCTCATTAAAATGCCAATGAATACAGATGAGAGAAGTACAGAAACTCTATTTAGAAGTCTTATGTGTAGATAGCTCAAGACCAGTTTCTTATCCTATGAAGCTAACTATGTGAGAGAATGAATAAATTATGGTATTATTAGTAATGGTTGTGGGAAAAATTCTCAGAGAGTTATGTGGGCTTATGCATTTGTCCAGGAGCTTTTCCTTTTGAAAGAAAAGCATTTCTTTTCAACAGAAAGTATCCTTTGCTCTAAAATGTATTTCATGGAAAAGCTCAAACCAACTTCACCCAGAAATCTTAGTCTTTAAAATAACATATTATCCATTATAGGTAGAATAATATTGCTGTTTCACATCTGTCCAGAACTTAAAACATAATACTTAATGAATTACTGTTTTGTGAGCCCTGGGAATGGAGGCAGAAGACCTGGGGGTTCGAATTCCAGTTCTGAAATTTACTAATTCTATGACCTTAGAAGACACTGAATGTTTCTTGATCTCAGTTTACTCATATGTAAAAATGAGGATAAAAAATAGTACCTACTGTAAAGGGTTTCTGGAAGGTTCAAATAAGATAATGTTACCTCCCATGGTGCAGGGACCTGCACAGATTGGGTTGGGATGAGGGGTGTACTATGACATATGGAGACCCTTGGTGTATGTATCTCCTGCATCATCCATGCTCCCCAAAGTTGGTAACAGTGATAGAAATTCTCTCTCTTTAGAAGCCTAGATACTCTCAGGCTAAAATGGCTTTATAACTCATAGGCTATTCTTTGGTTCATATCCTTATCTAGCTTAAACCAAACTCAAAGAAAATAAGTATAGGATAGGAATAATTTTTATATCACTAAGAAACTGCATTAATTCTTTCTCTGATTATCTTGTCCTCACTTCAATCAAAGACTGAGGAAAATAATCAAAATCTCTTTTCATTAGGTTTTAGCTTCCTCCCTCTTAATCTCACATTTAACATACATAGGTGGTCTGAAGGTAGAGGGTGATTTAGTTTCTTTAACAGCAGTTTAAATAGCATAGTAACTGAAAGCAAACCATTAGTGTTTTTGAGTTGACAACCCTCCTGTGAAGCCTCAATGAATTGGTCCCCCACCCCCAATCTCCAGTCTGATACTTGACTCACTGCTAAATTCATTCTCATCATCCCAAATTCTAAGGTAATCTAGGGGTATGTTGGGATTTTTCCTTTTTAATTACAAAAATTACATCCTCTGTTCTGGCCACTTTTAAATCTTTATTGCCTTCACTGCCTTCACTCTGTCCCTCTTTCTTCTCCCACCATTCAATTTGGAATTTGCCCTTGGGATGATTGGGCTCTGTTATGTGAGTTTT
>NW_020950098.1:3691195-3838050 GCF_900497805.2 Vombatus ursinus
ACCTCTGGCATTCCTTTATGTTCTGTCTTCCTCTATTAGAAGGTAAGCTTCTTGAGGGCAGTGACTGTCTTGTTTGATTATTTCGTATCCTTAGTACTTAACACAGCGTTTGGTAGTCAGCCAACCAGAATTTATTAAGTGTCTACTATATTCCAGGCACTGTGCTAAGGGCTGGGGATGCAAAGAAAGTAAAAAAACAAAAACAAAACAAAACAAATAAACAGTCCATACTCTTGGGAGCTCACAGTCGAATGAGGGAGACAACATGCAGACAACTATGTACAGGCAAGATGGAGACAGGATAAATTGGAGATAATCAACAGAGGGAAGGAATAGCATTAAGGGATGCTAGGAAAGGTTTCTTGTAGGAGGTTGGATTTTCACTGAAACTTGAAGAACGTTAGAGAAGTCAGGAGGGGAATATGAGGAGGGAGAGCATTCCAAGCATGAGTGACAGCTTGTGACCATGCATGGAGGCACAACATTGGGTGTCAGGTTTGTGGAACAGCAAGAACACCAGTGTCACTGTATCAAAGAGTATATGAAAGGGAGTAAGATGTAAGAAGACTGGAAATATTGGAAGGGGCTGGTTATGAAGGGTTTTGAATGCCAACAGAGCATTTTATGTTTTTCATGAAGGCAATTGGTAGCCACTGGAATTTTGAATAGGGGGATGATATATGATCAGACCTGCATTTTACAAAGATTAAATTGATAGCTGAGTGGAAGATGGAGTGGAATGGAAAAAAAAAGACTTGAGGCAAGTAGAGCAAATGGGCCATTGCAACAGTACAGCTGTGAGGTGAGAAAGGCCTACATCAGGGGGGTTGTGGTGTCAGAGGAAAGAAGAAGGATATGATATTATGTTATAAAGGTAGAAATGACAGACTAAATGGCTGATTATTATTAGTAAGAGTATGGGGTGCGAGGAAGAGTTGAGAAAGAATGAGCAGCCAATGATGGCACCCAAATTGTTCTTGTTCTTATTCTGGTTGTTGTACTTGTTCTCATTCTCCTCATCATCCTCCTCCTCCTCCTCCTCCTTTCTTCTTCTTTGTCTTCATCATCATCATCATCATCATCATCACCTTCTTCTTCTTCTGTTTCTCAGGCTTTATTCCTTTTTGATATCTAAGTTTTGAGCCCAAGTGCCTGGGAGGATTATAGTAACTTTGACAGGAATAGGGAAGTTAGAAAGCAGGGAGGGTTTGGGAAGAAGATAAAGAGTTCAGTTTTGGTTAAGAGTTTAAGATGTCTATGGGACTTCACTTCCAGATGTCTGAAGGGCAGCTGGTGATGCCAGTCTAGAGATCAGTAGGGCTGGACAAATATATTTGAGAGTTATCTGCAGAGAGATAACTGAAACCATGGAAGCTAATGAGATTGCCAAGTGAAAGAATATGGAGCAAATAGAGAAGATGGTTCAGTATAGAGCCTTGTGGTACCCTCACTGTTATTGAGCATGGCATTAATTAAGGTTGAGCAAAGGAGACAGAGGAGTAGCAGTCAAACAGGTAAGAGGTGAGTCTGGAAAGAGCAATGTAAAAAAAAATCTAGAGAAAAGAGTATTAAGAAGAAGAGAATGATTGACTATGTCAAAAAATGTAGAGAGGCCAAGAAGGATGGGGATTGAGAAAAGGGCATTAGATTTGGCAATTATGAGATCATAAATATCTTTTTTGGGGGATTAGGCAATAGGGTTAAATGACTTGCCCAGGGTCACACAACTAGTAAGTATTATGTATCTGAAGTAAGATTTGAACTCAGGTCCCCCTGAATCCAAGGCTGGTGTTCTATCCACTGCCCCACCTAGTTGCCCCGACATCATAAATATCTTTGAAGAGATCAGTTTCAGTTCAATGATGAGGCTGGAAGCCATACTGCAAAGAGTTAAGAAGAGCACATAGTAAGTGCTTAATAAATGGGTTTTTTTGTTCATTTATTCTCAACTCTGAGCCTCTACTCCAGTTTTCAAAATATTACTTGTTTATTAGTCTGGAGAAACCTGTTTTTCCACAAGTAATTGCACATATCACTCTCCACATTAAAACCTCTGTAATCTCCTAGGCTTAAGTAGACATTGAAGTAAATGGGGGAACACAACGATGCAAAAACATAAATATTTATTTACAATAAATACAATACAATAAATATTTATTTACAATAAATATTTTGTCTATGAGATAGAGCACAGAGTCACTTCTAACTATCACTTTTACTATTGACTTTTCCTTAGTTCTGAAATACAGTCCTACCATTCAGCTTCTCTAGATAGTTGCTGAAGTCTTTTAAGAATCCTCCTATTTTCAATATGAAGGTTAAACTCAATTCTCTTAATAAGTTCTTTCTTCTGTCCTCTCATAATCTCCCTCCAGCCTTGACAGAGAAAGTCTCCTCACAGGTGATAGTTAAAACTCAATCGCTTTTCAGATAATTAAAATAATCTCTTTATGAGTAGCAATTAAAACTCTCCATCTCTTCACCGACTCCTTATACATTGAAGTTTAAAGATAAACCTCACACTCTTCCCCACTGACTCCATTCGGAATTTTTTTTCAGTCCTCCCTGAAAACTTTTTTTTTTTTGGAGGGCATAAGATCATCAAATCCTCATAAATATTGTATACGATACACAATTCAGTGTATATAACAACATTTAGGCTTTTTTCAAGTAAGGAAAGAAAAAAATACAATACTACCAATGATAATAATAATGATAGTTTAACAGAATACTAATATATGAATACTATTTAATTTATAAATTAAAATTACAAAGCAATAGTACATAGAGTTCAACCATGAATTACATTTGGTTTAATGTGTAATCACTCCTACCTTGCTTTTCTCCTCTTTTTTTTCTGAGAATTATAATGAAGTGACCACTGCTGTGGAAAGAGGCTGGGCAACCTATTTCTGGAAAGGTGGGATGGTGTATAATGATTTGGAGCTCTCTGATTTGGAGCACGGGCAGACATTTTGTACCTGACTGTGGTCTGCTAAATGCATGATGAAGAGGCAGACTTTTGTCTGGTTGCCAAGACAGAACTGGGATGCATTCAAGAGATGTGCAATCAGCCAAAGGGGGCTCCTTGCTCTTTCTTGTCACGTTATGTTCAAGTGAGAAAGCAAAGACTACTCTAAGTCTTAGGTCTCTATTTCCCCATCGCAGCCCATCAGCACACACCCTTATTCTTGTTTCTTTCTCTCTTGTGTCTGTTCTTCCTGCTTTTAGATGGTAGAGTATTAGAAATGGCTACAATCTCATGAACTTCGAAAGGTCAGTCTAGTGAGCTGGGAGTGTGTGCCTGGCTTGGTAGGTGGCTGGATTTGGGTGAGGTAGCAGTCAAAGCTCTGAAGAGTGATCTGTTTGACCCAATGCAGAGGCAGTCACCCATAAGATGTGCTACATTTGGAAGTAAGTTAAGTAGGGATAAATACTTTGTAATAAAATTTTAAGTATGAGCCCACTTTCCCAGTGACTGAAGTAATACTCAAGTTTGGGGAAATTCTTTGTAATGTCTGTTCTTGCTGTATCTTCACAGTAAATATTCCTTTGTAAAAACTAATTGATGTGAATTGGTTCAATGAAACTGAGGCTTTAATCTCTGGTGGTTAACACTGGGGAAAACAGCCCTATTACATCCCTGACAGTCTCCAGATACTGGAAATGTGTACTGATTTTCAAAGCTTCTGGAGGGCCCCATGGCACGTGCTACCCAGGCACCTCTCCTCTGTCTCTGTCCCAGGGCAATCACTTTGTGGAAACTGGCTTTGTCCCCTCCAATGGCCCACACAAGCCAGGATCCAAGGAATTGTTGGCTTTAAGCCTCACTTAACCAAGATCACACTAACTTTAGACCTCTGTAAAGAACCCATGACCAGAATGCCTTCAGGCTATTGGCCATCTTCTTGTGCATAGTCTGGCTGAAGGAGCTTGCTAGTGTTTCTTTTGGTTTTAATGAATCTTTGTTTCATCTGGCATGCATTTCCCCATTTGCTGGGGTGTTTCCCAGGGGAGCTCAACTTGGCTGGAAACTTTTACATTGCCATCTTTGTTGGAAGCCCTTGCCTGAATGGGATATTGATGGGATTCTAAGAGGATGTTTATACTGAGGAATCATACTGTGTGGGGTTTGCACGCAGAGTTTTAAGGAAAGACATTAAACTCCCTCTGTGGGAGGAGTGGAGTTATTGGTTATAATAGCTTTTTCATTAGAGAGGGTTGTAAGCCTTGATTTCTCTTACCTCGATCAGAGGAGAACCTTGTGAACTTTAGAAAACCAGAGGATTTGGACACAGTGCTTCCAGAACTTTGGATGGTGCCTGGCACATAGTAAGAGCTTAATGAATGTTTATGGACTTGAATTCTCATTGGTATTCTAACAGCATTCTTAAATTTATGTAAATATGTCTTTAGATTCTATTTAAGCATATTGCAATATTTGTAAAGATGGCAGGGTCTGAATAAGGAGCCAAGGACAGATTAGACACACCAAGGAAAAGCAACTTCAGGGACTTTACAAGAAACACAGCAGAAGGCTAAACATGCTTAAAGCAAACTTCATGAAAAATCCACAGTGGGTGGGATGTGGTTATGAAAAAGACTTCTAACACTAGGAGCTGGGAAGTACCACTTTGCTGCTTGTGCTCTCAAGTTGGAACCCACTTTCCTGTGGTGGGTGAGGGTATCACACACTCTTCTACCACCTTAGTAAATACCTCTTTCTAAAAGCTAATTATCTGACTGACTAACTGTTATCAGTTGATAATCCTAGGATTAAAGCAGCAATGATGGTGAGGGCTTATGAACTCTAGCAAGACTCCTTCAGCTCCTCAGGGTCCTACAAAATCCTGATGGGATAAGTAGTAGCTCCACTCTGGGGACTCTGCTTGCCAGTTTCAGTAGAGGTTGGAAGAGAGAACCCCAGAATATATGCTACACTGTACTTGGGGGAGACAACACATAAAAGGATGTTTAGCTGCAGGGAAGATGGTAAGACCCAGAAATCTTAAGGGTGGCAGGGCTATGACTATTTAATAACCTCTATGCCAATGATAATACAACAAACCTTCAGGATCAAGGTTCTCAACTTAACAGTCATGGTTACTGCAACATGTCCAGCTCAATAAATACAATAAATTTTAAAAAATATATAAATATATTATTATATTATAAATGTATTTAATAAATACAATACGTTCAATATAATAAATAAGCCCACTGAACTAGTGTATTGCAATACATGCATTATTATTTTCCAAATTATGTAGGTGCTATTTTGGTTAATAAAATTTGAAGTCATTTTAAAAGCATTAGTATATGTAGTAGAAAGAAAGTACCACATCCAAAAATCCTACCTCCTATACTTTCCAGTTGTGTAACCATGGACAAGTCATTTGAGCTCTCTAAGCCTCAGTTTCCTTATCTGCAAAGTGGGATAATAACAGTACTCATCTGACAGGGTTGTTCAGAAGATCAAATAAGATTGTATGTATGTATGTATATACATATAAATACACACCTACATATTTGTTATATATACATATATGAAACACTTTACAAACCTTAAAGGTCTATATGCCATTTATTTTCATTTCTATCGTGTATCTTCTCAACCAGTAGAGACAATCTCAGTATCATGTAATCACGATTTCTTTTTAATGTTAGAGAAAGGTACTCATACTAAAAATGGTGGCAAACTCTTGATTTAGGGTGTTTTGTAGTGAAAAACATTGACATCAGACATTTCTTTTCAATTTTAGAAAGGTACTAAGATCTTCCCCATAAGACTGTGAGCTCCATGAGGTCAGAGACTTTTTTTTAACCTTTCTCTGTATCCCCTGCACTTAGCACAGTGCTTGGCACATAATAAGCACTTAACAAATGCTTGTTGCCTGACAGAAAAGTTTGGGCAATTGTATAACTGAGGGAGAAATGAACAATGCAAAGAAACTCAGAAAGGAAATGGGTAGTGGGGCTTAAATGGAACGAGGAGGGTTGAAATGGAGATGAGGTGGGAATGTGAAAGTAAGAGATCTTGGAAAGAGTGTCGAGTCTGCAAACAGGAAGGAGATTGACCTCAGTAATCTATGGCTCAACCTAAGCTGAATCAGCAGGAAGAGAGATGTCAGTACAATGAGTAAACCCGGGAGTTAGGAAGGGAGAAGGAGGATGAATGGAGGCTATGTGAAGACAGGTTAAAAAGATAAACGAGGGAAAGTGATGAAGGCCATATTGGGGTGGAGATAGAACAGTGGAGGTGGGTGGAATAGTACACAAATGGAGACTTGTTTGCAAAGAATGAAAAAGAGTTATATGGCAAGAGTTTCTTCATACGAATAAGACTAGTTCCAATTTATAGGTTAAGCATGTTATTCCAGGCTTTTCCTGTGTAAAGCAGTTATTTTCAGGGTATACAAATGGACCCACCGCATATCTGAGTTAGAATAATTGCAGAGTTTGAGGCTTCCTGGCTCCTAGTTCAGTATTATTTTTTATTATCCCCACGCTGCCTTATTTAACCTCAGTTTTCCTACCTGTAATATTGATTCCAGCTCTACTGACAACATTCTCTCCTCAACTCTCCCTCTGTTTGGAGAATTTTTTTTCTGGTAATTTTTATTTATTTGTTTGTTTTCAACATTTACTTCCACAAGATTCTGAGTTCCAAATTTTCACCCCATCTTGCCCCTATGCCCACCCCAAGATGGCATGCATTCTGAATACCCTTTACCCTAGTCTGCCTTCCCTTCTATCTCTCCCCCCCTTCTCTTATCCCCTTCCCCTTCAATTTTCCTGTAGGGCAGGATGGATTTCTGTACCCCATTTCCTGTATTTTTTATTTCCCAGTTGCATGTGAAAACAGTTTTTTAAAACATGTGTTTTAAAAACTTTGGGTTCCAAATTTTCTTCCTTCCTCCCTCCCCACCCACCCTCATTGATAAGGCAAGCAACTAAATATAGGTTATATATGTGCAGTTATGCAAAACACTTCCATAGTAGACATGCTGTGAAAAACTAACTCTATTTCCCTTAATCCTATGCCACCCACCCATTTATTCTATTCTTTCTTTTGACCCTGTACCTCCTCAGAAGTATTTGCTTCTGATTACTCCCTTTCCCAATCTGCCCTCCTCTCTATCATTCCCCTACTCTCTTGTCCCTTTCCCCCCTATTTTCCTATAGAGTAAGACAGATTTCCACACCCAATTGAGTGTGTATGTTATTCCCTCCTTAAGTCAAATCCTAGGAGAATAAGATTCACTCATTCTCTCTCACCTTCCCCCATTTCCCCTCCACTGTAAGAGCCTTTTCTTTTCTGTTGTTTTTTTTTGTTTGTGGGATAATTTACCCCATTCTACCTCTCCCTTTCTCCTTCTCCTAGTATATTCCTCTCTCACCCCTTAATTTTATTCTCCAGATATGACCCCTTCATTTTCAACTCACCCTGTGCCCTCTATCTATCTATCTATATCTATATATACGTACATATAATTTTTTCCCCTCCAACTACCCTAATACTGACAAAGGTCTCATGAGTTACAAATATCATCTTTCCATGCAGGAATGTAAACAGTTCAACCTTAATAAGTCTCTTATGATTTTTCTCTTTCCTGTTTACCTCTTCATGTTCCACTCGAGTCTTGTATTTGAAAATCAAATATTCTATTCAACTCTGGTCTTTTCATCAGGAATGCTTGAAAGTCCTCTATTTCACTGAATAACCATTTTTTCCCCTGCAGGATTATACTCAGTTTTGCTGGGTAGGTGATTCTTGATTGTAATCCTATCTCCTTTGCTCTCCAGAATATTATATTCCATGCCCTGCGGTCCCTTAATGTAGAAGCAGCTAAATCTTGTGTTATCCTGATTGTGTTTCCACAATACTTGAATTGCTTCTTTCTGGCTGCTTGTAATGTTTTTTCCTTGACCTGGGAACTCTGGAATTTGGCTACAATATTCCTAGGAGTTTTCCTTTAGGGATCTCTTTTAGGAGGAGATTGCTGGATTCTTTCAATTTCTATTATACCCTCTGGTTCTAAGATATCAGGGAAGTTTTCCTTGATAATTTCTTGAAAGATGAGGTCTAGGCCCTTTTTTTGATCATGGCTTTCAGATCGTCCAATAATTTTTAGGTTCTCTCTCCTGGATCTATTTTCCAGGTCAGTTGTTTTTCCAATGAGATATTTCACATTCTCTTCTATTTTTTCATGCTTTTGAATTAGTGTTAGAGTACCTTAATTTCTCAAATTGTCACTAGATTCCAACTGCTCCAATCTACCTTTTAAGGAAGTATTTTCTTCAGTAAGTTTTTGGACTTCCTTTTCCATTTAGCCAATTTTGCTTTTTAGGGCATTCTTCTCCTCATTGGCTTTTTGGACCTCTTTTGCCATTTGGGTTAGGCTATTTTTTAAGGTATTATTTTCTTCAATATTTTTCTGGGTCTCCTTTAGCAAGCTGTTGACTTGTTTTTCATGATTTTCTTGCATCACTCTCAGTTTTTCCTCTACTTCTCTTACTTGCTTCTCAAAATCCCTTTTGAGCTCTTCCAAGGCCTGGGACTGATTCATATTTTTCTTGGAGGTTTTGGATGTAGGAGCTTGGCTTCATTGTGTTCTTCTGGTTGTATGTTTTGATCTTCTTTGTCACCAAAGTAAGATAATGTAGTCTGACTCTTTTTGCATGGCTTACTCATGATCCAGGCCAATTACTTGAGTTTTAAACTCTTTGTTAAGGTAAAAGTCTGCTTCCAATGTGAAGAGTGTACTGTCCCAAGCTTCAGGGGTTTGTACAGCTGTTTTCAGAGGTACCTCTAGGGACCTGTAAATTTTCAGTTCTTCCAAGGTGCTATGATAAGGGGCGAGGTGTCTTCTCTCCACCACCACAACAAGCTCCACTGCACCAGCCTTTCTCCTCACCCCAGGACCGCCCCTCAGAACTCTGACCCAGATCCAAGCACCAGTAAAGCAAGAGATACCTGCCTCAGCCCTGGCAAAGAGAACCCTGCAATGCCCCTCTGATCAGCCACTCGATTCCCCCTCAGTCTGTGGGCCTGAAGCTCAGGAAAAAGCCTCGGCCACAGGCTGTGCTCAAGACTTGTGGCTGAGACCTAGCTCCTCCCTCACCGCAGTCATAGACTTTTCCCACTGACCTTCTAAGTTGTCTTTAGCATTCAGGGGTTGAGAAGTCTGGAAACCGCCACAGCTGCCTGCGATTCAGTCCTCTGAGGCCTGCTCCAGGGTCCCTGCAGCCTGCGGGCCCATGCTGAGCTGCGCTCCTCTCCCTGCCCGGTGCGATACCTTTCCTATCAACCATCCAGGTTGTCTTGGGCTGGAAATTTGTTTCACTCTGTCTTTTTGTGGGTTCTGCTGCTTTAGAATTTGTTTAGAGCCATTTTTTTAGGTATTTGGAGGGCTTTGGGAGAGAGCTCAAGACAGTCACTGCTTTTCCTCCACCATCTTGTCTCTGCCCTGTTTGGAGAATTAAGAAGACATTTGTAATACAATTTGAGGATGGGCATTAGAGCTGGAAGGGGTTTTAGGAATTATCCGGTTCAATCTTCTAATTTTGTCTCAAGTGGACACTTTACAGGTGGGAACTCGGGTACAGAGGACCTTAGTTACTATGGGTCGCCCATCTCATACATGGTAGGGTGGGAATTTGAGTCAGGTTTTCTGACTGAGTCTAATCTTATTTCCACGATACCACAATAAGTCATAAATAATATAAAAAAGGCGCTTAGAAATCTCGATTTTTTAAAATAGGCAAAAGATAGACTAGGCACATAACCCCTGTTTGAGGATGGCAATGGATGTCCTTCTCCTAGACTAATTTCCACTGAAAATCATAACCAGGGAAGACAAGTGTGGTGAGACTAATGGCATTCTTTCAAAGGCAAAGGGAGGACAAAGTGCTGAATTTAAGCTCTTTTGGAATGATTGGGCCTGACTTCAGGATGACCTAAGTTCAAATCCAGCGTTAGATACTTACTAGTTTTGCCACTTAACCATGGCCTGCTTCAGTTTCCTCAACTGTAAAATAAGGATAATAACAGCACCTACCTAATATGGTTGTGAGGATCAAAAGAGACTATATGTATGCTATATGTATGTGTATACATATATATATATATATTTTTTTTTTTTTTGGTGAGGCATTCAGGGTTAAGTGATTTGCCCAAGGTCACACAGCTAGTGAGTGTAATGTGTCTGAGGCCAGATTTGAACTCAGGTCCTCCTGACTCCAAGGTCAGTGCTCTATCCACTGTGCCACCTAGCTGCCCCCAAAAGAGACAATATTCATAAAGCACTTATCACAGTGCCTGGCACATAACTCGGGATTCAAAGTCTTGTGGTTTTTTTTTTTTTGAGGCAATCAGGGTTAAGTGACTTGCCCAGGGTCACACAACTAGTAAGTGTCAAGTGTCTAAGGCCTCAGGTCCTCCTGAGTCAGGAGCTGGAGCTCTATTCACTGTGCTGTCTAGCCGCCCCCAAAATCTTGTGTTAAGACAGCGTATCACAGTGCTCTCATCATTCTATATGTTGATACTGCTTTTGAAGACTTTGCTTTATATTGGTTTCCACATCTGACTATAATAACTGAAGGTAGTATGGACTCTATATTCCTTCATAGACTAATTCAATATTTAGGAAATAGACATCATGGGGAAGGAAATTTCTGTGGCAGGCATTGTGCTAAATGCTTTACAAATATTATCTTATTTGATCCTCAAAACTCTATGAGGTAGGTGCTATTATTATTCCCATTTTGCAGTTTAAGAAACTGAGACAGATAGTGGTTGACTAACTTGCCCAGGGCCACACAGCTAGGAAGTATCTGAGACTGGATTTGAATTCAGGTCAACTTGACTCTAGGGGCAATCATTGCAAGCTTGTTTCTTTCCTTTCCCTTCCTTGTGACGTTTTATTTCCTCAACATTGAATTAGTTTATCAAGTGATATAGAATCCATGTTACCTTAGGTTATCCAATTAAATTATGGAAACCATTACAAAAAAAGTCTTTAAAAACAACAGCAACATATAGAAAAATGTTTCTGTAGTTCTCAGAGAGAGTGCAGTGACGTACTGTCCTGAAGCACAAGATTTTGAATTCCAAGTTTCCGGTTCTTATTTTCTTTCTGAATAGGTTTTTGAGTTTTACTGCTTAAAAAGCCAAAATATTTTGCAAAACCCTTTGAAAAGAGTTTGCAAAGTAAATTTTTGTGACTTGTGAGGATAGACAAAACTAAGAAAATCTAACTAAATCCTAAAAAAAACTCAAACTGCAAGAGCCCTATTGAACCCTATGAATCTATTGAAAGAATGGAATGGGAAAGCATTTATTAAATACTATGTGCCTGGAAAAGCATTTATTAAATACTTAATATATGCCAGCACTGTGCTAAGTACTGATAATACTAATACAAAAATATTAATACCTTTAATACCTACTAATACTTCAAGGAATTTTACATTCTAATGAATGAGACAATACCTTTAGGGGAGTGATCAGCCAGGGAGGGATATTTGAGAAATGGCCATATTCAGGTAATGTATGTACCATAAGCAAAATGAATATAGAAGGTGATTCTTTTGATGTCTCCGTGAATATGTTCAGGAATACAATTTTGTCGTTTTTCTGAATTGTATTACTGGGATCCCCCAGTGGGAATTGATGATAATGTAGAAGTGCATGAAGTCTTCCTAATTTCAGTGGAAGAGAATTGTAGATTTAGGTGGTCTAAGAAAGAGATAATGAAAGAATAGAATCAAAGAGTTGGAAAAAGATAATGAGAGAATAAAATCTAAGAGTTGGAAAGGACTGGGTATAGAAGTACATTGAGTTTAGTAAACTTCATTAGGTGGGCGGGCTACAGCTGGTGCCAGAATTTGATGGAAAAAAAAAAAAAACAACAACAGGAAGGGTTGAGTGAAATCGGCCAGAAGGAGGAAGACCACCAAGAAGACCAGAACTCCAACACAGTAATACTTTCAACCAAGGCCAGAGTCAGGAGGAAATAGGATGGAACGTTAGAATAATACTGAGTAATCCTCATCAGAAAGAAAAAGAAATGCAACTTCTTAAAGATCAGCATGCCTAACATTGTATTTTTCCTATATGTGATTTACATTTTGATTAATTTTCAGGGTTGAGACTCCCTTAAATAACCAAATCCGCTGAGAACAAATACAGTACAACTTACAGTGGGAAAAGGGAGTGTTTATGTATATTAATGACATCCATACAACGTATTTGTTATTGAAACAGGGGTGTTTTGAAGTAATAATAGAATTGTTGATAATAGTTTTATGACTGTGATTTATAGGTGTCTAGATATACTAAGAAATATGAAATCATTAAAATTAAGGTAAAAAGGGATTGCTTTAGTTACCCTGCAATTAAAAGAAGGTGGCATACTATGATATATTTGAATGCTTAGCCTGCTGTCCTTGGAAATGCCTCAGATGATAGAGTCAATTCTGTTTTCCCGAGGAAAGTATTCAATTCAATGCTTCAGATGGATTTGTCTTTGTGTGTGCATGTGTGCGTGTGCATGTGAGTATGTGTGGGGGGGGGAGGGTCACACAGCTATTAAGTGTCTGCAATCAGATTTGAATTTGGGTTTTCCTGACTCCAGAGCCCAGTGCTCTATCCACTGTGCCACTCGCTGCCCCCTTCAGATGGACTTGTGATCAATATCGCTACTCTTCCCAGTGATTCATATCGCAACTCATATATGCCCTCACATCCTGGGTGTCTTTTGCCCAAGTCCTTCTGTAAATCCTCCATGAGGTTCTACCGGTGTATTGGGGAATAGTTCTCTTGACATTTCATGGATACCAATATAATATGCAGGATACCCTTTGTTTATCATTGCATGAGCTACCTACTTTTTTTCTTTTTGCCCCCATCTCTGATAGTATGCTTTATGATATTTCTCTTGTATAATTCTTGGTTGACAAGGTATTACTGCTTATTCATGTCCACCATGAATCTCTTTATTTACCTTTGGGTACCACCTTTAATTCTTCAGGAACTATGCTATCTCATGACTTTTAGCCACACAACATCACCAGAAGAATATTGTTGGGAAGATAAACAAGACAAGCCTGAGACTGGTGTTAAGGGATCTCCTAAGTCCCAGGTGACTTATTTTGCCTCTCTGTTTCCTTTTCTGAGCATAGGTCAATGACTAGCGATCATGGGAAATGCATCTTTCCACCCATTTGGAAGTTACTTTATGGATAATCTTGAGTTCTAGAGGTTCTGGGTTCCAGAGTAAAGTGCTGGCTACCCGAAAAGGAAATTTCCTTAATAGAACACTCTCTAAGGAGAGGATTGCCAAAGGGATCACCCCTCAGCTGGATGGATAAAGACATACAAGGAGGGTCTGGGAGAGCAGGACCTTGCTAAACCCTTAGTCACTGTCACTGTGAGTTGCTCAGATGGTGCATTTCTGAGCTGAATATACAGTGTTATGGAAGCCAAGGGAGTAGACACAATTTAGAAGAATGGGTTTTCAATTTTGTCAAAGACTTGGTTAAGTAGGATGAGAAGAAGCCATAGAATTGAATAATTAAGTGATCATGAGGGGAGTTTCTGTGGAGTGGTGGATTCACAAGTAGATGCTGAGTAGCTGAGGCAATGATTCTTTCCTGTGGTGGCTAAGTGGCATAATGGATAGTATTCTGGATTTGTAGTCAAGGACACCTGAGTTAAAATCTTATCTCAGACAGTTAATAACTGTTTTACCCTGGGCACGGCACTTAACCTATCAGCCTCAGTTTTCTTATCTAAAAATGGGGATAATAGCATAAATACATCACAACAAAGTTATGAGAGTCAAATGAATCAATATACACCAAGCAATTTTCAAACTCTAAAGTGCTAGTTACTATAATTATTTCTTATAAAGTAGTAAAAGGGAGGGGATGCTTAGCTTAAGGGGATGGCAAATGTAATATATAATTGATATAATATATATACACATATTATATATTATACATATAATATGTGCACATATTACACACATATATATTTATTATATGAAATATAATAAATATTATATCAGTTGGCCTTGCAGTCCCCTCAAGCTATACTCTTCCTTCCTTTTACTACCACATAAGAAATAATTATCATAGCTAATATTTGGGATGTGTGTGTGTGTGTGTGTGTGTTTGTGTGTAAAATGAATGCTTTTGTTGTACATTCTCAGATCACCTAACATGGAGGCATTTTGCTTCTGAGAGAAGACATCCTGTGTTGTTCTCTCTACCACTTGGGTAGGAGCAGCCTCTTTGGATTTTCTTCTAGCTGTCATAGGCAATGTCTTTCAAAAGACCCGACTGGGAAATTCTCAAGCTCTTCCCCTCAGGTTCTAGATAGGATGAAGAGTGAAGATCTAAGTTGTTCATCCATAACATAGGCTCCATGAACTGGCCGGGTGTCCCCTTTCCTCCCATTATGGCTCCAAGAAATAGGCTTGGGGTTGAGAGTTTCATTTTGGTTTATTTTGTTTCTCCCTTTTGGCTCTAGGGACAGGTGGTAGAATCCCTGTTGGACTCAGATGTTTCATCCTTGGCAACCTTGGAGGCAAGATTGCAGGCTGAATATTGCAGCCCAGTAGGGAAGCCCTGAGAATTCAGGGTGCCTGGGACTGAAGCTCAAGGTAGGCTTTGGTTTGGGAACCTGGGACTATACTATATAGGAACTGAGCTAATTGTGAACTTAATCTTCTTTTCCTCCCCAGAGCATGAGGTATGGTAAGGGTCGATGGGGGTAGATTATGCTCCCAGATGTTGAAAGAGGGATATTTATATGTTTATTCTTGCTATAACTTTGCAGTAAATATTTGTGGCATGGAGTTGACCTTTGAGTCTTCAAAGCTATTCCAGTGAAAAGTGAACTTTGGCAATATGGATTGTTGTTGTTTGTCCTTGTATTGGAAGAGGACCAGTGCCATAATGGGGTTGATGTCTTGACTTGTGCATGAATCGGGTTTAAGTGAGGCTGATGAGGCTGCCCAAAGTCATTAGAGTCCAGTGGCAAGACAAAAGTCCATTTTACAGATGAGGAAACTGAAGCAAAAAGTTAAGCAACTGATTTAGGGTCATACAGCTAGTAAATATCTGAGGCCAGATTTGAACTCAGGAAGATGACTTCCTGACTCCAGGTTTGACACTCTATCCACTGTGCCAATTAGCTGCCTGCCCAGTACAATATCTGGTTTAATGAATCCTTGTTGATTGTTAAGTCATTGATTGGAAAGTCCCACCAAGCTGGGAAGGTTTTGAGAATAGGCCCAGATACGGAATATACGTTTATCATATCACGATCTTCCCGGCTAAGGCTAGGCATTTTTTGTGGGCCAGATTTCTTCTCAAAGGATGATGGATTTTTATGCCATAACTTTTAAACATTGTCTATTATAGTCAATATATTATAATATGTTATTATGGTGCATTACAATCTATGCTGTTGAAGTGTCCACTTCGGCAAAATAATAGATCCTTGAAGTACACGATAATCCATTTCCTACCTTCCTGACTTTGCCTAGCCTGTCCCCTGTGCCTGGGGGGCCATCTCTAGTCCTGATCTATATCTAGTCACTGGACCCAGATGTCTCCAGAGGATGATGTTGGTGACCTTGCACAGCCCTGCCTCACTTAAATCCAATTCACTTACAAGTCATGGCATCATCTTCCTGATGTCGTGGTCCTCTTCCAGAATGAAGGACTAATAACAATAACAACCCCGAGTTCCTGAAAAGTTCCTGCTCCTCACTTGCATCTCATAGAATTCCTAGCTTCCACCCACCTTTAATATGATGCTTCTTCACAGTCCTCTCTTTGTACTTGTTGGTACTATACAGTAATTACTTTACTTGTTGGTACCATACAGTATTTGCTATTTTGATATTTTGTATTTATTTATTTATGTGAGAGTTCAGGGCCAGAGTCAGGAAGACTCACCTTCTTGAGTTCAAATCTGGCTTCAGAAACTTACTATCTGTCCCTGGGCAAGTCACTTAACTCTGTTTGCCTCAGTTTCCTCATCTGTAAAATGAGCTGGAGAAAGAAATGGCAAACCACTCCAGAATCTATGCCAAGAAAACCCCAAATGGGGTCACAAAGAGTTGGACACAACTGAAATGAATGAACAATGACACATTTCTGACAATAGAATATAAGCTCTAGGAGGGCAGACTTTCACATTTTTATTCCCAGCATAGTATATAGCAGGTGCTAAGTGCTGATTTATAATGATAATAATAACATTTTATAATTATAAATAAAAACATTTATAATGATAATAGCAACAACAACAATAAATAATGGCTAACATTTATATGGCACTTACTATGTGCCAGGTGCTATGCTAAGCACTTTACAGTAATCTCATTTGATTCTCACAACAGCTCTGAGAGGGAAGTGCTATTATTCCCCTTTTACAGATGAGGAAACTTTGGCAAATAGGAGTTAAGTGACTTGCTCAGGGTCACACATCTACTAAGTGTCTGAGGCTGGACTTGAATTCAGGTCTTCCTGACTTCAGACCCAACACTCTGTTTATTTTGTATGAAAAGATGGGTCATTCTCCCAATTAGTTTAAGAGTTATAGTTCTTTCGAGAACATTTCCTTTTGTTCTTGTAAAAGCGGGTGCCCACAATACATGTTAAAACTAAATGAACAAACAGATGAAAAAGCATCTACTGAGTACTCAGTATGTATACCATCTGTATGCTATACTCACTTACAGTAGCTAGGGCTGCTATAAGTACTGAGGATAAAAATTCAAAAAGCAAGGAACTTACAGTTTAATAGGGGAACAGAAGGGGGCAGAGGATATAGACTGGGAGGAGTGTTTTGGTATAGGAAGTCACCCAGATGTTAAGAAGAATCACAGGGCTATTGATTGATGTCTCCTTTTCAAGAACAGTAGTGTAGATGTGACTACTGTTTCCAGGGGTCAAAGTGGAAAGTGAGGTGGTGGGGAGAGAGGAATATAGAGAACACCGTGGGTAGAGTGCCAAGGCTTTGGCTCAGGGAGGCTATACCCAGTGGGTTGGACTTTTCTCCCCATAGGTGTCCAGAAGCTAGCATTCCATTCCCTCAAGATTTGTAGCACTATGTTGGCCCTAGCCTCTTAAAACAACTCTGCTCCTTCACCACATCCAAGGCCAGGATCCCATCTCCTGGTACCCATCTCCTTGGGCATTCTTCCTTCTTCACCCAAACTCTGAAAGGCAGGAGCTGTTCCCTCTGCACCATGAGCCATCACGCTACAATGGTGAACTTTCCCAAATCCAGAGTACAAAATGACTTGAATGTTACTGCTCATGTCTTTAGCCTGGTTCAACTTTATTACCCATTTAATGGAGTTGTGACAAAACGTAGGAGCCAAACAGCCTGGGGATCACAGAGGCTATGATGTTTATTGTGCTGAACAGAATGTGATAATCCATTAAAGGAACATTTTCAACAAGCAAGCAGTTCAAGGTACAATCATAGACAGCAACTCTATATGAAGAACAAAGCAAAAAAAAAAGTTAGAAGACACTCAAGAAACAGAGAAAAAGTAAACTGCAGTTAAACGTCTTGATACTTTTCTCCTGCAAACATACCTATCTTGCAGAAATGGTCGAAAAGCTAAATGTCCAGTCTTACCTAGCTGTGACCAACGACAGTGAAGAACAGTCCTATAAAATTTATCTCCCACAAAAATAAACTATATATATAAAAAATTTTATGATGCTCTCACTGTTCCGATGGCCACAAGCATTTTTTTCAGTCTGAAAAATGAGGTATAGTAGGCCCTAAGAGGTAGTAATGTGTTTTGATTGTACAATATATAGAAAACAAAAGACAAACTTCATCAGAGCTGTAAATCCCTCAGTGCTCAGAGGCTGATCAACATGCATTGACCACTGAGGTTTCTAAAAATGTAACATACCAAAGGCTTTTATGGAAAATGACTTTTTATTTCTTCTAAAAGAGCCACTAGTTATTTCCATTTGTCTAATGCTCAGTTAACATTAACATGCCTCATTTTAATTCTCCCTTCAACTTTTTAATTTTGGGGGGGGGCATGATTCATAACAATGAGCTCTCTGCCAGCCTCAAAAAGTACATGAGCCTTCAAATGAGCTCAGTGAAGAAGCAAGAAATGAGTGGTTTTTGTTTTTTTTTTGTTCTTCTTCTTTAGTTTCATTTGACTCTAATACTAAAAAGCCATACTGACATAAGCCTTCATGAGAAACTACCTCCTGGCCCAGTTCATAATACAATGTTAAAAAATAATAGACATACTGACTAGGAGAAAGAGGCATTAAAAACTCTAATAGGAAGCATTTAAAATAAATCTGGTTGAAACATATTACAAAAAAAAATCACATTTGTGTAAAATATATGAAAATACTCATCAAGCATTTTCTTACAATCTACTAATTTTAAAACATGTTTTTATGATTGCATTATGCAAAAGCCAAGCTCACTGCTTCCTACCTACAATGCTTCAAGTTTCTTTGAAGGTTTTTTTGTTTTTAGTGAAAAAGTAATCTAAAATGTGTTCTTTTCTATCAAAATTCTTTTACAAAAATACTTTTGATTAGGGATTAGTTGCAGTCCTAACTGTTTCAAACACGGCAGAACTAATGGTGAACGTTAACATGTTCATTCCATTTCATGTCTGGAGGTAGGTCTTTGTCAATCCATTAGTCCATTTCTTTAAACAATTCATTTGAGGTACAAACTTGGACAGTAATGTTCAAACAGTACAGCTAAAATTTTGTTTTGTTTTGTGTTTGTTTTTGCCATTGTAGTGTCATTGAAGAAAATTATCCTTACAAAACCTAGGAGCAATTCAGTACAAAAATATATTCAAGTTAACAGTACATTACATAGAAATCTAGCAGAGAGTAGAAATAAGTACATTTAAAATTGAGGAAAAATGAAGAAAAAATACATGTCATGCTGAAACACACTAAAGAGATTGCTTCTGTAACTCTAATTAAGTGGTGAGGCGGAAATGAGGAGAAAATGAAGAGATCCAAAATCATTTACCCAAAAGATATTTTTTCCTGCATTTTATGTGTATAGCAGCAAGTATTTATCAGGCTGTAAAAGTAATTGTAAAAAATCAGAGGTAGCATTGAATAGTGGGGAATATATTGCATCTGTTGCTAAAAGTGCAGTTTGAATGAAAAGATGGGAGCACTGAAATTGAGGTAAAATACCAGCCAACCATCCTATGTCAAAAGGCATCATTGGAATTAATACAAAACCCCACTTTGAGGTACATGGTATTCTTTTTTTGTTCTTTTTTTAAAAAAAACATTTAAATTGATACATAATGAAAAGAGATAAGAATCCTTTGAATTTTTCATCACTAGTAGGATGACTGTGGCATCCCTTCCACCAATTTAAAATTTATCCCTTCCCCCATGCTTCACGTTAGTTGATGTCATTAATCCAGAAGTACCTTTATTTAAAAAAAATTTTTTAAAAAGATGGTCATTTTACTTGATTACCATCTACAGATGCTTTCAGGACAATTGTTACTGATTTCTAAATGGAGTTTACCTATGGAGAAAGACAGTTCTACCCAGATGAGTGTTTTCCTGAAGATGAGTGCTACTGAGTGTGTTGATTGCTTCTGCTGATATGGTCAGTATAACCATAAATAAACAATTTGGCAACATAGATTTGCCTTGCTTCCCTTCTGCAAAATGAGTATAAAACCTCTTCTGGTTTATGAGTTGAGAGAAATGACAAATCAGCCTTAAATCTTTCTTGAAATAACAGTAAGTGAAAAAAAAAATCAAGTAAAAGTCTACAAGATAATTAAAAAAAAAAGAGTAGCATCTATCCCTTATCTTTGGTGTTCTAAACAGGGAGTTGACTAAGATAGGAGTGGGTTGTCGGTGGTGTCTGAGGCCTGTGACGTGTTTCACACCAAGCCTTTCCTGTATGAATGCCCATTATAATTAATATTACAAGTTTCTTGTTTACATGCAGTGCAGTGAATGACTAAACCTGATTCAAAGATTTTTCTGACCCATTCACCCTTTCTTAGCAGCTCAACAAACTATTAGTAGGTTAAGAAAATAGAAAACGGTAATTAAAAGTTGCATCGTTAATCTGTGTCCCCCTGTGTTACAGCAGTTTTTCACTAAACCTGGGACTGTGAAGGGATTACAAAGAAGGTGATTAATAAAGTCCTTTTTAAGGTTATGTGATTTTTTTCCCCCAGGCAAAAGTGGAAAAGACCATGGCAATAGAAAACTAAGTGGTCACGGCAGTGTCTTCTCCCTTCAAAAGACCCAACTGCTGATGAGGTAGAAATAGAATGGCGTGGTCTCCTAATCGTCTTCTGCAGATTCTTGTGAAGACGTCTCTTCAGTCTCTTCCTGAAACACATGAAAAAAAACCAATCAATTAACTCCCCATGATGGGCCTTATAAGTAAAGTGAGAGGTGACTTTCTTCTCTCTTTTTTTTTTTTTGGCTAGGCAATGGGGTTCAGTGACTTGCCTAGGGTCACACAGCTAGGTAAGTGTCAAGTGTCTGAGGCTAGATTTGAACTCAGGTCCTCCTGACTCCAGGGCCCATCAGTGCTCTATCCACTGCCCCACTTAGCTGCCCCTAGAGAGGTGACTTTCTCATAATAAAAATCATGACTTGAACTTCCAAGAAGGATGAGGCTAATTGGCAAGCACCTCCCACGTTCAATGTTTCTGAAATAGGTAGTTGAGGAATCAAGGTGTTGTTTTTTTCCCATAGCAGCCATTAACCATTGTTGATTTAACATTTGACATAGTGACAGGCAGAAAACGTAATTGTTTTCAGGCCAAAGAATGTCAGTACGATGTCTGTTTCTTCACCAGTGAGTACGGGAAAAGAAACAAATGCATCTCTATCAAGATTGTTCAAATTTGGAGTTACGGGTCAAAAAACAAGAAAAGGAAAAATGAAGGAGGCAGGGGGAGAACTTTAGCCTTCAAGTGTTAGTGGTAGTGGTAACTTCCCCCCCCCTTCAAATGTGCCCCTGCTCTTTTGTTTATTAAAGAACCAATGAGGGAGGAAGGAAAAAAAAACATTTGTGTGTGCGTGAATTTAATTTTTTTTTAAACAGCCAAAGAGAGTAAATAATTTTCTGTAACTTAAATAAAAATGATAAGCAAAGGCCTATTTGACTGCTCTGGCTTCCAGACATTTAGGCCATACATAGAAATGCACAGTCAAATGGTGGATTACCCCAGCAGCATGAATTTATTCTGTCTTTATTATGGATTGCTGGGAATATTTTTTAATGTTGAGTCTGAGTGTTCCTCCTGCTGTCTATGTCTTTGGAGTTGGTAGGGGCCTTCAGCAGACCTCCCTGCTCCCCAAGCCCTCCAACCCCCTTACCAGGCAATCCTCTTTTCTTTGCTTATTTAATAAATTTGCAGTACCTTTCAGGACATGGGTGGTAAATGGGAGACAATAAACATTTCTGATAAAAAGGGTTGTTAGCAAGAAGTTGATTTTTATCAAACGTGACCCATCATCTCCTAAGACGGCATGTGAACAAGACCTAGGAAGACTAGGTAAACATTTACTCCTACAGCTAACTGAGACCCTTTAAGAATGGCCGGCTTAAAACAGCTTAGAACAGTCTTCATACTGTAATAGATTTGATTTTCCACATGGCTTCATTTTGTCTGGGTGGCTAACTGACACAATTTATAACTCTCTTCCTTTCCCAGGCCACTATGGTACACCATTCAGTAAAGCATGCCTTAAAGCTTGTCTGCATTATATGACCAAACTTCCATTCATTAGTGTTTGAAACACTTCAGCTGTGAAGGGGCTTCTAAATGCTACCATGTGTGACACCACTGAATGAGAGTGACCGCGTGGAAAGAAAACACACACACACATCCATACATACATAACCTCTCTCTCTCTCTCACTCTCTCTCTCTCTCTCTGTCTTTGTCTCTGTCTGTCTCTGTCTCTCTGCTCTCTCTCTATCTCTCTGCTCTCTCTTTTTTCTGTTTCTCTCTCTCTCTCTCTCTCTCTCTCTCTCTCTCTTTCTCTCCCCCCTCTCCAAATCTCTCCTTTCTCTCTGTCTGTCTTTCCTCTCTCACTGTTTCTCTCTATCTCTCCTCTCTATCTCTGCCTCTTTTTCCTCCTCTCTCTCTCTCTCACTCTGTCTCTTTCCTCTCTCTCCTCTTTCTCCCTCTTTCTCTCTCTTCCCCCTCCAAATCTTCTCTTTCTCTCTGTCTCTGTCTCTCCTCTCTGTCTCTGCCTCTTTTCTCCTCTCTCTCTGTCTCTCTCTCTCCTCGTTCTCTGTCCTCTCTCTCTCCTCTCCATCTATCTCTCTCCTTTCTCTCTGTCTCTCCCCTCTTTCCTCTCTCTGTCTCTCTCTCCCCTCTCTCTCTGTCTCTCTTCTCTCTTTCTCTGTCTGTCTCTCCTTTTTCTTTCTCTCTCTCCCCTCTCTCTGTTTCTCTCCATCTCTGTCTCTCTTCTCTCTCCTTTCTTTGTCTCTCTCTCTCCCTTTTCTCTCTGTCTTTCTCTGTCTCCGTCTCTCTGTGTCTCTTTCTCTCCCCCTCCCTCCCTTGGCTTTAATCATAGGCCACTGCTTGCTGCAATCCCTTTTCAAAAGGTTTTAAACATCTCCCCCCAAAAGGCTGGAAAAAGAAGCTGTTAATCCAGGGAATAAACATACACACACAAATGAATGGATGGCAGCTTAAAAAATATAACCATAGCAGCATCTAGCCATGAGATTTAACACTGGTTTTGTTTAGTCTGCTGTGGGTTAGGTGGGAAATGTGGAAAGCATGAAGTAAAAGCCCTTCCTGCTAAATCGTGGACCTCCAATATTTAAGCCGGTAGGTTTAGACCTCTTGACGAGGCAACAGGCCATGACCCTGGGACGCTACTCTTTGGAAGACCAGACACAAAGGGAGATGTAGCATGATCAAAGCCATGGCAAGCAGAAAGAGAGAGAAACCAAGGGTCAGCTGCCTTCTGACCTTGTCTTTTCACTTAATATTTAAATTCCAGGAAGTTGCTAACCTGTCCGACAGAAACTAGCTTCATTTCGGTAATGACTTACTTCTCGTTGTGACTAAGGGATGTGGATTTAAGGGACTACTTTGAAACTCACCATTGTGATGGCTCCTTTTTTTTAAGTAGGGCAGACCTTATTTCTTTTCAAAGTTAGAAGGAATTTTTCAGATCATCTACTCCAAGCCCTCTCTTTTACAGATGTGGAAACTGAGACCCAAAAAAGGTGAAGTCAGGGTCACACAGGTAGTAAGCAGCAAAGTTGAGATTTGAAACCAGACCCTTTGACTACTACTACAAATAACTAGCATTTATTTTGTGTTTTGACTTTCATGAAGTACTTTACATTTTATTTCGCAAACCACTCTGTGAAGTAGCTGCTATTTTATAAACGAAGAAACTGAGGCAAACAGAGGTTAAATGACTTCTTTAGTGCATGCAGCTAGTGTCTGAGGAAGGATTCGAACTCTGGTTTTCCTGACTTTAGAGTCCTTGGACATTTACTATTCATTGCATCACTTATCTGTCTCTGATGCCAGATCTTGATGGGTTACTGGGGCTCAAGTAGGTTTGATAATTTGTTTGGCTTTACTGTATTATTATAGAACCGAAAGCAAATATAATAGCAAGAAATATTTCCTAATAAGTTGACACAAACAAACACAAGCAATCAACAGACAAAAAAATGCTTTAAACCATTAATAATAAGAGAAAAAACTCTCTAAAATGCAGCTGAATGATACAGTGGATGGAGTTCTAGACTTGGAGCAAGAATGCCTGAGTTCAAATCCCTCCTAGACACTTCATTAGCTGGGTGACTCATTAAATGCAAGGTCATTTAACTTTTCTAAGCCTCCATTTTTTCCTCATATATAAAACAGGGATACTAATAACATCTACTCTACATAGTTGTTAGGATAAAGTGAAATAACACACGTGTGGTTCTTTGCAAATAGGCAGCTAGGTGGTGCAATGGAAAGAGTGCTGGGTCTGGAGTCGGGAAGACTCATCTTTGTGAGTTCAAATCTGGCCTTAGACACTTACTAGCTGAGTGACCCTGAACAAATCACTTCACCCTGATTGCCTTGGATTCCTCATTTGTGAAATGAGCTGGAGAAGGAAATGGCAAACCCCTCCAGTATCTTTGCCAAGAAAACTCCAAATGGGGTCACAAGAAGTTGGACATGACATCAACAAGTCTTTGTAAACATGAAAGGGCTACAAAATGTTCTAGCTATTATGAAAATTCCACCTCACATCTCTCATATTAGTGAAGACAACAAAAGAGGAAGATAGAAATTGTTGGAGAAGATACAAGCATATGAAAGCACTTTTGGTTGAACTGTGAACCATACCTTAAAATTCACAAACGGGGTGTACCCTTTGACTCAGCAATCCCACTAACCAAAAATATAGCTCAAAGAGGGAAGGGATCCATATGTACCTAAGTATTTATAGCAGCACTTTCTCTTTTTGCAAAGAACAGAGAAAAAAAGAGAGTGCCTGTTAATTGGTTTCTTTCAAGTCTCAGTTTAGATTTTCCATTCTAAAGGAGATTTTCACCATAGCCCTTAATTCCAGTGCCTTCTCACTGTTGTTTATTTCCGATTTCTCCTGTTTATAGCTTGTTTGCATATGATTGTTTTTGTGTGGTCTCCCTCATTAGACTGTGAGCTCCTTGAGGCCAGTGACTATCATTTGCTTCTTTTTGTATTCCCAGACCTTACCAAAGTGCCATGTGTGGCACATAGTAGGTGTTTTATAAAAGTTTTCTGACTGAATAATCGGAGAATGGCTCAATATGGTATATGAATTGGATGGAATATTATTGTGACATTAGAAATGAGAAAAGGGAGATTCAGGGAAATTTGTGAGCAGAACCAGGAGAAAAACTTACACAATGTCTACAATTGTATAAAGAAAAACAACTTTGAAAAACCCAGGAGTTTATGATCAACCCTATCACCAATTACATACAATTCTAGTAGGTATAATAGATGGAGTGCTAGATGTGGAGCCAGGAAAATCTGAGTTTGAATCTTTCCTCAGTGAGACCTTGGGTAAGCTAGTTAACTTCTTTGTCCTTGGCTCCTTATCAATCAAATGAGAAGTCAAAACCTTCAATAGACTTTAAAGCCATGAACCTCTGACCGACTGTGTCAGTCCTGAAGACTGATGACAACTCATGATTCCCGTTTCTTAGTAGAGAGATGATGGAGAAGAGGTGCAGAATGAGAAATAACATTTTCAGACAAGGCCAGTCTGTTGATTTGTTTTGTTTTGTTGTTATTTCATCATTTTTCTGTCATGTCTAATTCTTTGTGATCCTATTTGGGATTTTCTTGGCAAAGATACCGGAGTGGTTTGCCATTTCTTTCTTCAGGTCATTTTACAGATGAGGAAACTGAGGCAAACAGGCATAAGTGACTTACTTGCCCAGGGTCATACAGCTAGTGAGTGTCTGGGGCTACTTTCTGATTCTGTGCCTGGCATTCTATCTACTGCACCACCTCACCACCCTTTGTTTTGTTCAACTATACTTATATATTTAGCACAGTGCCTGGCACATAGTAGGCACTTAACAAATGTTTACTGATTGATTGATTTCTTATAAAGGAGGGTTTCTATTGGTGAGGGAAGAACACAGAGTGGTGGGTAATGATAATGATACAAAAAATAAAAAAAAGTACATCAATGAATATTTTAAAATACTTAAAAGAGAGCAGAAGAAAGTTCAGAAGGTGACAGAAACAGGGCAATATTGCTGCTACTGTATTAAATTTAAAACACAGAGGAGACATATTGTACTCAACACAGTTCACAGTTTCATAACCAATTCTCTTATTTGTTCTTTGCATATTGAAATGTTCGTGTTCATGGATGTTAGGAAAGTTCATAATGAAAAGAAAAAATTTTTGAAAGTATTTTTAAAGTATACAAAACTTTAAATTTCAAAGCTGGAAAGAAATCAAATTTCAAACCCACAAACTTAGAAATAATCCAGGCTGAACTCTGAATTCAAAACTGCTAGAAATTGATCACCAAGATCAAGAAATGACATTAGTTTGTTCAAAGCCCATTGTGACTGAGAGAAAATGATGATTTAGGGTATTCTTTGTCATTGTTGAATACTTCTTAACATAACAAGGCTAGGTAGAGCCATAACTAGCATTTTTCATTCCTAAGGCAAGAAGAAGGAAATAGACCCTCAAAAATCAACCTGTAAACACAGATTCAGTTGGAGAGGGAGAGAGAGAGAGAGAGAGAGAGAGAGAGAGAGAGAGAGAGAGAGAGAGAGAGAGAGAGAGAGAGGGAGGAGAGAGAGAGAGAGAGAGAGAGAGAGAGAGAGAGAGAGAGAGAGTGTGTGTGTGTGTGTGTGTGAATTTAGTAAGAGAAAGGGACCATGTATGGAATACTGCAAAGCCTTTGTGTAGCGAGGGAAAAGTTCTTTCTGATAGCTTCTTATTTTAACTAATTATTCTTGCTAACTAAGTGTGCTAAACTCAGTTGTTTCTACATTGGGGAATGAATGTGTAACTGTTAACGGTTCCCTCTAAATTTCAGCACTTTGGGGGCATACTTTGGTTGTCTTATCCTACTTCTAGATGGATCAGGGAAGACAGGATTTTTTTTTAATGTCTCTTTCTACCAATTTTGACATTCTTTCACTTTTTGTATTTAACTAGCGCTGGGTGCCATTTGATGAGATTATTATCCTGTAGACTTTCAGGACAAATATGGCTCCCAATGGACCGAAAATGTGGTTCTGCTCAGCGCCTCAGCTCATGGTATGTATGTCCTACTATCTGAGAAAGGCAAAGATTGGGTATGCTCCCAGGATAGATATTTCTGTCAAGTCACATGAAGATAGCTGATGCCATGATACCTCCACAAACTTTTTAAGCTGCCTATCTGTAAAGCAAAACTAGTTTCTGACCTTTCCATTCACTAGGGCTCCATAAGTAGTAGAGCTGTCAAAAAGGATGAGATATGGAAGTAATGAGCAAAAAGGAAGAAATCTGGGGGCCAGGATGAAGATGAACTTTGAAAATTCAAGCGAGTTCACTCTCAATTCAATTCAATAAACATTTAAGTCCCCACTACTCGACAAGCATGGTGCTAAGTGCCAGGATACAAAAAGGGGCAAAAGACAATCCCTGCCTTCAAGGAGCTTACAATCTAAAAGAGGGGACAAGAAAGTTCTATCTACCTTTCCTGGGTGTGATGGCCCAGTCTCAGTACTGTGTTTATGAGTGTTCTCAAGAGCATGAATCACTGGGAATGCCCTCTTAAGGCAAAAGTAATACATCAAGACAGAAATTGTGGGGAGTGACCAGGGTAGGGGCCAGCCTAAGTGAAGAAAATGCTAAGATTGATTTCCAAAAATAGCAGAACTTTTTTGATGCATAGGACACCTCGAATCATGTTCTCTTTATTTACTTCTTTATGAATCCTGCCTCTAATTGGCAGACAGACTTTCCTGGACATTGCAATAATTTAAAAACTTTTTTTTAAAATCCAAGTTAAAAACCTATCACCAATAAGATTGCAAGGTTGTTCAGACCTCCAACAAAAGCTTTGAAGTAATAAGAAAGCGATTGAAATATGTAGCCAAGAGCTGAACACACCTCATTACGGCCTAGCTATGTGGGAAGGCATAGCTACAGCTTCCTGGCCAAGCGTACTAACCCATTGGAAAGGGGCTTCAGGAAGGTAAGATAAAAGGACCTTTCAAAGTGGAAGTGCACAGTGACATTTTTATGAGCACCAGTCACTAAGGCCTCTCTGAACACTGAACAGCTCACAGCTATTCACATAGCTACCTCACAAAGAAAAAGGAGGCTGCCCTCTGAGGAGTGTAACCAGCATGTTTTCTGGCCAGGAACAGAGGAAGGAGAAGGAAAGGGGAAAGCCAAAAGGGGGGCTTTATTTTTTATGATTATTGGTAAACTGCACCTATCTTTGCCCTAATTCTTCTTTTGCTCATGAAAAGAAGACGTTTCCCAAATGTGGCTCTACCATCACTTGCTCAGAATACCCTGGCTCTGAACTAAGTTTGGAAAATTCCAAAAAGAATCAGAAACATATTTTGGAAATATCACTGTCCTTTTGATTTGGTCCGGCAGAATGGATGTGGTATACCTTATGGTACAATTCAGCTAAGTGATTAACACACACACACACACACACACACACACACACACATACACACACACACAAATGCTTGATGGAACTCTAAAATGCTTTTAAAAATGTCTGAAGAGTTTAGTCATAGACCTTACCACACAGACACTGGTGAGGTTGTGAGCTGGCAAGAAATGTAGTATTTAATGTTTGAGAGCTCAAGTTCTGGGTTTAATTTTCAGATTCAGACTAAACAGCGGGTCTGTAGTGAGAGGGAGGCTGTCCCAGTTCCTAAATTGAATGGGGAAATGGAAATGCTCACCCCTTCAAACTTTATTGATTGTGTAACCATGGAGTACCTCTTTGGGTTGATCGAGGAATGCAAAATCACAGAAGTCCGTGTCAGTTTTAATAAGGCTTTATTTTTTTTTTAGCTGCAAAGAATTCTGCTGCTCTTTTATTATATAATGCTTCAGGCTAAAAATACATCCATAATTTAAGCCATCTTGCCAATAAATCTACAAATACCTGGTAATCCAGAAAGGGTAGTTGTGGTTTAATGACATACTCTTTTTGTCATCGTAATATGTTCAACTCCTTAAGGACTTAGGATGACGCATTTAAGAGTTTTTCAACTTCTTGAATATCTCCAAGCAATACTGTCAGAACGGGAACCAAGGGCCCTCTTCTTAGCAGTCCTGACCAGGAACTAATTTTTCAGGTTTCTTTGCTAAGAGATTCACATGACCACAAAGCTGAGTTTTCTTGCCCCTCTGTCAGATATTTTAATTTAAAATGGACTGGGGCTGTTTAACTTAATGGAAAGTGATTATTTCCTCCAACTAGAAAAACTTTATGGCACTTTTTACCCCCTTTTGAAATGGAACATACATAAACTATATAATTTGACAAGCACAAGGGTTCGTGGTGGAAATGCTAGGGATGAAACGATTTTTTTGATAGTCTTAAGATGAAGAGTAATTTTTTTCATTTTTATACTTCACTTTTATTTTATACTTATGACCTAAAGAAAAAAAATGCACAAATCTCAAGGTTCCTTTGGGGAACATATTCCCACCTTGGAGGTAAAAACTACATTTTTAGAATAATCTGCAAAAGGAAATGAAAGCACGTCACAGGATCATTGATTTAGAGCTGAAAGGGACCTTAGACATCATGTCATCCAACCTTTTCCTGTTATACACGAGGAAAATGAGTCCCAGAACAGTTAGGTGGCTGAAAACATCACACAAGGAGGAAGGAGGAGAGTTTGAATTTGAACGCAGGCCTCTACGTTCAGTGCCTTTTCCAAAACACCAGAGGACCTTAACCTTTTATGAGTCACATCCGTGATACCATTGGCAGTCTGGTGAAGCCTATAGCCCCTTTTCCAGAATACATTTAAATGCATAAGATGAAACACGAAAGATTACAACGGAAAGCACTTATACTGAAAAACAATGATTCATGGAAAGAAGATTGTATTTGGAGATCCAGAGAGGTGAGTGCTAGCCCTGGGTCTTTCATTAGCTAGTTGGGTAAGCTTAGGCAAATCACTTAATCTTCTTTACCTGTCAAATGGTAAAAATGTGACCTAATATAGCAAATGGTTCAAGGATTAATAGTGAGGAGCAAGTAAGATGATACAGGTGAAAGTCTTTGAAAGAGTAAGAAGTGCCACAAATTGCACTATAGCATTTCTACTACTGTGATTATGAATTTATTGTCTTCACTTCTCTGACTATGCTTTAGTTTACGTAACATCCAGGAGGAGGAAAAATCCCCTTAATATAAAATATAATAACATGTCATTTGGAGGTTCTGGAAATTCACCACCTTTCTTCAAGAATATAGAACACAAAATGTTGGATTGGGAGTTAAGAGACCTGGGTTTGAAAATGAATTCTGATGCTATCATTTATGAGGCAGTGGATAGAGCCCTGGGCCTGGAGTCAGGAAGACCTGAGTTCAAATCCAACCTTAGACAATTACTAGCTGAGTGACCCTGAGGAAGGCATTTGTCGTGTCTCAGATTCCTCAACTGTAAAATGGGTATGATAACAGCACCCTACCTCCCAAGGATGTTGTGAAGATTCAATTAGATATTTGTAAATCATTTAGCACACTGCCTGGCACATAGTAGACACTATATAAATGCTTATTCTTGACCTTCCCTTCTTTTATCCAATCTGGGACAAGAATACTTGTTCCTCACTGGGCTATTGTGAAGAAAGAGGTTAGAAAATCTTCAATAGCTAAAAAAGTTATTATTTACACTTAAGATGTATCCAGTCACAGTGATTTAGGAACACTGGGTATCACCAGTCAGAGTGGTGATGGAGGTGGGGCAGGGGCTTAACAAATTAGGTGGCTTTTTTGTTGTTGTTTATTTACCAAGAATGCTAATGAAGGGAAACAGCTTGGCACAATGGAGAGAGAGAGCTGGTCTTGGAATGAAGAAGACCTGGGTTCAAGTCTGGTCTCTGGCACATGGTGATTGTGTGACCCTAGGAAAGTCCCTTAATCTCTCAATTCCCCAGGCGAAAAATTGATTTAGAACTGTCCTGGTAGATGGAGTGTCCTCACCGATAACTCCTTGTATTAATGAAATCACAATAGTGATCTAAAAAAAGTCTGCATTTTAGGTGCCTTTACCTAAAATATAGAGAGCATGTGGACAAATATGGAAGGCTCATAATAAAAAGTAGGCTGCCATTTTGATAATGCTTTAGAAATAATTTGATAGGGACAGGACCTATGATTTTATCGATAGAGGGGACTCATGGATGAGGAAAATCATTCTACCAGTTGGTAGAAGATTGGTAACTTTGAAATTTATAGTCTTAAAGACTTTCCTTGAACATTGGAGACTAAGTGATTTGCTGGTACTGTCAGAGGTATGATGTGGTCTTCCTGGTCTTCCTGGTTCAAGACCAGTTTCTTTCCACTAAACCATGCTGCCTCTCCGATAACTTGAGCTTATTTTAAAAGTTCACCTAAATTGCTGATACTTCCTAGTACATAATAAAATTCCTTTGAAAGAATGAAGGCATACTTAATCTTTCTTTTTACCAACTGATGGATACTGGACCAACAATACAAATGACAACTCTTCCCTAGGCCAAAATGACCATGGTAATTGCCTTTGGTCAAGTTTTCCTGTTAGTGCTAATCCTGGTAAAACAAATGCTGCTAAGTGTCACATACTTAGAAAGCTAGCTGCTTCATAGAGAAGGGTCACACATAGAGAAGATTTTCTAACCTCTTTCTTCACAATAGCCCAGTGAGGAACAAATATTCTTGTCCCAGATTGTATAAAAAGAAGGGAAGGTCAAGAATAAGCATAGAGAAGATAGTTAGTTAGTACACTAATTAAAAGTGGTGCAGTGGATAGAGTGTCGGATCTAGAGTCAGGAAGACCTGAGTTTAAATCTGACCTCAGACACTTATTAGCTGGGTGACCCTGGGCAAGTCACTTACCTCTGTTTGCCTCAGTTTCCTCATCTGTAAAATGATCTGGAGAAGGGAATTGCAAACCACTCCAGTATCTTTACTAAGAAAATCCCAAATCAAGTCACGAAGAATCAGACACAACTGAAATGACTGAATGATCACAACAACAACAGCAATACTAAGTAATCGTCTGGAAGAAAAATCCTTCAAGGTCTTGCTTCTAACAGTAGTGAAAAAGTTATCCAATGTTCTTACTCTTCTGCAAGGCTATTTGGGATTTGGTTTAGTTAAAAATACTTTTTAAGAGCTAAAAGGTGACTTAGAGATTGAATTAAGTTCCTCACATATTTAGAAAAACAATGAAAAACAAATGAATTGTTTCTATCATTTTTCAATATGTATCAAATTGCAGCAAGATAGTTATTTCTACTCTATTTTCTGATGTTTAAGAAAAAAAATCTGATTGTCTTCCTCACTTAGTTCTTTATTATTTCCTCCTTAAAATTAAAAATAAATTTTTGTTAATCGGAACATGATGAATACCAATAAACATGTATACATGTTCTATGTATAAAGAACTAAAAATGAGGATTGTATATGGAACTGCAAATCTCTATCACATATACCTTTTTTTAAAAGTATGTAATAATTCAACATTCTAGTTACAACATTGTCCTGCTTGCTTACATCTTCCTCTAAACTTCCTTCTTTTCTGTTTTACACATTTCAAGAATTCTTCATTGACGTTCTTTCTGTCTTATTTTTTCTTTGGCATCACCATCACTAAGATCCTTTTCCTTCTAAATTTCACCCCTTCCCCCACCCCACCCATTGGTAACTTCATTGATGAGTCATTAAGTTGTTTTTCTTTAGGTTATTGTCATTATTTTATAACTTGCTTTCTTGGTTCTTCTCAGTTCATTCTATCACTTAATAGAAGTCCTCCCAAGATTTCTCTGCATTAGTCCCATTCTTCATTTCTCATAGTGAAATAATATTCTATTGCATTTTACTATAATTTGTTGGCCATTCACTAATTGATGGGCACTCACTCTCCTAGTTTCCAGTTCAGAAAAGAAATGCTCTGAATATTTTTGAACATGTGGGTACTTTACTTCTTTCTTTGATATCTTTGAGGAATATATCTAGTAGTGGTATTACTGCCTCTAAGGGGGCACACAGTTTAGTGACTTCTGGGTTATAGTTATTTCCAAATTCTTCTCTAGGCTTTTTGGAATTATTCACATTTTTACCATCAGTGAATCTTCTACAGCAACTGTCATTTTCCTTTTTTTGGCATCTTTGCCAATCTTATGTATGGTGTAAACTTAGGAGTTGTTTTAATGTATATTTCTCTTATTAGTGATTTGGAGCATTTCACATTTCCCTCTGTTTTTAAAAACATTTTGAGCAACTTTCATATAGGGTCATGAAAAAGTACTACTGACACTTACAAATGTTACCTAATATACAATGAGTGTTTTTAGGCAGAGGAACCTATATATTTATTCAGACTTTTAAAATTTTCTTGTGAGGCTAGACTTTGAAAATTGGTTGCTGTTTATTCCATATTCAATCCCGGCCAGAAAATTTGGCAGGTCGAAGCTTCTGGTAAGTTTACTAACTGATTGCATGTGACAGGTGGTTGGCACTTAAGCTATATCCAAATGAAGGTGCCAAACATCCAAAGCGTGGATGTGAGAGGTAGGGAGAGGTCACTACTTGTTTATTTTTTAGCTTAACATGGGGCCTTTCCCCCACACTTAAGAAGTTATCACTCATAAATTGGAAGTTGGTCTCTGTCGAACTTGAATGTTTTCATTACTCCCGAGTTAATCCCTTCCCCCATTCATCTTACAATAAAGTCCTGAGAAAAAAGCAAAAGTGAAAATATCATTTTGGAACTAAAAACAATCATGACCACCACCACCACAACAACAAAAACTTTCCACACTCTAGCACAAGTAAGGTCAGCCCCAGACACCCAGCTCTTTGACCTGCTTGAGGTCTATAAACAGCCCCAAGTTGAGTAATGGGTTTTCGCTTCTGTTTAGAAGTTATGTCATCGGGATAACAAGACATTCTTTGCCAAGAACCAGTTGACTTCCTATTCCTGCCAATGTTCCTTTAATACAATTGTTAGTTAATTACTCCATCTGTTTATAGGACTAGTATTAACAGCTACTAATTCTTTAGATTTGCTTCGTTCTTCCCTTGTTTTCTGTTCTTTTTCATCGTAGATCCCTTTGTGTATTCCTATTTCAGATATTCCCTCCTCCCCTCACTTTTCTTCTTCTTAATATATCATTCTGCTTACATTCTGCATTGCATTCAACCTATCTTCCTATTAGAGTATTATTCCTACCTCACTCTCCTAGTTCTCCGTGATCTATGAGATGTGAGGGGGAAGAAGTGTTGGAATCAAAAACCTGGGTTTCTTATACGACACAAGAGTGCCCTTAGTGCCTCTTAAAGAACGACAAGTTGGCACCAAAAGTTTACCAACCCACAGAAATGTTTCACCAGCCTGAAAGAATTCATTATTACTGGCCTAGTGAAAATCATTACTCTCTCTGAGAAAGAGTAGACGAGTGGCTATTTGTAAATCTGATTTATTACGAACTATTTACTCCACTGGCTGAAGTACAATGTAAAAGATGAGTGTTAGAGTGAGAATGCTTTTTCTTCCCTCTTCTTCTCCACTCTTTGTGTGTCTAGACTAAAAGCCCACAGTAAAACTGCCTTTTTTTTTTTTAACAAGATGCGGGCTGCAATTCATCAACTTGCTGTTACCCTAAATGAAATCTCTAATTCTGTTCCAAACAATGTTTAGGTTGTCTAAAACATAAACATCCCCACAACTGCCCTTGAAGTCTCTGTAAAAACATTCAACATTTGCTATGTAAGGTTTTTTTTTTTTCTTTTAATGGGGGTGGGAGGGAAGCATGATAAACCAAGTCTTGCTGAGATGCTTTTGCCATGGTGCCCTCCCTATTCCCAGGATGTATTTCTTGCAGGTTAAAACAGTTTCTCTATAAACAGACACCTCTACTTTCTAGCCTCTGAGAAATTGTGTGTCTTCAGATTCTAGGCACTCAAAGGGAGAGATAGATCAACACTAGTTTTCATTGCATCCATTCCAAGGGTACTACTTTCCAGGAACATAAAGCAAATGAGAGAAGTGGGGTGAGGAAGGCTCCTATTTAAGGGTGTAAAGACAAAACTATTTCAGGAGGATGGAGGGAAAGTAATGTTTTAACTAACCATGTAGGCAGTCTCTTCTGAGCGCAGTTTTCAGCCCAAAGAGAAGAAATGAATGAACAATTTGAGGGATCGATAAAACAGAAAACCTTTTTCTAAGTGTTTTTTAAACCCACATAGATTCCTTTGTTAGCACAATGAGAATAGGTCTAACTTTTCACAAGACACACAGAAAAATCCCACCCTGATAACTTTCATGGTGTTCCTCAAATACAATGTCCATATTTCCTTTCTCTTAAAGTTAGGTCTATAATCCTTAAATTATGACTAAGGATACAGCTGCTTCAAATTGCTAGAAAGCTAGGAAATAGTCTTTTGTATTTTTTGCTAATGATATCACTTTAAATCAGAATGTAGTGTGGGCACAAAGGTAGGACTTTTTCCCCCAGTGGTCTAAAAAGACAAACAATTATGCTGAGACTTTACATTTTAGAGTTTTAAGATTACTAATTTTAAGAGTAAGGAAACTATTTGGTTTACTTTGCAATTTTAAGCTTGCCCAGAGGAAGTTCCAGATTCATCTCTCGTTTCTTGTGATGGTTCACATAAACACTCACATACGCAAGTTTTTGAGACTCACACAAATTCTGAATTTATCACCTCACAATGGATGTTACTATGGCATTTGCTGTTGGGAAGAACAGCCATCCTTGGAGATCAGAGGATGTCAAAGCATTTGATGACATTATGCTCTCTTACAATAGTGTCTTTGTCGCCCTGTGTACATGTGACATTTACACGGCATGCAATTTAGCCTGCCTTAGTCTCACAGGACTCAAGAGCAAAATCCTTGCCATTTCTCCCTAACAATTTAAAAGTAATTTTTTGTTAAAAAATCACTGAAAATATTAATGTGTATATTTGTGAGAAAATACACAGTAACTGGATCCTAACTATTATCTCCCAGAACCCAGGTAAATTGGAAGTTTAGCAGTCGAGAATTGAAATTCATATAAACTCATTTATTTCTTCTAACATCTTTGTGAAGGAAGAAAGGGAAAGGTTCCATTAGCCCCATTATACAGCTAGAGAAAGTGAATACAGAATAGAGGTAAGATTATAGAATTAGTCCAGCAGAATGAGCCAAAAACCTGGGACTCTTTCTACTCCTGGACTCCTTTCTTTAAACTGTTTCCCTTCTCTCATTGTAGTAAAATCTTCACATAGCATTACTTAAACATAACCCCTCAAAGCCCTGCTGATGAAGAAAGGATATGAGTCTAACTTAATCCAGACTGCCACATGGAAAAGCCATCTGTGGGGATATTTTGAAGGAAACAGATGGAAAAGGAAGAGATTCTTCTGAATGTCATGTAAGATTTACATGATCCTGCATGGACTTCCATGTAGTCCCCATGTTTATCTAATTTATCACTATTTCCTTCGACAGCATAGATTAAGAAACCTACATGAACGCGTGTTCTTGCTCTTAATTCTAAATCTCAACTCCTCTTCTTTAAAGGTCAGGTCAGTAGTATGAGAAAAATGCAAGAGAAATCAACTGATCAGTGAAGACCAGCTATGTTCATCCTTTGCTCCTAGGATAACTATCAGTTCTCTCGAAAGCTTAATTCACTCCCTACTGTCCACTGATCTCATTTTTCCTTACTTTCCGATTGAGAATATTTGTTCTAGCCAGGCTAATCTGTTTGCCCTCCACCGCATATCATCCCTTCTACCTTGGTGCCTTTCATATATGACATTTCATTTGCCTGGAATGCCTTCTTCCACCTACCAGCCCAGCCTTCATTGTTCATTTTCCTTCAGAATTCACCTCTTTCAGGAAGACTTCCGCTAATAAAGAGAGAGGCTGGGTAGGGTGGGGTTGCGGAAAATCTTTTAGATTGGGAGCCAGAAGACCTGGTTTTATCATCAACTGGCTGGGGGGACCTTAGACAGGTCACTTAACCTTAATCTTAGTTTGCTCAAGAATAAAATAATTATAGGAATTCCTGCCCCACCTACATCATAGGGTTATTGGGAAGGACCAAATGAGATATAGACACTATACAAATGTAATGAAATAAAGTAGTATCATTATTACTCTTTCATTCTGCATTTTCTCATTTCACTGGAAGTTCTTAAGTATTTTCTTAGGGATGTACATTGTGCATTGGCAACTGGATTGAAGTTTCCCAAGGACAGTGCACTATCTAATATTTCTTCTGTATTCATTGTAATACCTACTACAGAACTCACTATGCCATGTTATTGTTGACTCCTTTTTTTCAGGATCTGACTCTTTGTGACCCCATTTGGGATTTTCTTGGCAAGGTTACTGGAGTGGTTTGCCATTTCCTTCTCTAGCTCATTTTGCAGATAAGGAACTGAGGCAAACAGGATTAAGTAACTTGCCCAGGGGTCACACAGCTAGGAAGTGTCTGAAGCTGGATTTGAACTCATGAAGATGAGTGCAATTATGTAAAGCATTTCCATATTAGTCATTTTATACAAGACTTGAATAAAAGAAAAAAATGAAAGAATGAAAGTGAAAAACAGTATGTGTCAGTCTGTACTCAATCGATATCAGTTCTTTCTCTGAAAGCGGATAGTATGCTTCATCATTAGTCCTTTGGGATTGTCTTGGATCATTGCATGCCTGGGAATAGCTAAGTCATTCACAATTCTTCACTGGACCATATTGCTGTTACTATGTAAAATGTTTTCCTGGTTCTTTTCATTCACTGTGCATCTGCTCATGTAATTCTTTCCAAATTTTCCTGAAATCATCCTGCTTGTCATTTCTTATAGCACAATAATAGTCCATTATAGCTTGTTTGGTCCTTCCCAAATTGATGAGCATCCCTTTGATTTCCAATTCTTAGCTGCCACAAAAAGAGCTACTATAAATATTTTTGTACAAATAGCTCCTTTTCTCCTTTTTTTTTTCAGGTGTCTTTGGGATATAGACCTGGCATTGGTATTGCTGGATCAAAAGATATGCAGTTTTATAACCCTTTGGGCATAGTTACAAATTGCTCTCCAAAATGGTTGGATTAGTTCACAACTCCACCAACAGTGAATTAGTGTCTCAATTTTCCCACATCCCCTCTAAAATCTAACATTTTCCTTTTTTTTGTCATATTAGCCACTCTGATAGGTGTGAGGAGGTACCTCAGAGTTGTTTTAATTTGCATTTCTCTGATCAATAGTGATTTAGAGAATTTTTTTCATATGACTATAGATACTTTGATTTCTTTGTCTGAAAACTGCCTCTTCATATCCTTTGACCATTATCAATTGGGGAATGACTTGTGTTTTTTATGAATTTGATTCAATTCTCTATGAAAAATGAGCTTTATCAGAGATACCTGTTGCAAAAAATTTTCCCCAGTTTTCTGTTTTCCTTATAATTTGGTTGTATTGCTTTTGTTTGTGCAAAAACTTTTACATTTTATATAGTCAAAGTTCTGTTTTAAATTTTGTAATGCTCTTCATATCTTCTTTGGTCCTAAATTCTTCCTCTATTCATAAATCTGACAGATAAACTATATTCCATGCTCTCTTAATTTGCTTATGGTATCTCCCTTTATGTGTAAATCATGTGCTCATTTTGACCTTATCTTGGTATACAGTGTGAGATGTTGGTCTATATTTAGTTTCTGCCATATTGTTTTCCAGTTTTCCCAGCAGTTTTTGTCAAATAATGAGTTTTTGTTCCAGAAGCTTGGATCTTTAGGTTTATCATATACTAGATTATTATGGTTATTTATTATAGTGTAATTTGTGCCTAATCTATTCCACTGATCCATCACTCTTTCTTAGTACCAGATTGTTTCTGATAATTACTACTTTATAATACAGTTTGAGATCTCCAGGTTTTTCTGAAACTTTCCTGTTTGTCATTTCTTATAGCACAATAGTATTCCATCACAATCATATACCACGACTTGTTCAGCCCTTCCCCAAATGATGGGCATCCCATCAATGTCAAATTCTTTGTCGCCACAAAAAGAGCTGCAATAAATATTTTTGTACTGTACATACTCTTCCTTTTCCTTTGATCCCTTTGGGTTACAGACCTAGTAATGGTATTGCTGGGTCAAAGGGTATGCACAGTTTTATAGTCCTTTGGACATGGGTCCAAATTGATCTCCATAATGAGAGGATCAGTTCACAACTCTACCAACAGTGTATTAGTGTCCTGATTTTCCCACATCCCCTCCAACATTTGTCATTTTCCTTTTCTGTCATATTAGCCAGTTTCTGTCATATTAGCCTTTAGTAGCCAGTCTTCAGGAGCAGTTATGAATAAAAAAACCTCTTCATCTGATGGCTATCTTTTGAATTTAGCAAGACCAATCCTTGGATTACAGAGATCAACCTAGTGGGTACCTAAAGCCTTTCCTGCTTTGTGGGAATGATAGAGGTTGTCCTCTTTTGGTATAACTTTGAGAACCTCCATGACATATAGGACATATTTATAAGTGATTCTTATTTCAGAGTTTAATAATTTACTTGCTATAAAAGGCTTCTTTATACCTAACCTAGAGCTGTGCAGCTTCTATTCAACCTTGATAGAAACAAGAAGCATCTAGACCTCATGCTCTATATAATAAATACTTAAACATTTGACAATGACAATTATTTATTCCTGAGACTTCACTTCAAAATGATAAAATCAAAAATTTGGAGCTGAAAAGGACCTTAGAAGGCCACTGAACTTAGAAGGCCAAACTTCTCATTTGACAGATGAAAAACGGAGGGAGAAAGAAGATAAATGACCTACCCAGGGTCATATAGCTAGTAAGTATATGAAGCCAGATTTGAATCCAGGCCTTCCTGACTTCAAGTCCAATGCCTTATTCACTACATAATGGACTTCAATGGTACAGGGAACTCCTAGGGAGGAAACTTTTTCTACTAATACAGATTGGCAACTCTTTAGCAATGTACAGTCTTAGAGACATGACTGGGCTGCTGAGAGTTTAAGTGACTTGTCCAGGGTCACACAGCCAGTCTGTGTCCAGGTTGCCTCTCTAATTGTTTTCTTAATGAATATAATACGTTTCTTCTGATATAAACTGAACTTAGTATAGGAACTTTAGAAGGAGGAATTTTGACACTGTCAAAGGCTTCCAGTCACTGCGGTTGAGATATTTAAGCACATTGTGGTATGATTTCTCAACTTGCGAAATCAGGCTAACTTTCCTCATCAATTAACTTTTTTTTAGTGCTATGTACATTAAATAATTATTTGAACACTCTTTAAGAACTTCAGAAGATGCTATATGATATTAATATGATAAAGGAAACATTTAACAAGTATTTCGAAATATTTTTACTTATAAAAGTATACAGATTGTAAGTTTCCTATGAAATCAATGGATGGTTATGCGGAAAGGTACAAAATTTGGTCATGAATACATTTGGAGTAAGAGGTATTATAAAGACTCAAGTTGTTTTTGCATACCTCTCACCCCCAAAACTTACACATTAAACTTGTGTTCTATTATTTCCAATTTCCAAATAAAAAAACTGTGACAGATTAAATGAATTTATATAGGCTCTACATTCTCTTCATACTATATCTCTTTAAATCTGAGGTATACCAATCTTATTAAAAGAAAATTTTTTAGTAACATTAACACCATCTGTTCTAAGAGACTAAATAGAAAAATATCAATTGAAAGGATTGTATGTATTATGTGGGAGTGGGGTAGAAAGGACAAATGTGGGAAGAAGTTACTTTCATTTCACTCCTAATAGTAATCAGAATTCATGATCATTCGTATCTTACCTGAGCAGGCTTCTTTTGAATCACTTGTTGTGGCTGGGAGAAAGAAAGGAAAAAAAGGCAGTGTTAAACTCATATGGGACAAAGGTAGGAATTATTTTGGCTAAATTTGTATAGTTACATATAAAGTTAAGAGGATACTTCAAGATTAAAATGATTCTTTATAAAACATCTAAGAGTCCAGCTACTAAGGCATACATAAACATTAGATGAATACAACTGAAAAACATTATTTACAGAGACAAATATAAATAAATAAATTAGAGAGATATTAATTTGCTTATGGTTGGGCTGTGCCAGCATAATAAAAATGACAATATTACTTAATTGCTTATAGATAAATTGCCACATCAATCAAACTACCAAAGTTTGCCTACTTACAAAGCCTACTAGGCAAAGCATAAAATATTCATCTGAAGGAACAAAAGGTCAAGAATCTTAAGAGAAACAATGAAAAAAGTGAGAAAGAAGACCTACTAGTAATAAGAGAAATGCTAACTAAAACAATTTTGTGGTTCTACCTTGCATTCATCAAATTGAGCAAAATGGCAAAAAAAGAAAATGACAACCATTTGAAAGGATCTGGGAAGACAGGCAGAAATGCACTATTGGAGTCACGAAACGGTCCACCCATTCTAAAAAGCAGTTTGGACTATCACTCCAAAGTCATGAAACTGTGCATACCCTTTCATGCAACAACATAACACCACTACTAAATTTACACCCTGGGCTGCTAGGTGGTGCAGTGGAAAGAGCACTGAGTTCAGATCTGGCCTCAGAAACGTAACATTCTGGGCAAGTCACTTAACCCCAATTGCCTCTTCAGAAAAAAAAAAAGATATATACCCCCATAAGGATGAAAGAAAGGATGCAGATGTACAAAAATACTTAGAGTAATTTTTTTCGTTGCCGTAGCACAGAACTGGAAGCAAAGTAGGTGCCCATCAGTTGGGGAATGGCTGAAAGAATTATCATACGTGAATGTAATGTACCATAAAAAATAAAGAAATGGTTGGGAGTACTCATATAAGACTGATGCGGAATGAAGTGAGTAGGTTCAGGGGAATAATTTTTTACAATAATAACAACATTGTAAAGAAAACAACCATGAAAGCCTTGAGAACCCTTATCGTTTCAATGATAAATCCTGATTCTAGAAGACTGATAATGATGCATGCACTCCTGGGCAGAGAGGTGATGGATTAGAGGTACAGAATGAGACATACATTTCCAGACAGATTGTGGATGAGCTATTTTTTTTCCTCTCAACTACATTATTTATTGCAAGGGAACAACTTTATAAGGGAGAATATGTATAGGGAGTAGAGAAGGCAATTAAAAGAAAAGAAGAAAAGAAAATCAGTAAATCATTAAAAATACACAGAAGGAAGTTCAGAAGGGGACACAGACAAGTAGGGCAATGTTGGAACTACTATGTTAAAAGATGAAAATTCACTGTCCTATGCAATCTTATTTTTCTATTCTTTGTGTGGGGAAATGTTTATATTTGTGAATGGTTTTCAAGTTTGCAATTTTAAAACAGGACAAATATTGAAAAGATTAAAACAATTCTACAAAAGAGTACTATGCAAATTAATAACAGTATATATGTACACATATATGTACACACATATATAGTATGTTGTTATTTTAAAGCATTTTCATATGTATCATCTCATTTGATCCTTACCACAAAATTGGTGGTACAAATGTGATTATCTTAGATGTCTGAGATGAGGAAATTAAGGCTCAGAGAGTTGAATGAATTGATTTCCCCAGAATTCGACTGTTATTGAGCAGTGGAGCCTAGGTAGCAGGGGTAATTAGGTGACACTGTTGGTAGTACTGGGCCTGGAGTCAGGAAGACTCATACTGAGTTCAAATCTGGCCTAACACATTTACTAGCTATGTGACCCTGGGCAAGTCACTTAACCCTGTTTGCCTCTGTTTTCTCACCTGTACAATGAGCTGGAGAAGGAAATGGCAAACCACTCCAGTATCTTTGCCAAGAAAACCCCCAAATGGGGTCATGAAGAGTCAGACACCACTGAAAAAACCGAACAACAACAATAACAGCAGAAACTAGATATCAATCCAGGTCTTTTTATTCCCATCCCCTGATATTTCTCTTGTTGTTTTTCATCCTTCGTTTTCAAGGAAGACCAATGACATAGCAACAGCTGATGGGTGATGTCTTGACTTGTGTGTGAATTGGATTTAAGTGAGGCAGAGTTGTGCAAAGTCTCTTCCAGAGTCATAGAAGTGAAGTCCAGTGGCAGGACAAAAATCAAGACAACTGGCAATGGCCCTGGATGCGATAAAATGACCATGGTATCAATAATGTCTGACCAAGCTCTAAGTGCTCCTCAGTGCTTCAGTCTGCTTCAGCCACCTTTATGGACACTGGAACAAATTGTCCTCATCCCCCATTTCACCAGGAGAAGAAGTCTTCACATGCTTGGGATAGTCATCTCCCTAACTCACCTATTTTTATTACAACTTGAAGAGACCCCATTTTAAACAACTTCTGATTAAAACTAGACAAGGCAGCCTATTTTTAAATAGAACTTGGGCTATAATTACTGAATTTGTTGACTTCCAGAACCATCTCTGAGTTTAAATATGAGCAGGCTAAATGATACCTATTCTAGTATGTATCTTGGTTTACACACCTAGTGAATATGGCTACTTTTGTGATTAAAACACTGGATTCCTAATGGATTTTCCAATATATCTCAAACCAGTTTTAAATAATTGGTTGAGGAAACAAGGGAGGCTTATGATAATGTTTTAAGCACTTTTTGGTTGCTTTTAAAAGAAATCTATTTAGGAATTAGTATTAGTCTGACTTGATTGTATCCCAAATAACTTACAGTTATTCTAATAAAAGCCCCAGTCCCACAATTTTTCTATGAGTGAAGATATCACTACAAATAGTGACTCACATTGATATAGCATTTAAAAAAGATATTAAAGCACTTTCCCCCACGACATTGCATGTACGTAGCTTATGTGTTACTATTGCATTTCCATTTTACAGATAAGGAAACTGGGGTTCAGAACAGTGATATAGAGGAAAGAATATTGATTCTACAGCCAAAAGAACTGGGTCTGAATTCTGGCTATGATACTCAGTGCCTACTCAATTTCCAGTATGTCATTCAACCTCCTTGGGCCTTGGTTTCCTCATTTATAAAATGAAGGAGTTGGATTAGATGGTCTTCGAGGATCCTTCTAGATCTATATCAAGTCACCCTATAAATGACTTGATCAAGTTGTTATTAGCAAAACCTGCATCTTTTGGCTCCAAATCTGGGGCAACAAATGCTTTTGTGGTGACATTGTTGGAAACAAAATGACTTCAGTTTTCCCAAATAAAGAGATACGGCTAAACATACCTCTTGTTCAAAGGATGAGACTCTCCTGTTCAATTTCTGTCCCTTAAGTAGTTACTTAATGATCTGCTGTTCTTAATAGCTAACATTTATCATTTGCAAAGCACTTTACAAAGCTTTTATCATTTTATCTTTACAATAACACTAGGAGGGAGGTGTTATTATTGCCATTTTACAGATGGGGAAACCGAGGCAGACAGGTTAAATGACTTCTCCAGGGTTACACAGCTAGGAAGTATCTGAGAGCAGGGTTTGAATTTAGGTCTTCCTGATTCTAGGTCCAGTATTTTGTCCCCTGTACCACCTAACTGCCTTACTAGTGTCTTCTAAAAAAAATCAAATCCAAAGTATCAAGGCTCAGTGAGCATGATTAAAAAGAAAAGTGGCAGGAGAATTGTATTCAGGTCTTTAAAAAAAATTCTTCTGGTATGCCCTTTTCTTTGCTTTAAATCATGGTGGAAAAGATATTCTGAAACCACACAGTTTGTGATGATGTCTTCTCCAGGTGGATGGTTTGCCCAGGGCTCATTAGAACTTTTCTACCCCTTAGGGCTCGAATGTTCTTGCCAAGAGATTAATTCATCTCAAAAGAGTCATTTGTAAGAATAGACTACATTGAGCCTTCAGTAACCTCCATCTCCGGCACTCCCCTCCCTCTTTCTCCTCTTGGTGATTACACCTGTACACATGTTTACTCTCAAACCACATCAAATCCACAGACATTCTTGCAGGCTGACTAGTTCCAACTGCTCAGAAATCCCCACATTTTTTTGGCTGTAGACTCTGCATTCATGTGACTCCTGCATGCTCTGTAGCTCAATGAAATCCTCTGAAAGAGCTGCCAACTCACCCAATTTTCCATGAATTAGGTCCTGACACTTCAATGAGGGGAAAGACAATGTCTGAAACGAGGCCAGCTCTGGCTCTCTGCCTAGTCTGCTCCAGTCCTCCTACCAGCTGCACTTCCACAGATCACTTCATACTTTTCAGACCACCAAACAAACAGACCCTTGAATACTTTCAATGCGGGTTGGGGTGACGGCTGCCAGTATGTTTTCCCAGCCTCTGGCACCCAATGGCTCCAGACTGTATCCAGAAAGTTGGTTGATTTTTTTTTTGTTTTTATTTTTATGAATGGCTTGGGCAGAGAACTTCAGACTGGATACTGCGGCCATTCATAAAAAGAGAAAGAAAAAAAATGACACTTCCACTGTCTGGAAACCTTTTGTGATACCAACCAAATTACAAGTCGCTATCTTTCCTAGGTTACTTAGTATCTTAGTCCTAAGTGTGTATACTGATACGCTAGTTGCCATTTAGGGTTTCTATCATTAGAAACATGTATGGGTCACTCTTCTTTGGATTCTTTTTAGGGAAGAATTGTATGACATTAGATGTAGATTTTATCATTTAAATGGTCCAAATGAAAAGCAAACAAGCCAACTTTTTTTTTTCATGTGCCCTACTAACTAAAGTTATTTTGTATATACATTTCCTATAGAGAACAGTCATTTACATTCAATGTCATGTTCATCCTTTCTTGACTGGGAGGACACAGGCCTTAGCATTGATTCTATTTTTTTCCATGTAAAGAAATTGAGGTATAGAACGAATATATGATGTTCAAGGTCAAACAGAGAATTGTTTAGTACACCAGGAGTAAAAATCAAATGTCCTGACTCCTACTCTTTTGCTCTCTACTATACCATCTTCCTAAGTTTTGTTAAAAAGGCAATTTTGATGAATGAATCATCAAAGGGGGTTGTTTTCTGTGTTCTGGATCCTCTGCCAACAAAGTTTTGCCTCCCTGTTTAAGTCCCCAGGGCAACTAGGTGGCACCATAGTGCACGGAGTGCAGGGACTGGAGTCAGGGAAACTCATCTTCCTCAGTTTAAATCTAGCCTCAAACACTTCCTAGCTGTGTGACTGTGGGCAAGTCACTTAACCTTGTTTGTTCAATTTCCTCATCTTTAAATGAGCTGGAGAAGGAAATGGTAAACCACTGCAGCTACTTTGCCCAAAAAAACAACAACAACCACAACCACCACCACCACCACCACAACAACAAAAACCCAAAATGAGGTCATGAAGAGTCAGACACGATTAGATGACAACAACAAGTTAAAACCCTGAGCTCCCTAAGTGTGGGTTAGTTGTGTTAAGAGGATCTCTGCAGGCTTTAAAATGTTTGAAATAGGACACCTCTTATCCAAATATCTGCTGCATTTCCATTTTTACCTTGGGGAGGGTAGATGTGAACAGAAATTCCCCTGGAACATAGATTTAGATGTCATAAAAAATGCAAAAAACCAAAGGATTTTGAAGGAAAATCCTTCAAAATTCGGAGAAAAATGGTGTTGACCAGAACTAAAAGACTCCATTCCACTGAATGTTTTTCATAAGGATTTCCCTATAACAGGAACAAAACTTTTCTAATGACCTGATCTCCATTGTACATTTTTTTCTCCGTTAGCTTCTACATTCAGCCAATTAGAGACAAATCTATAAATATGCCTTATCTTTCTTTATTGCTTGTGAAGAATACAAAATAATCTTTTGGATTATGAATAATAGGGTGCTGATGATAAAATCTACCAGGTTGCAAAGTAGTATGATCTATCTCTCCACCCACCATTTCCAAAATGAGCAAATTACAGAGAGAAGAATGAATAATGAGCCCAGTTTACATTGAACAAAACACCCTTCACCCCAGACATGTTACAACTACAGACCTGCTCGATATCCGCCAAAGCCAGACAGAGCTCACTGAGAAACAGCGAAACAGCTGAGAAAAAGTTTAAGGGGATCAGATAGATTTCTAAGATAATACACAAGGCCCTCCTTCTACAGGGGGAAAAATATTATGGAATTGCCATGGCCCACAGAGAAATCTGGCTTTTAAGTTTGCATCGAAAGACTCTTGTGTAGGAAGCTGGCCGCTACCCCTACCGAATAATAATGGGCTAGGCTACCTCAGCCCTCCTGGGAATCAAGCCTATGGTTCCAAGGAGTCTAGGTATTATAACGCTGATACTTAGATCACTAAGCCACCCTCTTGTAGCAGGTATTGAAAGAAAATCCTTTATGGCAAAGGCTTGAGACATAAGCAATTCATTTTAATATAAATGTAAACCTTGATTAAAAAGGACTTTGAATTGGCCTTTAGCAACTTAAAAGGATTTTTTTTTAAATGAGGGACAATATATAAGTGGCAAAATAAGACTAAACATCATACTTTGACCCTTTAAGAAACTAGCCCTTTAGTTTAGAAGAAACTGGCCCTTTAAACTAAAAATAATGTAGCTAGCTCTCTGGGCTTTTTTGAAAGTAGCAAGATTTTAATCTAATTATTTCCTTTGTTTTTTGGCAGTCGTTATCGTAACACTGGTAGCAGGTGGGGTTTCAAAGCTTTGTTTTCAGAATCATATGTGACTTTGGTGATGAATTTGAGCAAATATTACTTTTTTTTTTAACTGCTTGCTTCATATTGTAGTGGTAATAGTGCCCAGGATGTGTTTTCCCTTCACTCTCTTTGCCTTGGGCCATTAAAAATATATAAAAAAAACATTAAAATATTTTTAAAAATTAAAAAAGGCATAAATGATATTTTGAAATGAATGCTACATTGGGGGAGGGGAAAGCCATTTACTTCTCCAGTGCACAGCCTAAAATAATCTTAGAAAATGTTTTAAAATGAAAAAAAAAATCCTCACACAACAGTTGGCCCTTGGAATTTATTTTCTACAGTATGAGAAGTTCTATTCACTAGGATTGAAGTCATTGTGTATACTGTTTTCTTTCTGCTTACTTCACTCTGCATATCAGTTTATATAGGTTCTCCCTGCTTCTCCGAATTATTCATATTCAATATTTTTTATCGCACAGAAATTTTCATGACATTGACATAGTAAAATTCTTTTTAGTTATTACCCAGTTGATAAACACTTATTTTGTTTCCAGACCTTTGTTACCACAAAAAATGCAACTAGGAAGTCTTTAGTATAGATGGAATCTTTCTGTCTTTGACCTCCTTGGGGATGATGCCAAGCAGTGGTCTCTCTGGGTCAAAAGTTATGGTCATTTTGTTGTTTAGTCATTTTTCAGTCATGTCCAGCTCTTCATGACCCCTTTAGGGTTTTGGGTTTTTTTTTGGCAAAGATACTGGAGTGGTTTGCCATTTCCTTCTCCAGCTCATTTTACAGAAGAGGAAAATAAGGCAAACGGGGTTAAGTCACTTGCCCAGGGTCACACAGCTAGTAAGTGTCTGAGACCAGGTCTTTCTGACCCCAGCTCCCTGAGCTCAATCAACTGTGCCACTTAACTGCCCATTATTGTTGTTATTCAGTTATATCTGACTCTTTTGTGACCCCGTTTGGATTTTTCTTGGCAAAGACAATGGAGTGGTTTGTGGTTTCCTTCTCAGGTCATTTTACAGATGAAGAAACTGAGGCAAACAGAGTTAAATGACTTGCACAAGGTCACACAGCTAGTACACGTCTGAGGCTGAATTTGAACTCAGGTCTTCTTGATTACGGGCCTGGCCCTCTATCCACTGTGCCACCTAGCTGCCATGGTCATTTTAGTCACTTTTTTAAAAAAAAGCATAATTTCAAATTACTTTCCTAAATGGTTGGCCCAAACCACATTTCTACCAAAGATACAATAGTGTGCCTGTCTTCCCACAACCCTTCCAGCATTGTCTATTTTAGTCTTTTGTCATTTTTGCCATTTTTCCTAGATGTTAGAGAAGTGAAATCTTGCAGTTGTAATTTGTATTTCTCTTATCATGATTTGGAGCAATCTTTCCTATTGTTAGTAGTTTGTAATTATTCTTTTGAAAATAGTTTGTTCCTATCCCTTAACTACTTATCTATGAAGTTAACAATTAATTTGGTCAAATTCAATTCATTCAATAAGCATTTATCAAGCACATCTCAGGAAGTGCCTACTAGATGCCAGGCACTGGGGAAACCAAAAGAGACAAAAGACAGTTCCTGTCCTCAAGGAGCATATAATCTAATGGGACAGACAATAAGCAAACAGATATGTATAAACAAACTATACACAAGACAAATAAGAAATAATTATGAGAGGAAAGGCTCTAGAATTAAGAGGAGTTGGGAAACGCTTCCTGTAGAAGATACATACTACAAGGCATTGCAGAAAGTGCTGGAGACATGCAGACAAAAATTAAAGTAATCACCGTCCTTAAAGAATTTCTTGATTTAGACATGTAAATATAAAGAACAGACAAAGTAATTGATGGGAGTTGTCATCAGAAGCCCCATAGAAGCACCTCCGAATTTAGCCTTGAAGGGAAGATTCCAAAAGCTAAAGGTGGAGAGGGAGCATTCCTGGGTAAGTCACTTAACTTCTGTATGCCTCAGTCTTCTCATCTGTTAAATGGGGGTAATAATAGTATTTACCTCCCAAGGTTGTCATGAGGATAAAATGTGGTAACATTCATAAAGGGGGCAGCTAGGTGGTACAGTGGATAGAGCACTGGCCTTGGAGTCAGGAGGACCTGAGTTCAAATCTGGCCTCACTTACTAGCTGTGTGACCCTAGGTGAGTCACTTAAACCTGATTGCTTAAAAAAAAAAAAGATAGCATTTGTAAAGCACTTTTCAAACCTCAGAGCAATATAGAAATGCCATCATTATTATTTTTATCATCACCATTACCACCACCATTATTATCATCACCATCATCATTCTAGGCAGAGGCAATGGAGGCAGAAAATAAAATGTCATGTGTGGGGAAAAGCAAGTAAGGCAGTTTGGAGTGTAGAGTTTGAGGGGAGAGTGATTTGAAATAAGTCTAAAAAGGTTAGTCAAAGTTTTCAGGTTAGATATGTCGATGCAATTCACATGTCTTTCAGTTTCTGTGAGAGGTAACTTTTGAAAATCAATAACCAATTAATCAATGTAAAAGGTGCTAAGTTGGTGAATGTTGAGATTTAAGTCTTTCATTTATCAAGGACAGAGCTCAGTGATGGGTAGGGGCAGAGGCACTGCTCGAATCAAGAGCCTTTTACGTTCAAATAGAAGAGTATTCTTTTCCATTTTAGTGACATGGCAGTACAGCATCAATGACTCATTCCATGACCTCCCCACTAGGCACATAAATCAATAGACATAGCTGTAACTCCTTGTGGTCTGTCCCCTAGTTGAAACTTACTTTATCCTAGGTTCCAAAGCTTTGACTTACACAAAAAGTTTGTAATATCCTGCTATAAATCTAAATGCCCCTTGAACTTGTAGTCTCTTTCCTACTTTATTCCTCTCTTTTCCATCCCAGATACACACACACACACACACACACACACACACACACACACACACATTATTTTTATTTAACCAAGAGCCATCCATGGAGTGAAGGTAGGGTAGGATATACGACTAGCTCCAGTGTTCTGCCTCATCTCATGTCTTCTCTTCCTATACATCATAGTTGTCTCCATGACACTCTGTCTGACCTTCTCTTGTTCTAGCCCCAGGCCCTCCTGCTATCCACCCCTTCTGGGATACTGGATGTCTGAAATCATCTACAGCAAGACAAATCCCTTTTGTTCATATATTCAGGAAACCTCAAGAATGAAATATCTAACAGCTAATTTAATTTCAGGGTAAAGTCAGCATGCAATTATCAGCATTAATGGAGGGGGAAGAGGTCTGGGAAAGCTAAAATAGCAAATAATTAAAAAATGATTTGTATTCAGCTTTGGGGTGTGTTTTAATACTTGAATTTGAATATACTGTGTCTGACATTGAGGGAATTCATTGCAGACAAAATGATGGAGCTGCACTGAAAACAATCCAGAGCTCCTTGCTCTTTCTTCTTAGAAACTTTCTTAGTTAGAACTTAGAAACTTACACAATTTTCTCTTAGATTGATATTCAAGTTACTGTAGCTTCTCAGAGACCTTCTCAACAGCTGGTGATGAGATTAAGCACTTGGTTTTTAAAACGATTCTTTATATTCAATTCAATTCAATTCTGCTTAAATATGTGGGCAAGGTTAGGCCATATGGGCTTAAATATATAAGAAAGGTTAGGCCATATGGGCTTTAATATATGGGCAAGGCTAGGCTATATGGGCTTGCTTTAATATATGGACAAGGCTAGCCCACGTGGGCTTTACTTATGGGCAAGGCTAGCCCATGTGGCCATTAATATATGGGCAAGGCTAGCCCATGTGGGCTTTAATATATGGGCAAAACTAGCCCATATGGACTTTAATATATGGGCAAGGACAAGACAGCTATTGCTCATGAAAGAGCTTATATTTTAACAAAGGGGAGGATACAACATGTACATGAATCACAAGAAGCAAAGTAATTTGAAAAGTCAGAGTGTACTAATAATTGCTAGAGGAGGTAACATCTGAGGCAAGCCTTAAAGGAGAAAAATTTAGAAAAGTAAAATGGAGTGGAGTGGGAGGGAGGGGTACGTTGCAGACATGGGAGATGATTGGAGTGAATGCACTGAGTCATTCAAAGCATACAGAAGGGGATGAAGAACCAATAACTGTTATTAAATAGATTAAGTGGTGTCTTTGAGCAAGGTAAAAAGCAAGAACTCAAGACAGCACTAAGAAGAAAACCTGAAAGGATTTGCTAGCAATAAATAACAATGACAGCCATCTTCTCTGAGATGGAATGGAAACACATTTATTAAGCATGGGAAAGATAAAAAGAAAAGTGAGAGACAGCCTCCCTTGGTTTCAAGGAATGCATATTCTTCTCAAGGCTAGCCATAGGAAGAGATCAAGAACAAGACAGAAAAACCCAGTGGTTCTTAGGATACAAATATATACAAATACATACATATGTATATATATGTGTGTGTGTGTATGTATGTATATGTATATGTATGTATGTGTGTGTACACACACACACACACACACAGATATAAAGGAAAGGGATATTTTTGGGCATGTAGAAGTCAGAAACTCTATAATCAGTGTCTACCAATGGCCAGATGGGGCATCTCTAAGAAGATGTTGACGCTACAAGATATTCAGAGTGTATCAATGCCAGAGCTTTTGAAACATGGCTCTAGGATGACTGGCATCATTACTTCCTTTTTCCTTTACTTCCTTTTACTATCCTTTTTCCAAGGTATTCTTAATTTGGAAATTACCCTGCCCTCTAGTGGTGGGAGGTCTGAATGTAGATCATAAACCAAGCAACGATATCCAGTTAGTGGCAATTCTCCATTTACACAAGTAAAAATCTGTGTTGGGTCATAAGTTCTTTCCCCTGTGCCTCATGTGTGCAGTTAGATGATGACTGTGCTGTGTGTGTATACATGCAGCCACGGATGGTTGCAATTTGACAGTAACATCTGGCCCTTATAGTGCAAAGGAGATTTTGTAGTGTTCTGTACAAAGTCTCATACAAAGTGATAAATCTATGGGGAGTTTTGGCAAAACCTGTGGAATTTCTGTTTGGTGTGGGGGTTGGGGCAAAGGGAAGTGTTCTTTATTTTCTATTTTACTCAGTCTTACTCTTAAACTTTAATATAAAAGACAGAATTTGGATTATTCTAAAAGTATTTATTGGATTATTATATCAAACTTCCCTGGCTGCTGTTAGATCCCACTTTTTAAAAATAGCAAACATTTGTGATGTTGAAATATGAGAGCAGCTGCAATTTGTTTACTTAGTGCCTATTAGATTTAGCCTATGGCCACCAGAGGTATCATTTTGGACAAATTCAGGGTGCCTGCAGTTTTGCATCTTTTTTGTTTCAGAAACATGAAGAAGGAGGGAGGTATCAGATCATCCAGTATGACTGACCCACGGATTTGGCTGGGAGTCTGAACAACGTATCAACCAAAATTGCACTGTTCTAATTAACTGCAACACTGAAAAATTAAGTTTTCTATTCATAAATGTGGTTGGCTTATGTATAAATATAAATCATGGCAGTTTATGTTGAAGGCACTAAGGAAGAAAAAGAAGAGAGAAAACACCATATTCAAATTAAGAGAAAGATGAAGTTACAACTTAAAAAATTCTATCCCTGATATACAAACATCTCAAAGAGAAATAAAAAGTTATTGATTAGAATAAGACAAATGTACAATTTTAGTTTATTGTGATTTACCATTGAGTAATTGAGCAGACGCAGCATCAAACACAAAAAGTTACACAATGAGGAAAACATTGTAGGAAAGAATATAGGAAGATTTCTCATAATGGAGGAAATAAGAAAGTGGGGAAAATGTGTAGAGACTTTCACAAAGGGAAGAAGTGTAAGCTTATGGAAGATATATGAACAGAGATTTGGAAGAACAATTGGTGTAAGAAAAGGAAAACAACTCTTCCCCACTGAAGAGTAATCTAAAACACTTGTATATCTTTATTTCCTTCAAAAAGCTTAATTGGAAATTGAAAGATTCTAATTAAGTTTCAAATAAAAATCAGACATGGAAAGCAGTTGTGGGGTCAGTGTTATTAAACTCATAGCATCAAAGTTGTTTTTCAACTTGCTGCTGAATTACAGCAATGAAACAGATATTTTTATTTTGAAGTAGATGACTGTGGTTTGGGGAGCATGGACACAAAGCATTCTGAAGGGAGTAGTCATGCACAGGTGGGGCAAAGGATACATGATCTCAAGAGTCTTTTCATCTTAATTGTTTATGATTCTCCATTATGGTTTTTTATGTTTGCCCTTAGGCAAAGAGGCCAACTGGGAATCAAGAAATTATTGCTGGTTCAGAGTAAAAGAAAGGGTTAATTTGTTCCTGCCCCCATCCTCCTGTTTATTGAAACAGTCCATTTCCAAAGTTGATCAAATTTAGTTACTAGTTTTCTTCATAAATTTCTTTTAAACTCTATGTAACAATTCAGTTGGCTAACTTTGCCTTTGCACATTGCAACAACATCAAAGGAAAAATAATAAAGATTTGAAATACTCTGGCACTGTTTAGGGGAAATAAAATATTTTATGTATACATGTTAGGCTATAGTCAAAATCCAAACTCAGGCTAATGTCAACTTTAGTCAGGAGTTCTGGCTAATGTTCAATCTTGATCTAACAAGCAGACCTATAACACAGTTAACATGAAATTAACATTATTAGAGATGAGCGATTATTAGCTCTTCAAACATATGTGTAATGCTTTTCTAATCTCACTTAACAAATAATGCTTGTTCTTTCTAAGATTTAACATAAAAACCATCTAATAGTAATATGAATTGGAATTTGTATGTAAGCCACACACAATCATTCTCACGTATATTTTTATAATAAAAGAAATCATGAAACGTTGAAAAAGAGCTATTTCACTCCCAATGCTTCCCAGTCCGTGATTATATTTCTTTTTTTGATCATACGTGTCCAGTAACAGCATTTAATGAATTGTTTTGATTTTGATAACATTTATTCTGGTCCTTTCATTAAATTTAAACTATAATAGCAACATCACCAACAACTTTTTCCAAGATGAATTCAGCAGTTACTATTTCCCAAGCTTCTTTATTTTATTTTATTTTTTTTTTTTGCTTTTTTGGTGAGGCAATCGGGGTTAAGTGACCTGCCAGGGTCACACAGCTAGTAATTGTCATGTGTCTGAGACTGGATTTGAACTCATGTCCTCTTGACTCTAGGGTCAGTGCTCTATCCATTGTGCCACCTAGCTGCCCCTCCAAGCTTCTAGAAGAGCTACATATGAAATATAAATCTAAGAAAGAGAATTTGAGATTTCAAATATTGCTTTCTGACTGAAGTTAATCTTAAGAAAGGATTGATAACGCTCACATCAACTGAAATGAAAGAGTAAGACAACTACATTTTAGGGATGTGACATTTAATGGTACAATTGCATATTGTTTACAGGGGCTAGAAATAGATACTTCATTTCAGAAAGTTCTATGATACTAGACTATGTTAGATAAACTTTGATATTTTGACTTCACAGCACTTTTTTGGCACTGGCTTAAGGCTGAAAAGAGAAGTCTAGCTTGTTACTTTGGAGCACTATCTTTTCATCCCATGATATATTAAATATGGCACAACAATCCAGGGGTGGGGAACCTTCCAGGCCATATGCAGCCCTCTAGGTCCTCAAGTGTGTCCCTTTGACTGAATCCAAACTTCACAGAACAAATCCCCTTAATAAAAGGATTTGTTCTGTAAAACTTGGACTCAGTCAAAAGGCCGTACCCAAGAGGCCACAGGTTTCCTGCCCCTGGAACCCTCTGACTCTCTAAATAACTACTGAAGAAAATGAGCTCTCTTCTTACTGTTCTCACAATTAAATCAGTTTCAAGGCATCTCATTCAAGAGATATCTCCTTTCTAGCCCTTCCCTCAAGTTTTTTTTTTTCCTGGAATTAATATTTTTTTCTCTGCTGCTCTCTAGAATTCATAGACTGAAAATTTTCCATTCCTCTTTCTGAAAATCAAATGCTTGAATCATCTGGTCTCCAAAAACTAAAATTCTGATTGTTTCCCATTCTGATTGAGCTTCAATAAGCCGTCCTGTGGCTATGTTTTAGCCCAAATCCTTGTGAGCTATATTCTGAGACAAAAATTTTTCCCACCTTGGTCTCTCTGAAAATGGAAGAGTCTAAAACAACTTGTGTGATCTAAACAACTTTGTAATGTTATCATTCAGGATATTCCAAAAAGTCATTCTTCATACTACCACTTTGTGATGACATTCACAGCAACAAATACATGAAATAATAATAATGATGACAATGACCCTTGGTTTACGATGTGATTTCCTCATAATGAATCAGTAAGGTAGGTTCTACAATTAAATTGGAAAATTGAGGTTCCCTGAGGTAGCCCAAGGCCACACTACTATATGTACTAGATATTTGGCCTAAATTTAGGTTTTCTTTCCCCAAACTCAGTGCTTATTCCATCACCCCATCTCTATTCATTCTTTTCTCCCCCATGATCCCACCCCTTTTATAATGATCTAAAAGGAAGATCTTAAGAATTTTTCAACTTAGACTTGGTGCTAGAGATAATTTTTTTATGGATGATGCTATATAAACTATATAGCTACTATGTAAGTATCTAATAATTGCCACTCTCTTCTGTTATCTTAGATCTTTATCCCTCCTTCTCCTCTCCACTTATGTTCTCTCTCTCTCTCCCTCTCTCCTTCTTCCTTCCTTCCTTCCTTCTTTTCCAATAAATATTTAGTTTAAACTAGAAATATTATAACTGGAAGGAATACAATCCTTTGTAAGAAAGGGAAATTTTGTCAATCAGAAAAATGACAATTATGCATGTGTATTTTAGCTTAAAGAGGTTTTGTTAAGTTTTTGATTATTTTTGAAGGTGTTTCAACTTGGTTTTTCAGAGTTAACCAGCATTGGAAAACTGCTCCCAAAAGAACACTATGCAGTAATGGAATTTATTGTCAAAGAGTTTCAGTTAATCAGTTGATTTCATTGACAGTCCCTTTGGGATGGATAGAAACTCTCATTATCATAGCTTGAGAAATGGGGATACCAAATGATAAAAATGGTATGTGCAAAATCTCATGGCAGAGGAGATAATTCTTGTGTTTTCTTTTCTTTTCTCCAGGCATTTTGGGGTTAAGTGACTTGCCCAGGGTTACACAGCTAGTAAGGGTCAAGTGTTTGATCTGAGGCCACATTTGAACTCAGGTCCTTCTGACTTCAGGGCTGGTGCTCTACCCACTGTACCACCTAGCTGCCCCAGAGGAGATAATTCTTGATCTCACCTGAACCTACTTGTTCTCACCATTTTTCTGTCAAGAGTTAAAGGGCTCCAGGACAGGTGAGGTTATATCTTAGCATTCCCCATTTGTTTTTTGGTTAATTCAAGTGCAACCCACAAAAATTTATATATGGGGTATGTGTTTCAACTCTTTATTCTTTTCATGTTCTTAGAAAAATCTGAGGACAAATCAATTTCAGTTAAGAGGGTGAATTTCACCTTACTATATGCATTCTACTATCACAGTTAACACTTTCCTTTGGTTTTCTTATGTTTATCATTGTCTCTATTTGATCATGTTGAGAATGTTAGCCATGAAATCTAAAGCATCCACCAAAGGGAATACAAAAGATATTTTTATACCTTTGACTACAGAAACAGAGAAAATGAGCCCCAGAAATCACTTTAGCCATGGGAATCCTGGGCACTAATTAGGTGGGAGAAAAACAATATTCTATTGTTCATGACCAGAGTTAAAAGAGTATAGAGAGTTCTCTTTGGGTACCCTTCTCCCTACTCCTTTTATGGTGCATACCCCATCACTTTTTCTGGTAAGCAAACCATTCCCAATGACCTTGTGAAAACTTAAGCACGCCTAATTATTTTCTACCTGCTTCTGCCTATGTGTAGTTTATCGCTAGGGTTAGTCTTTTCGGTTGGTTGTTGAATCAGAACTTGGTGTATATTCCTGTAAATGGAGGTTTGGCACATATGCAAAGTGCTTAGATGTCAGCTCTTCATGCAAAGAGGGTGGGGGCCTGCTTTCAGGAGAGTTGTGATGACTTGTAAGGGATGCATCTTGGAGAGACATGTGAAATATAGACTTCTGTAACTGGTTCCAGTCTGCTAACCACATGGTGAATGGGGGGGGGGGGCGCTTTTTGGCTGCAAAAGCTTTCAAAAGACCTTGGCTGGCTTCCACCATGTCTCTCTTACCTTAGCCTTTTTATCTCTTCTGTTCATAGTTGGACTCCTTTGCTGACAGCATCCAGTGAGAAGAGAGGCCTCATTGAGGCCATGTGGCCCCAAGAAATAGGCCTTTGTCCTAGACTTCTGCATTTGTTCGTTTTCATTTTAGGTGAAAATTGTGGAGCCTCCCACCTTGTGAATCTGGAGTATACATCGGCATCCTGACATTCTAGAGTCTAGGTTCTGTAGCCAGTCAAGTATTAGTGCCCCAAGGACAAAGAAACAATCTTTGGAAATGACCTGTGGGACCCAGGCCAGGATAACTGATATGAAGACTCATCTGGCAGGTCAGACTATCTTTACGTATTGATTTGGTGGAGTAAATGCTATGTAGGAACTGAGCTAAGAATGATGCTTCTGCTGCCCCTCCACCTCCAGAGACTGAGGTGATCTAGCCTCACATGGGGTCGTGACCTGCAGTTTAAGAACCACCAAAGGGGTCAGGAGTTGAAAAAGTTTAAGAATCTCCGATCTAGGAGAGAGTATGCCCCTGAGGTTTTGGGGGTGAATGTATGTCCATTTGTTCTTGCTATATCTTCAAAGTAAGCATCCCCTTGTAAAAGTTAATTGTTGTGAAGTAGTTAACTTGGGTGCAAGTTATTAGCACCTAATGATGGAACATCCCTGGTAAGGGCTAATGCTTGGTATTTGACCAGTCTATGCTCAATAGAGATAAAATATGAAATAGCTAATTAGCAGAACTGATAAACTATTATGTCTTTTTTTTTTTTTGCTTTTTGGTGAAGCAATCAGGGTTAAGTGACTTGCCCAGGGTCACACAGCTAGTAAGTGTCAAGTGTCTAAGACTGGATGTGAGGTTAGGTCCTCCTGACTCTAAGGCTGGAGCTCTATCCACTGTGCCACCTAGCTGCTCCAAACTATTGTGTCTTGATGAGGCTTACTGATAGCCTCCTAGAAGATTTTAACTTGGTTATAGGGAGAGTCTCTGAAACCTGTGTAAATCATTCTGTTAATATACATTATGATTCTCTTATACTTATCACTGATTTCTCTGTGGAAATAAAATGACCTCTCCTATACCTGATTCATAGTGTGTATTGAGTACCTCTTTTATTCCCTTCTCCATTCCTTTTTTGGGGGAAACCCTAGACTAGATCTCAAAATAGAATTGCCTACAGAGTAACCACAGTGTGGGTGAACAGCCAATGAATGTGACAATTGAGGAGGTTACTTCTTCTATTGAGAAGTCTGGCTTCCCTTAGAGCCAAATTCTGGGCAAACGGTGATGGCAGGTAAGATTGGTGCACATTGCCAATCCCTGTGGCTTTCACTGAAAGGCACCTACCTTATCATCTTGCTAAAGGGGCAAGTATATTCCTGCCCCACATACAGAGAGCTGACTAAGAGAGGGGTCTTGTGAAGCAGTATTTGTCACTTACCTCTCCTACTCTCAATCTGGCCATTTTTTACCACTATATTCATCAGTGAGTCAGGGGATAAGCATTTACTTTGTGATAGCCACTGCGCTAAGCATCACAGATACACCGAAAGGCAAAAAAATCATCCTTACCCTCAAGGAACTCACATTCTAATGGGAGAGACAACATGTAAACAACTACATACAAACAAGAAATATACAAGGTAAATCAGAGGCCATTTCTTACAGAAATGGGATTTCAGTTGAGATCAAAGGAGTCCAGGAAAGCCAGAAGGGGAAGACAAGGATAAAGAGCATCTCAAGCATGGGTCACAGCCAATGAAAATTCATGGAGTGCCTTCTTTGAAGAACGGCAAGGAGGCCAGTGATTTATAAGAAGAGGAATAAAGTGCAAGAAGATTGGAAAAAATAGAAAAGGTACCACATATGAAGGGCTTTAAAAGTCAAACAGGGGATTTTATATTTGATCCTGAAGGTGATAGAGAGCCAATGGAGTTTACTGAATTGATGAGTGACATGGTCACACCTGCACTTTAGGAAGATCATTTTGATAGCTGAGTAGATAACTATGTCTCTCTCTTTCACATAGACATTTTTAAAATTTAACAAACACTGAGACAAAACTTTACTGATGGTGACCCAAAAGATATCTTTTCTAATCATTACTTGGATAAATGCTTGGGTCCTTACAACCTTTCCTTTCAAATATAAACCCTTGGCTTTCAAGACAATACGCTCCCGGGGCTGTGATGTGGCATGAGTGGATAGAGCAGCAGCCCTGGAGTTAGGAGGACCTGAATTCAAATGTGACCTCATTAACTAGCTGTGTGACCCAGATTACTTCCAAAAGGGAAAAAAGACTATATACTCCCCTGTTTATATATTATGTGAGTATTATTTTTGCATCCATTTTTCAAAGCCAAAAATGTTAAAGGCATAGTAGGGTTTAATATAATTTAAACAAGAGAAGTACACTTGAAAGTCATATACCTATATTCCAAGATAACTATATTATCTGCTAAGTAGTAGGATCAAGAAATTAACATTTTTGAAGAACACTACTTATTACATATTTGACTGAAAAGTTGACTCTTTGGTTTGTCACTGTGTGCATGTGTGTGTGTATGTATGTGTGTGTGTGTGTGTGTGTGTACATATGTATGTACTTGTACCCTTGAGTGTAACAAACTACACAAATTACACAATTTGGTGAAATGCAAGAGAAGTGCAATAAAAGAGACAGAAGGATTGTGGAGAAGGAAAATCCAAAAGGAGTATCAAGAAGAAGTATGATCTGGTGGATAGGAGATATCCTGTTGGAAAAGGGGATGGTGAAGAATTCTACCCTGGGAAACATTTTCCAGGGAAGCAAGTAACCTAGAATAAAGATGATGAGATTTTTAAGAGGCTTGCTCATGTTCAAAAGTCTCTATTTTAAAAGTCTGAATGTTCATTGGGGTTAGTCTAGGGATAATACTAAAGGGTCATTGAATATTCTGTGAATTCAGGTATGTATATCACCAGGAGAATTTTCACTCTATTAGTTGTAGAAGATTGTTTAGAAAGGAATTTCATAACAGATATTCTAGGGTGGGATGTTGTTATTAAGGGGTGGGTGAGATGTCATAGGAGATGTCCTGGAAAAATCCTGTGCAGGATTTCAGGGTTTTAAAAAATGTGCATGTGTGAGGAGGGTGGTATCCAGAGGCTACCTTTTCTCTTTCATTCCTGGTATTAAAAGTGCTCTGTTTGTTAGTTCATAGAGTTTGGTGGGTTAGTATTTTCTGCACATGTTCATTTTCTTGGAATGTGACCACCCATGCACCATGTCACTTGTTATTTTACGCACAGTATATATAAGCATGCATTCTCATACATTTCCACGTAGAGTAAGTGAGCCTTTTAAAGTCTTCTGTTCAAAGCCATGCATATATGTTAATATTTATATATATTTACATTAGACACACTTACTCGTCAAAGTTAACATATTGATCTCTTTATCTCACAACTTCAAAGTATCTACATTCACTCTGGTTTCATCCTTTTAGGAAGAATAGAACTTTGCCACCAAGGGAGAATTTCTATTGAGATGTTTTTCAAACATGAAAATTCCTCATTCGTTTTTTTTTTTCTTAGAAAAATATCTTGGTAGAGTACGTAGCACAGACTGAGCATTTAGCAAATACTTTTGACTAAATTATTGACCAGAATAAATTCCTTTTCCATCCTTCCTCCTCCCCACAACCAACACACACAGAAATGATTATGATTTCTTACAAAATGTAATGCCCAATCATTGATCAGGCTAGAAGGAAATTATATAGCTACTCAGTAGTATTGAATCCTCAAGGGGAACAGTCCACATAAACAGCAATGCTTCCATAACACTTCCTCATCTTAGATTGCATATAGTAGGGGACTTTAGCAACTTATTTCTAGAACCAATCTTAGGGAAACCTAAGTTTAGAAAAGTTTAGAAGAATTTGATTACTTACCAATGTTATTTTTCCACTTTTAAATAAAAAAAAAGACCAAACATGCACAAAAGATGATTTTTATCAATACCTAAAGTAATTGTAAACTCAATTGGACTATGGAGGAAGACAAAGATCCAGTCATTTTATGAAATTGCAGGGAAAGCATTGTGGTATAATAGATAGAACAACTGGATTTAGAGTCAAAGGACCTGGGTTTGAATTTTTGTTCTACCACTTACTACCTGTGTGGATTTGGGAATGTTATTTTTTACCTCTCAGGCCTCAGTTTTCTTATCTGCAAACCCAAGGAAGTGAACTAGACCAGTGGTGTCAAACTCAAACAGAGACAGGGGCCACTAATTCTTATATGAGGATCCTTGCAGGCCACATATTAACTTATCAACCTATAAATTAGCTGCCACTATGTTATGTCATCCCAAATCCCAAATTTTCCTAAATATATAACAATTGTCACAATCCTGGGGACAACATCATAAACTAACAACACTCTCTTTGTATCAGTCCAGATGCACGATTAAGGATGAAATCAAAAGGGGAAAATGTACTCTCTCCTATGGCCCCCACCTTTGGAATATGGGTGCTGACAAACAGGGCTCACCATTTCCCCCCTTACTAGTTAGTTCTTATTCTGTAATCACCGTACTGACTCTACCCTGGAGAGATTTCTTTGCATATGCATTAAGGAAGGAAGGAAAGATAACTCAGCCTTGTCCAAATTGGCAAAATGGTGCTTGTTTTAGCTCAAGGGACAGAATGAAAACAATAGCTCCAATTTTGGTTCTACTTTTTTGTATAAGTTCATTTAAAAGCAATATATCAAAATTAGCAATCCTGTCTTAATTTGGCTCCATCCCCAATCAGGAGAAAGCCTGATATTTTGGGACCAAGGTTCAAATTTTTTTTTTCTATATGTCTGTATAACAAAAACAGAATGGCACTTTCTCACCCCCCCATCCCTGAAATTCCTGTTAACAATTAAGAACATAGACTAATCAAAAGCAGTGAAATTAGGTCAGATTTTATCTATAGTAGACCAGCTGTTAAAAGTGTTACTTAAAATAGCAAATTAACAATTTTAAAAAACAGAAAATTCTGGATTATACACCCATGTTCTTAGACAGAAGTGAGTGGGGGAAAGAGGAAAGTGGTTTCACTGTATGCTTGCTTTCTCAGCTAGGGGAAAATTCCAGAATGATAAGACACTCTCTCTGCTCTGGTCACAGTTATCTCATCTGCCACAGTGGATGGGGGCACTGGTACAAAGGTATCAGCCACCCTGTGCTCCTTTCTCCTGAAGCTCCTTCTTCCACATCACAGACCACCAGTAACGCTTCAGCTATCTTAGCAGCCAGTCAGCTCTTTCTTTACTTTCCATTCCAAAGCATTCATCTCAAAATCCCTGTTTTGTCTTCAAATATCATTTCTTGTGAGAGTCCCCTCCAGGGTGGGAAGAAAAAGATCATTCTGTTTCTTTCAGACTATATATCCCAGGAATGCATGGATACAAGTTCTATCTCAAAAGCCTGTAACACCTTCCGCATAGTTCTAGTTCTAGGTGTTTCATGTTTTATTTTATTTTTTTCCACAGTGGCACAAGTAGGTAACTTTGAGCTGCGGGGGGAGGTGGAGGGAGATGGAAAGGGAGAGAAGGGGAGAGGGGATGACACTTGCCTCTGTCACAGTGTTTGGTGTTGGTGATGGGGGAGATAGAGAAGAATGGGACCTTTAGTAGGACGCAAGTTTTTTTTTGTGTGTGTGTTGTTTTTATAGTTTGATGGTTATGATATGAAGTTAACTCTACCTTGTGAATGGTTATCACCACCCTGGTTAGCTTGCAGTTTTCCCCTAGAAAACTGATGTTTGAGGCCATGTCACTATGAAATGACTGTGAGAATTACAGAAAACAAGATAAGGGGTGTAGTCTTGCCTGAACACCAACCACAACTGATCACATTCAAAGGGATTCCAGGGATGGGTAGCTAATTTAATCTGTACCCCCTCTATGTGTTGGCTTTCCCCATTAGTTTGTAAATTCTTTGAAGGCTAGAAAGGCCTTGCTGGCTTATATCCCTTTTATATCCCTAGTACATACTACGGTGTCTGCCACATACTAAGTGACTAATTAGACTTCATCCCATATTCTGGAAGTAGACTAAACGCTGAGCAACTTAATGAGAGTCAACTAGAGTTCTGTTTGGGTAACTTGAGGGAGATCAGAACCTAAGTATGTTCTGAGGCTTGGTCCTCTAATAACTGTTCTGTTCCTCTCATGTCTTTCCTTCTACTCTTGTCATTTCAGTCCTTTGTGAGGAGGGCCCCCGCTCAGTGAATGCGTTGTATAGTGAAAGGAGATGTTGGTCTAGCTAGAATGCCTTTATCTCTGCAGATGCAGTGGTATCCAAGTGCTTGGCTCAAGATAATAGATGTTTTGGTATGTCTGGGCTAACTGCCAGATTTTGGAGGTATCTGTGATCTGGGTTTTTTTTTTCCTGGTTGTTGTTGTATGGGTTTTTAATTTTTTTTAATTTATTTATTTTTTTGTGGGCTGGAAGTGTAAAAGGACATTTGTAAGGTGCTACTTTTGTGCTAATTTAATCTAGGACATAGTGTTCTAAGAGAAGTTGCTTTTGTGGGCTATTGAAATTCGGGGGGAATTATACCTAAGGAATCCTAATCTCTTTTGTCAAAATCATGGTTGTGAGGTAACCTTTGAAGAGGCCTCTGAAGTTTTCCCATTCATTCAGGAGTTGGCAGTTTTCTCTCCTAGAAAAAAACTTTCGCGAATGAGGATCTGGATATAGCATTTTAAGAAAAATCACATGTCAGTCAGCTAGTAAATGTTTATCAAGTGACTACTACCTGCCAGGAACTGGGCTAAGGACTGGATGTAAGAAATGTAAAAATTATCATTGTAGATAATTTAGATAGATGATTTTAGATAATTTTAGATAATAAAACATAAATCATTGAAACCAGACATTTAGTCAAATATCTCATACCACCATTCTTGTTTCACAAGAAAATAGCGCAACAGGGAGGTTAAGTAGTTGGTCTAAGGCCAAGCTCTGTTCTAGGAGTTTTAGGCTGAGAATCGGAACTCCCAACACCTGACCAGCAGGTCTAGCATTTAATCACCCAGCCAAGCCATCTCCAAAGCCCTCAGTGAATGTGGTCATAGCCCTCAGTGAATGCGCTCGAGACATTTGTAAGATCACACAGAGGCAGGCAACCAGAACATGATTTCTGATTTGTTTTGTCCATCTAACCCACGAGGGACAATGGTAATTTCCTTTGTATTGTGTGTAATGCAGAGTTTGCAGGCACACATTTCACAAAGATGTTATCCAAGCTGATTTCCTTCACTCAGGTCAAGCCCAGCTATTTAAAGGACTTGATTTGTGGAATCAAGGAATGCCCTCCCCCACATCCTAGCAAAAAGCTAGGGCAAAAAAAAAATGAATGGAACAAATGATTAACAGAGGGAGCAAAGGACACACACATTTAAAATATTAACAGGGAACCATTACTTGATTGTAAAAGTAAAACTGCTTAATAGCAGCTTGCAAGCTGCATATGACCTGAAGATTCCATCCAGTAATGTGAACGTTAAAGGTATATGTGTTAGGTATGTATAAGATTCCCTCGTAGCTTTTTCTTTTTCTTCATAACATTACTGTAACGTGATACTGCATCAAGAATGCAGGGCCTAAAGCAGTTAACTACAACCCTGGTAGACTTTACGGCTTAAAGTGGTTCCCTTGTTCTCCCCCATCACAAAACACCCCGTACTGCTGGGAGAGGAGCGCGGTTATAAAGCACACTATTATCAGGGCTCGTTTTTACAAAACGTGTATTTAACTAAATGTAATTGAGTCATATCAATTAGATTTGTGGATTAATGCACACATAAAACTCCAATTTCCTGAAAAAAATTGTCTCTTTTTATAAAGCTCCCCTTTCAAAAATCATAAAATAAGCATTTCCATAAAAGAAAAGTTAATTGTTTGTGACATAGTGTATTTGTATTAGCACAACGGTATTGAATTTTCTTTCTCTTTTTTCTTTCTTTCTTCCTTCTTTCCTTCCTTTTCTTTCTTTCTTCTCCCTCCCTTTGTTTCCTTCTCTCCTTTCTCTCTCTTTCCCCTCCCTCCCTCCATTTTTCTTTCTTTTTTTGTCTCTTTCTTTCTTCTTTCCTTCCCCTTCCTCTGTTTCCTTCTCTCCTTCTTTCCCTCTCTTTCCCCTCCCTCCCTTCTTTTTTTCCTCCCTTCCTTTCTTCCTTCCTCCCTTCTTTTTTCTTCCTTCCTTCCTTTCTTTTCTTTCTTTCTTTTCTTTCTTTCCTCTCCCTTCCTCTGTTTTCTTCTCTCCTTCCTTCCCTCTCTTTCCCCTCCCTCCATCCCTCCCTTCCTTTTTTTCTTTTCTTTTCTTTCTTCCTTCCTTCTTTTCTTTCCTCTCCCTCCTTCTGTTTCCTTCTCTCCTTCTTTCCTTCTCTTTCTTATCTCTCCCTTCCTTTTTCCTTCCTTCCTTCCTTCCTTCCTTCCTTCCTTCCCTTCCTTCCTTTCTTCCTTTCTTTCTTTCTTTCTTTCTTTCTTTCTTTCTTTCTTTCTTTCTTTCTTTCTTTCTTTCTTTCTTTCTTTCTTTCTTTCTTCTTCTTCTTTTCACTAAGTCTGCTAAAGATTCAAGTGATAGAGTAAGGAGTAGTGAAAAGAAGTCTGGACCCGAAAGATTGGAATTGAACTCAGAAGACCTAGGTCTGAGTCCCAGCTCTACCATGAACTTCATTTTGTTAAGTCATAGAAAAAAGGCATCGGCCTAGGTATGCTCTAAGGTTCCTTTTAGCTCTGACAGTCTGTGACTTTGTTAAATTTTTCTGTTAGGTGAATGCAAATAAAAATATGTGTACACAGTAACTCCAATAGTTGGGTTTGGCCTCCTTATTAATTATCTAGCCCAGGAATTTTTGAACTTCTTCTGTGTGTTATGGACCCCTTTGGCTATCTGGTGAAACCTGTGACCCTTTTCCTCAGAATGTCTTTAAATGCATAAAAGTTGGGTTTTTTTGCACGTGTCTCAAGCATTTGGTTTCCCTTTTCTTTCCAGACTGAATGCAACAAGGGGGAAGGGATTTCTTCTCTCTCTTACCTCCCAGGATTAAGTGGTGCCTTGTAGCAGAAGCACATAGCCATGGGAGACATGTGCTTGCATGTAGGCTGAGACAGGAATTTCCTAAGACTTTCTAATTACTCACATCATCTTCTGCCTTTCTGTTTCCTTCCCTGAGCACAGATTAGTGACCAGTGCTATGGAGAATTATACTTCACAGGTTTAGGAGTTACTTCATGGGTAATCCTGAGAGTTCCAGAAACAAGTAATGACTCTCCACGAGAATGTTTCCTTAACAGCATACTTCTCAGAGAACAATGACAGCAGAAGAATCCCAAAGGTAGAACACTTAAGAAAGCCGTGCCCTGCCTCTCCAGGAGATCTGGATCTTGTGAGTTCTTTGGAGAGTGTAGGTCCAAGGCAAATGGAAAACTATCCGTTGAGTCTACTCACAAAGAGTCTTTCTCTTCTCTCTGTTTTTGATGCTGCTCTAACTCAGTGATAGCATTCTCAGTGAAATTCTACACTGACACTTTTTTTTTTTGGGTGAGGCAATCAGGGTTAAGTGACTTGCCTAGGGTCACACAGTTAGTATCATGTGTCTGAGGCCAGATTTGAACTCAGGTCCTCCTGACTCTAGGGCCGGTGCTTGATCCACTGCGCCACCTAGCTGCCCCAATACTTCTTCTTAAGGAAAGCCAAGAATTGGATCTTCACTTGTGAAATGGTGAGCAACTTTATCCTACTTTCCATAATCTCTCTGTGTTCTAGGCAAGTCTCTAAGTATCATGGCAGTGTCTGGGGCTGTGATGGGTGATAGGAGATCAGTTACATCATTCCTCCTTTCTTTCCTTCTCCCTCATAATCTCCAGCCAACATGGCTTTCCCTTTTCCCTTTCCTGGCTGGACACTGAACTCTTCATTCTCTTCCCACAGGAGTGATTTAGGAATGTCTGTTCAACCCCATCCCTTGGGCTCTTTCCTCCTTAATGGTTGGGGGTCTGGGCTCTCCAGCTTCTTGGCAGTAGGGCAGAGAGGCTGCTTACAAACCAGAGAAATGGCTCCAAGAACATGGTGAACTGCCTTGATGTACAATAAACTTGTTTGTGATGGAATTCCTTTGGATACTCTTTCCTTATTATCTGTCCTGACACTGAACTGTCTTCACTGCTGAGCTTTGCTCTCTCTCTCTTTTTTTAGGGGGAAGAGGCAATCAAGGTTAAGTGACTTGCCCAGGGTCACACAGCTATTAAATGTCTGAGTCTGGAATTGAATTCAGGTCCTCCTGACTCCAGGGCCAATGCTCTATCCACTGTGCCACTTAATGGCCCCATGCCACCTCTCTCAAAGCTTCATCACAAAAACCTTTGGGTTTTATCAACCACCTTGTAATCCACCTTATATCTGTATCCTACTATCTGTATCTATATCCACATCTATATATCTTCCTCAGATCTTCCCATTAGAATGCACTCTTTGAAGACAGGACTGTCTCACTTCTATATTTGTATCCCTAGCACTTAGCACAGTACCTGGCCCATTGCATAAGCACTTAAATGCTTTTCATTCATTCACTCACTTACTCATTCATTCATTCATTCCTTCACTGATATAAAACAGAATACTATGTTAAAAATGCCTTGGCAAATACACTTTGGAAATCTAAGATCCAGAGCTTTAAAAATCAGTACTTATACCTAGAGGAAGAAATAATCAACTTAAAGGGGTAGCATGGAACTACTTCATTAGATCCAAGAGTTAAAATTTTAGCTGTTTCCTTGATGCTTCACGGAAGGACTAGAAGTAAAACCTATGTCCTATATTCTGATGAGTTGAATGATGACTTATTCAATAGAGAGATAAACATTGACCAAGGTTAAGGATCAACAGCAAAGCTTGATGGAAAGTTTCATCCCCTAATGATTTGAAGTTCTAATTGTGCCCGGGACAACTAACCACACACTGGACAAGTCCCTCTCTGTTCTCTTACCATATAGACTTAGGACTAGAAGGTACTATCTAGTTCATCTAGTTCAACGTCTTCATTTTTACAGATGATAAAACTGAGCTAGAGAAGTTAATTGACTTGCCCAAATATCTAACTCCACTGCATGCACTCCAGTCGTACTCCTCATCCATCTCCCCACTAAACCTATGTTCTGCCCCTGGGATCCTCAGCTCCAATAGGGGAGCCTTCACTTTATGGAACCAATCCTTATGTCACTTCCTGCCTATTTCCCAATATGTCACCATGTATGTGCTAGATGATGCCCTTTGTACATCCTCTATATGTGTTGGTTTCCCCCGTTAGTTTGTAAATTCTTTGAAGCCAGGAAAGTCCTTGTTGGCTTATATCTATGTCCCCATTGCATACTACAGTGTCTGCCACATCCTAAGTGCTTAATAATCACTTTTTAATTAATTCATTTTATCATCCTTTTATTTATACTAGTAGCATATGACGGAATTCGGATTTGAACTCAGGTTCTCAGACTCCAAATGTAGTACTCTTTCTACTATATCATTCAAATGGAGAAATCTATAGTGTCTACCTATATTCAAGACTCATTAGGAGATAATATTAACAAAGTGACCCTTTTTTATTTCCCTCTAATTTTTTCCCATTTATTAATATCTCCCCTAGACTTAGGAGGAAGATGAGTATTATATTTTATATCAATAGAGAATTTCTACATTTGAAAAAAATGTGATTGGCAGAAATACATCAAAGGCAAGATGGGAGCATATTGTAGTCTTGGGGTAGCCAGTGCAAGGGCTGGGAAAAGGAATGTTGTGTATGAGAAAAAGGAGAGACAAGATCAAATATCCATTGTGAAGGGGAGTGATGTGTAACAAGGCTGGCAAAGTAAGTTGGGCTTATGTTGTTAAAAGTCTTAAATGTCAACAGAAGAGTTTATATTTGATACTACAGGTCAAGGGCAAGTTAAGAATGGTTCTACATTTTAAATACAATAAAATCTTGTCTAAAAATGTAAAAAAATCCGTTCTTGGCTCTTAGGTCATGTAGAAACAAGTGACCCTGAGGCCCTAGTTTGTGAACCCCTGCTAAAGGTAATAGGGAGCCAGCCACTGGTGTTTATTGCATAGGGAAGTGATGTGATTAGACCTGTGTTTTAAGGAAATCACTTTGGCAGCTGTGTGGAAGGATGGATTGGAGTGGGGAGAGATTTGAGGCAGGGGGACCAATTAGAAGGCTATTACAATAGTCCAGGTGGGAGGTGATAAGGCCCTAGGGTCAGAGTCATGTTGAGTGGAAAAGAGGGGACACATAGAAAAGATGTTGTGGAGGAAGAAACAAAATTTGACAGCTGACTTAAGAGGTAGAATGAGGGAGAGTGAAGTTGTATACCTGGTTGGGTGGAAGGATATTGGTGCCCTTAGCAAATAAAGTAAAAAGGGAATTTCCAAAGCCAGGTAGGTTTGTGGCAGAAAGATAATGATTTCTCTTTTGGACATGTTGAGTAACAGATGTCAGCAGCCATTCAGTTAGAAAAGTCCATTAGTCAGCGTGTGAGCCAGGACTGAACTCAGGGGAGAGGCTGTAGATCTGGGCATCATCTGTGTTAGAGATGATAATTAAACCCATCAGAGCTGATGAGGTCACCAAGCATAAGAGCACAGAGAGAAAAGTGAAGGGGGCATAGGGCAGAGCCCTCCTCTAACCCCTTCATTTTATAAGTGAGGAAATGAGATCCCAAGAGCTTAAATGACTTGTCCAAGGTCAGAGAGCAGAAGCAAAATACAATTCAGGTGGCCTGATTCCCAGCCCTTGGTTTTTTCCTCTAAGTCTCCCTAGCTTGAGTTCAGTGGTTTTTTTTGGTTTTGTTTTGTTTTGTTTTGTTTTGTTTTGTTTTTTACCACAGTGGATAACCATGTGATTTTATGTGTTTAATAAGAGGAATGTTTTGAGCACTTACTAGTTATGTGACCCTGGGTAGGTCACTTAACCTCTCAGCCTTCATTTCCTCATCTGAAAAAAGGGGATAATACCTCACAGGATTGTTGTGAGGATCAAATGAAATAATATATCTACAGTACATAAGTAACAACAAAAAATGATGATTGATGATGATTGATGATGATGATGATGATGATGATGATGATGATGATTAGAAAGTATGCTGGTACATTTGGGACCTTTCTTTTTTCTTTTGACCTCCTTGGAGATATATGCCAAATAGAGGTTTCAGCACCAGAAAGCATGAATAGTTAATAAATTTTCTCACATTTTCCCCCCAAATTTGCTTTCCAAAATGATAGGACTAATTCACAGCTCCACCAACAGTGTATTAAAGTGCCTGTATTCTCAACAGCAGCAGCAGTGGATAGAGTGCTAGGTCTTGAGTTAGGAAGACTTCTCTTCCTGAGTTCAAATCTGGCCTCAGATACTGCCTGTGCTATCCTGGGCAAGTCTCTTAAGTATGTTTGTCTCAGTTTCCTCATCTGTAAGATAAGTAGGAGAAGGAAATGGCAAGAAGATGGAGTTTTCTTTGCCAAGAAAACCCCAAATGGAGTCATGAAGAGTTGGACATGATTGAAATGAACAAGTACCATTCCCAATAGCCACTCTAATCTCTACTGCTGCTGACTTTTAAGTAGTTTGATACTTGCCAAACAAAACTTCAGAGTAGTTTTATTTTGATTTTTTCTTATTATTAGTGATTTGGAATATTTTGTATGCATTTTTTAAACCTTTCATATACTTTGAACATTTATCTTTTGGGGGATGGCTTTTAGTCTTACCTATCTGTATCAATTTTTTATTTGGTTTCATTGCTTTCACTTTCTCACCACATGCTTACCATTTCTCAGACCCTTGCAGCTGGAGTAGAAGCAGTGGTAGTAGTAGTGGTAGTGATGCTAGTAATAGTAGTAGTAGTAATGGCTAGTATTTATATAGTGCTTTAATGTTTACAGACACTTAACAAATATTATCTCATTTTATCCTCACAATAATCCTGGGAATTGTAAGTGCTATTATGGCCCCCACTTATAGATAAGGAAACTGAGGCAGGCCGTGGTTAAGTAACTTGCCCAGGGTCACACAGCTAGTAAATATCTGAGGCTAGAATTGAATTCAGATCTGCCTGAATACTGATCCAGCCTTCTATGCACTGACTTCCATCTGTATCACCATAACGAATCTTCAAAATCACCAATGATTCCCTGATGGCCAAAATCAATGGCCTTTTCTCAGTCTTTCTCATCTTTGACTTCTCTTCAATGTTTGTCACTGTTGTAGTCATTTTCAGAGGTTTTATATTCAACCCTCTTCTCTTCCTTGGAGCTTTCATCTCCCATAGCTTCAATACATCTATACATCTAAATTATGTATTACATTAATATTGAGGTTGGCCCTATAAAAAATAAGAAAGGTTTTTACAACATGACTATTATGGATATATTTTGCATGATTGCACATGTATAGCCTATATGGAACTGCTTGTCTTCTCAATGAAGGGGGTGGGGTGGGGAGGGAGGAAGGGAGAGAATTTGGAACCCCAACTTTTAAAAATGAATGCTAAAAATTGCTTTTACATGTAACTGGGGAAAAATAAAGATAAAATACCACACATAAAAAGTCAGAACAAATAAAAAATAATAAGAAAAGTCTTTAAGAAAGCAGTTAATGCAGGAAGCAGCTCACAGAAATGTGACCCCTGGCAGCAGAGAAGAGAGCCAACTATGGAAGATGAACCTAGTCTTTCAGAGGGAGCTATGTTTTATTTATAGGAAGTGAGGGGATTTCTCAGTTTCTGGTGTATGCCTAAATTCATCATCTGCTTTTGTGTTCTGCTCTTAACATCTGCATCCTAACCTGCACCTAGGCAGTCGGGGCTTAAGGGGTGGAGGGTGTGAATTTATTTTGCATTTTTAGATTGATGGAGAAGGGAGTTGGTTTGGGAGCATGAGGAAATAGAGTATGATAACTATTCCTGTTTTGTCTTGTTTTTCTCACTTGAAAAAGGCCCTTCTTGTATATAATGACTTTTCAATTTCTTATATGTATATCTCCATGGCAAATATTTTAAATGAAACGAAAATCTGAGAAGGAATACATAATCAATTAAATTCTCTTTTCCACAGATGGCAGGTGGAAATACAAACAGCTCACACAAGAAAGGGCCCCATGGGTTTGCACAGAAGTGAGAGAATTTGGCTTCCCCTTCTAAGAGTAGCAGGTGGAGAAATTTCTCCCTTGTAAGACTTTGGAAGATGAGTTGCTATATCTTTGTCTGAATATGTGCGAAGTGCTCTGAGCAACTTGGAAGAAAGGTGCTATTCATACGATATTATTATTCCAATGCTATATAACACTAAAGAAACAAATGTCTCTGTTCTCCTACTGGAAGCCCTCCAAAAGTTAATGCAGTGGTGGAAGTATTTGACTCCTCCTCCCGCTTAATAATCCCAGAGCAATGGAGGGTTTTCTTTTCCCAGAGGTGTGTTGTCATGTGCCTGCTGAGTTTGAAGGGTGAAATGGAATTGAATATGAATAAGTAATAAATACGTGTAATGTTTGATGAATGATAAGTGTTTAATGAAGCATGAAATTCTATACTTTCCAACTCTACTTTACACACATATTCACTACAGCTAGACGTTCTAGACCAGTTCTCGTTTTTGTTTTTAGTACAGTATTCTTTGCTGAAATGGATTGAGACACACTGATCAATCAATCAACCAATTAGTAAGTGGATAGTAAGTGCCAGAAATTAAACAACAGGGAAACAAATGCAAAAACAATTCCTCCCCTCAAGCAACTTACATTTTAATGGGGGAAACACTCATAAGATTGGCAAGAGAGACAAAAAAGGAACAAGACAAATGTTGGAGGGACTGTGGAAAAACAAATGTGCTGATGCACTAGTAGTTGGTGGATCTGTGAATGGGTACAACCATTCTGGAAAGCAGTAATTTGGAATTATACACAAAATATCACTGAAGAGTGCACATCTTTTGGCTTACCTACATCATGGCTGAACCTAAATCCAAAAGAGATTTAAAAAAAAAAAAGAGGAAAAGATCCTAGTTGTACAAAAATACATATAGTACCATTTCAGTGGTAGCAGAAAACTGGAAACTTAGGCAATGGTCATCAGTTAGGGGATGGGTAAACAAACTGTGGCATCTGAATATGACAGGATATTATTGTGCCATAAGAAATGAGGAAATGATGTTTTCAAAAAGACATAGAAAGGAAGTTTTACATGATAGAACATGTACAACCTTTATCAGATTGCTTACCATCTCAGGGAACAGGAGGGAGACAAAATTAAAAAAAAACTGTTGAAAAGACATAGAAAGACTTGTATGATTTGATGCAGAGAGAAGCGAGCACAATCAGAAGACTAACATCAATATCATAACATATTATAAATATATTTGTTGTTGTGATTCAGTCATTTTAGTAGATTCTTCATGACCCCATATGGGGTTTTCTTGGCAAAGATACTACAGTGATTTGCCATTTCCTTCTGCAGCTCATTTTACAGATGAGGAAACTGAGGCAAATAGGGTTAAGTGGCTTGCCCAGGGTCACACACACACAGCTAGTAAGTGTCTGAGGCCAGATTTGAACTCAGAAGATGAGCCTTCCTGACTTCAGGCCCAGCACTCTATCCACCGTACCAACTAGCTGCCCTAAACATTATAAAAAATGAGCAATTTTAAAGACTCAACTAAAGTCATGAAGAATGAAATAAGAACCAGGAGGAAAATTGACAAATGACGCTGTAAAGAGAAACAACTTTGAAAGCTGAAAGAACTCTGCTTAACTCAATTAACTTCCATCATTCCAGAGGACTGATGATGATGACGCTTTATGCTATCTACCTTACGACAGTGAGGCGATGGATTCAGAGTGCAGAATGAGATACCTGTTTTTTGAACATGGCTTAAGAGAGAATTTATTTTGTTTGACTGTGAATATTTATTGCAAGGATTTTGTTTTTCCTTTTTTTCCCCCAATGAGGAGGGAGAGAAAATAGGTTTCTGTTAATTAAGACAATGAAATTTAATTTTAAAAAGGAGAAAAAAAACTGAAAATTTAAGTTGGCAACATCACAGGAGAGTCAGGATGTTAGCATATGTGCAATTTCCCTTTAAAAAGAAATTTTTTTTTTAAGGCAATTGGGGTTAAGTGACTTGCCCAGGGTCACACAGCTGGTTAAGTGTCAAGTGTTTGGTCTGAGGCCGGATTTGAACTCAGGTCCTCCTGACTTCGGGGAGGACTTGACTCTATCCACTGCATGACCTAGCTGCGCCCTGAAATTGTTTTTATTGAGTTTTTTGAGTCCACAGTATAATGTACTTTCAGGATAGCGTATACATGTAAGTGGAACGTTCTGTTTATTTTGTGAATAACACAACTTACCACACTGGCAAAGCAAAATTTCTATTAAATAAAATGATTCATAAATTTTCTTTCATACACCATAACGTAACACCTCAAACTTCATGGTTGACCCATTAAAACTTATGGCAGACCAGCATGCCACATCCTACCCTCTGAGAACATCTGATCTAAACAAAGCTTGGCCGCCTGGAGATGGGAATCAAAGTTGCTTCTCCTTTTCTGGTTCCCTATCCGCACAGTCACTGCCTGAACAGAGGCTCCAGTCTATCTTTTTCCCACTAAAATCAACTTATCCTTATTCTAGAAGTCTCTCTTTACCTGATAAGCTATCTGTGGTCCCTCTGTTTACAAGCTTCCAGGGCTCTCCCCAGATCTGACCTTTCTGGGCAATCTACCTGCTCTGCTGATTGCTGCTAAGACTTGACCACTGACCAGGGAAGGTCATCCTTTCACCTGCAGGTATGGACCTGTTCTCCCCAAGCATCCCAACATCTTGCCTATTTCTTCCCAGGCAGAATAGACTTAGAGTCAAATCTTATTTATCTTAGTAAAACCTCAGCTGTCTGGAACTTTGGGGCTTTCAGAATTACTTTAGACTTAGAAGTAACCAAAAAAACAAGTTGGAAAAAGCTGACAAAATCAAGGGTGGGCTAGAGCCAACTTCAATGGATTTGTGAGAGCTGATGGCTAATATTTCATTGTGAGCCTTTCTACTGGGGAAATCAGCAAATGCTACAAATTAGGGCTTGAGGCATTGTTTGGCTGAGTGTCTAGACTTAAGAAAGTAATGGAGAAAATCTTAATAATGCAGGTTAAATTTAAAAGTGTGCTCTCCTCCCCACTCCAGCCAGAGCAGGTTGTTGAACATTTACCAGCACCACCCTGGGCAAAGTGTACAGGAAGAGAGAAGTGATATCTTTGCTTTACTCTGACCTGCTAAGACCACATCTGTATAAAATGTGTATTATATATATGTATATATATGTATATATACATATATATACACACATACACACACACATACACATACACACACATATACAATTCTGGTGGTACATTTTAGGAAATATATTGATAAATAATAGAACAATCAAAAGGGCAACCAGTATGGTAATGGGCCTAGAGAACAGGTAATATCAGGATCTATTGAAAGAATTAGAGATGTTTAATCTGGAGAAGGGAATACTTAGGGAGAACATAACTATTTTTAATAATTTGAAAGGTTGCCAAGTGAAAGACTGATTAGACCTGTTTTGTTTGGCTCTATAGGGTAGAAATACAAAGCAATGGGTAGAAGTTGTAAAAAAAAAAAAAGCTAACATAGACTTGAAAAAAGAAAAAACATCCTACTGATTGAAGCAATCCAAAATTGCAGTGAGCTGCTTCAGGAGGTAGTGGGTTTCCTTCATTGAAGGTCTTCTAGCAAAGGCTGGCATATTTATCAGGTACCATATTTCACTGCATAATCATCACAAATTTTATGCCATTTTTTTTTTTGCAAAAAAAGTGGGGTGTGACCATTATGTAAAAGCTTTACAAATTTGCACTGGTATTACTTGTCTTAGTTTCTGCCAGTCTTGCACCAATTTTTCACTCTCTGAAAACTATCTTTCCACAGCTCTGTTTCCATGCTATTCAGCACACACGATCACTTTCAACTCGAAGCCCGCAGAATAGTTTTTATATTTACCCATAATCAGAAAGAAATGCTTCACACGTTAATGTATGTCTGGCAGATGAACTATACAGTTTAGCTAATGTGGGAAGATGTAAGAAGTCTTGCTACATCAGGTGACTTACTTATGGCAACTTCACCTGCCCGCCCGCTCCCCTTTGCTCCTATGGCTCTTCATTGGGTTGAGTGACAAGACCGATTAGTATTGCAGCTCTCTACACAAATCATGCAAGTCGGTTTTTGGAAATATACTGACAATGTGCAAGCACTGCAAATACTAGGCTCGTGGCTCGCAATGTGTGAGAGATAAATGTGTATCCATATGCCACTGGTGAATACATTGCTGCTCTGTTTACCTTTTAAGTGGCATGATGAACGGAATCAAACCATGCAACAATGACTCGATGAAAACACCCCCACAGGATGTGATGATTGTGCGGTGAAATAATTTTTTTTTAAAACCATGAATTCTTGTTTGGGTGTGGCTTGGACTCAAAAGCCTGAAAGGACCCTTTCAATTAATCTAGATCATGCGTAATCTACATTGAAAAAAAAGAAAAAGAACAGAGTATCTTTATCTGACCTATTGTTTACCAAAAAGGCCAAAAAAAAAATGGAGCAAATACTTTTTACTGAATCATATGTATTTTTGTAAGGGTAGTTTTGGCATCTTAAAATAAAACAGCATTAGGAGCTACATATGCTTGGCAAAAAAGTCAGTCACGAACAATCATAAAAGATCATTTCAGAACCATACGCTTAGTTGAAGGACCACAAAGTTAAGCAATTTGTAGGAGGAAGCAGGATTAACATATGGGAACAAGGAATCATAGATTTAAATAGACAGAATCTTTCAATCATCTCCTTCAGTCTCCCTCATTTTATAGGTGAGGTAACAGAGAACTAAAGGGGTTAAGGCATTTATTCGAAGTCACATGTCTAGGAAAAGGCAGAGTCTGGATTCAAATCTAGGTCTTATAATTAAGTGTGCAGTTAGGTGGGCCAGTAGATAGAGCATTGGGTCTGGAGTTAGGAAGACCTGAGTTCAAATCCAGCCTCAGATACTAACTAGGTATGCGATCCTGGGCAAGTCATTTATCCCTGTTTGACTCAGTTTCCTCATCTGTAAAATGAACTGGAGAAGGAAATGGCAAACCATCCTAATACCTCTGCCAAGAAAACCCCAAATGAGGTCATGATGTCTACAAGACTGAAAGGACCAAACAATAAGAAAGACAAATAACAGAGTATCCTGTTCTCTTACCATTACACCATATTGCCTGTTACTTTTTCACATCTCTCTGCTTCATTGATTCAAACTGTGGACCAGATTATGAAAGTATAATTCAGAATGTGAACTATTTATTACAAAAGGCATTTCATGCTATCCTGGTCTCCCTTATTCTTAAAACAAAACAAAACAAAACAAACAAAAAAGAACCCTTCACCAGATCCCACCATCCTTGCCTGCTGTAATCGTATTTCTCTCCTCTCTTTCTCAGCCAAGCTCCTTGAAAAAGTCTTCTACCCTCCCCACCTCCATTTATTTTCCTGTCACATTCTCTAAATCCTTTATAATTTACCTTTGGAACACATCACTGAACTGAAACTGCTTTTTTGAAAGCTACCAATGATTACTAAATTGCCACAACTAAGGACTTTTTCTAAATCCTCTTCTTGACTACTTTGTAGCATTAAATTTCTTCTCCTTGATATTCTTTCCTCTCTAGGTTTTCGTGACACTGTTCTCTTGCCGTTGATAAGCACAGAGATCTGAAATACACAACGAAGTTTTAATACAATATTGGTCTTCCAAAGATGTATTGCCATGTACAATTGTGTAATAAAATTTCTATGGTGAGAAGAAAGAGATCAGTTGCAAAGTCTGAATGATATTTAAAATTATTTTGTTTTTTTTTCCTTTTGAAGGCTGAGAAAAAGGCATAAAATTATGTTTCCACCATTCAACAATATGGCATGAGGAATGGCTGTTGAATAAAAAAAGTAAGTAAAGAATTAAATAAAAAGGCTCAGTGTTCCTAAACCCCTGCACAAAAACCTGTGACTTAAAAAAATCCAATAACCATAAAAATAACAACTTCTTTGATGCTGGACTAAAACAAGCATGAAATTTAGTACCATTGAACAAATGAATGAACATACAGATGTATGGCTCAACTCAAAACCCTTGTTTAAACAGCCTTATGCTTGAGACTTTGTGTGTGTGAATCTACAAAAGCATTATTTAATACTCAAGGGGTTAAAAAAAGGCAGCAAAGTTTTTTTTAAAAAAATATTTACCCTAATAATGATTTTTCAAAAGTCAGCTTCCACATCCTTCCCATTGTTCTCTATGAATTATGGACTTTAAAAAAAACACATAAAAGCTAAATATATATGTCTTTTGGGGGTATAGTTCTTTAGTCTAAAAAAAATCCTCATTGTTTTGTTTAAAATGTCAAACCTTGATGCTGTACTAATTTTCCAAAGTCAACTCATAATATCAATTTCCCCAAAGGTCAGAAACAATATATTAGGAAATACCACCTGCTACTTGGGGCTTTCACAGGAAATTTGCATTTCCACTTTAAAAAAGTTTCTTGGGGAGGGGTGGGGATATAAGAGCAGGGAAATAGTAATCTATTTCATTATCTTAAAACACTAGGATCCTCTATAAGTAAGTAGCAGCAGACTAGAAAGATGTGAACTCTTCTAATCATCTTGCCTTCTGGCATTTCCTGGACATAAACAATTCAGTAGGAGGCAAAGCAGTTTGTGTGAAAAAGTGTGGACTTTATACCCAGAGCTCTTTGTTTTTCTTTTCTACTAAAATGTTTTTCATTTCTACTACACCAATCAACTACAGTTGGATGAGTGTTCCACAGAGAAGCAGCTATTCCCTGTGTACTTTCTTCAGTCCTTGGAACAATCCATGAAGGATTAGGTGGTGGTCAGGATCACGCCCTTTAGCCTTTAACAAGGAGCAAGTAAGAGGGGGCTTTGGAGGCAGCAGTTCTTAATATTTACTTAAGGAGGACAAGAGAGAGCTGATACAAGGCAAAAAGAAAAAAACTCAAAAAACTGTGATTTTCATTCATTCATTTACCAGTGCCTGTATTTTCATGAGGGAAATTAAACTGTATACTTTTTTTTTTTTAACATAGTTGAGTTAGGGTAGGTTTTTTATGGCAAATCTTTAACAATTTAATCTTTTCTTCTACAAGAAAATTATCTAAAATTTGTGCTCAGGGAGTCACTAGCTTAAACAAGTCAGCAACAATAATGTTTTTTTTTTCTTTTTGGTGAGGCAATTGGGGTTAAGTGACTTGCCCAGGGTCACACAGCTAGTAAGTGTCAAGTGTCTAAGGCCGGATTTGGACTCAGTTCCTCCTGACTCCAAGGCCAGAGCTCTATCCACTGCACCACCTAGCTGCCCCCAATGATAATGTTCTTAACATGAGGTACCAGACAGGAAAGAATCATGACACAAGTAGTCATCGTACCATCCCCAGGAGTGGTCAGATCTTTATTAGATTTTTAACTTCTAGCTTTGAACTCCATAAGGGAACTTTCAATTTAATTCAATTCATAGGATCAAAGATTTCAAGTTGAATGAGATATTAGAGGTCAATTTGTTTCCATTCCATTTTACAGATGAGGAAACCAGGGCCAGGGAACATAAGTGACTTGTCCAAGGTCACACAACTATTATCTGAGGCAAGATTGGGACATGTGTCTTTCTGACGCCATATCTAACATTCTATCTAAAGCAGCATGCTGACTTTCAATTCACTTCTATTTGCTTCATTAGTATCCCCAGAATATCAAGAGAAAGGCAGGCCTCGTATTATGGGGGGCCATGGACAAGAACCACTAGCAAGGACAGGCATGGCTATATTGTGATCTGGATCAATGGAAGGAATATTTGCATGGATTAGACCACAGATCTATTTGAGTATTTGAGTTCAGCAAAACTTCTTCACAATCGGCACTATCTCAAGTAGACTGGGCTGCATTGGGAGGGGTGGATTCCCACCCCCCCCACTGGGGGGTCTTCAAGCAGAGGCTGCATGCCTACTTGTCAGGTATGTTCTAGTGGGGATGCCTTTTGTGTGACCTTAGACAAATCTCTTATGTTCTCTGGCCTCGGTTTCCTCATCTGTAAAATGGAATAGAAATAAAAAGGCAGGTGCTAGATGGTCACTGAGATCCCTTTCATGATTCTGTGGATACATTTTTGAAGCATCTTGTCAGAGTAAAGCACCGTTGGACCCTTGGAATACAAAAATGAACAAAGACGTGGTCTCCATAGTAAAATGGGAACTTGGAATTAGAAGGAAGCTATGCCTTCTGATGGTCATCTCATCCAACCCATACCAGCAGCAGGAATTCTCTTTACAGCATTTCTGACAGCTGGTCATGTAACTTCCTAATGAAGACTCCCAGAGATGTGGACACCATCAACAAGTTTATAATCTAGTAGGGGAGATAAGAGATGTATAAAAGAGCTGTAACACGAGTTAGAAAATGACTGATGGCACAAAAGTGACCAATTAAAATGCCATGAGGGATTCTTATTGGGAGGGATCTCTTCTGACTGAGAGAATCAGGGAAAGCATTGTGGAGAAAGTAGCATTTGAACCAGGTCTTGAAGGATAAAAAAAACTTGCCACTGGAATGTGTGTGTGTGTGTGTGTGTGTGTGTGTGTGTTCATTTTAATGTCTAGACTCCTTCTCAGAAAAGCATTTTATTGCCTACATTCAAAATTGAAGGAAATTTAAATTTCAGTTAGAGATGAGGAAAAGTTACAATGTAAATTTTCCCATCCAAGTTCAGAGACCCCCTGAAATCTTATCTACAGACCCCAAGTAAAGAACCTTGGATTAGAAGATCTTTGAAGTGATTGCAGTGCAAAAAATGTGTGATTCTGCAGAACATAAGGAATAACATCCGATGACATTTTTCAGTGCTAAAATACCCAAGAATAGAATGTATGCCCCAGAAATGGGTCAAATATCTACTCTTATTTTTTAAAAAAAATCTGTTGGGATATTAGCCACGGTCCAGCACAGAAGAAAAGAGATGAACTTAACGGTTTCTGGAAGTCCCTTTTAGTCATATTATTATTAGAAAGTTACACCACATACTTTCTGGTAATTAATTCCAAAGCACCCACATGCTCCCTCTCCTTCTTGTTTTTAAGAGCCAAATAGGTTCCTTCCCCCATGTAGAAGATACCCCATTGAAAGGATTATTTTCCTTTAAGTGGTTGTGGTCATTCCAGAGTCAAACTGATTAGAGGTGGCAGATACGAACAGCCATGAAAGGTGAAGTAAGGAGATATAAGGCAAAACAACCTCGGAATCCTGAATCTGAGGCAGGCTTGAAAAGCGGACACAGACTTACAATGCTCAGAATGAAATTTTAGAAAGTTGTTTGCTCTGGAGGACGACACTTTGCACACCACAAAGAAATAAATTCCATCCCTAGAAGGTTGGTGCTGCTGGCCACACAAGTATAGCAATTTGTAGACACCTGTGGGCCATCATGGTCTGGGAGGAAAACAGCCACTGTCCTAGTACCGATTCATGGCTTTGGGACTTAGGCAAGTTTAAAAACAGTGCTAAGTTGTACCATTAAAACGTGTCTGGTAAAACTCGCCCTCATGTTGCAAGTCTCTCATAAAGCAATGCCATTCCTATTCTTCCCCACCACAAAATTAAGTTATTTTCACCTAAGAAAGTAGAATGTCATTCTTTACAAACAATACATTTGGCCAAAAAGAACAAGCCAGCTTGCTTGTTAGACAAGTGGTGACAAACTCAGCAAGGCCATCTTGAAGTTGAAATGCAAGCAACTTCTTTTCTTCGATGAATGGACAGTGAGGTCTATTTAAGAGTAGAGGGGTCACATTTTCCTAGCCACAGACCTCCCTTGGAGCTAAGAGTGTGTTGGGAAATGTGGCTGCGGGAGAATCTGGCCCTGAGTTTCATGTTACATCGGAAGCCTTTCTCAGCTTCCTGCTGGTGGTGGTGAGCTTGCTAACCTTTCATTTGTGATCTTGGCAGTTAACGAGATTGTAAACCAGCATCCAAGCTGATTGAATGCAGGTTTAAAGGGCAGAAGAAAACGGTTGTCGTTTAATGATTAAACAACTTTTTATTGCTAGAGGTCCACGTTCTTTTAGTTTTTGATACTTAAATCAATGCTAATGTGAAATGTACACCCCATGCTGCATGCCATGTTTAACTAGGACTTCACCATACTTTCAGAGTGGGTGAGTGTAGCACATGTCTAGAGAGCAAACCATTACCTGGGGAATACCAAATGAAAGAAAATAAACAATATTTTAAAATACGCAATATACTACTGATAGAATAGCATTTCTTGGGGGTGGGATGTTTTTACAGAGGCAGAGCGAAATAAATTATCTGCAAAATCCCTAAGAATGGTATTCTCCATATACAGACCAGCAAATAGATAGTTGTCAAAATGTAGATTGCCATTAGACCGAAGTCGAACAAAATATATTGTTTTTATAACAGTTCTCTTTACTTTATCACTATAGAAACAATCTGACTAGTCAAACCACTGGGATTTCATAATTTTCTTTAATGGACTTGCAGTGGGGGAGGGGGTTGCAGGCTGGTGTGGTGGAATGAGTGTTGGTTGAATTTAGAAGACCTGGTTCTTTTAATATCCCAGTTCTGCCACTCAGTACTTGGGTAACATTGGACAAATCATTTAGCTTCCCTGAATCTTAGGTTCCTCAACAGTAAAGATGAGGGAGTTAACTTTAGACAGTCTCTGACTTTCCTTCCAACTCATGATGACCCATCATCATCATTACTGGGAAAACAGATTTAGAGTTGAGAGGAACTATGTTACCAAACACTTCATTTTACAGATGAGGTACCTTAATGATTTGCTCAAGGTCATACAGCTAGTAAATGGCAGAGTAAGAATTTAAACCAAGTCCTTTAAGCCCAAACTCTGCATTCTTTCCACTATACCATGATGATGAAATGATGTTTCAAGTCTCTTTTAGGTTTAAATCAATGAGCCTATGACCTCATAGGTCTCTTTTTAGCCCTGCTTATGATTCTATGAATTTTTCCTCACTGCATTTGTAATTTGTATCCTCTTGTTTGAAAGTTAAAGAAAAACCAACAGTGGTGATGCACACCTATAATTCCTGCTATGGGGAAGCTGGAGCACATGGATTGCTGAGCTGCAGCTTGCTAAAGCTGATTGGGCGTTCACACCAAGTCTAGCAACTCCAAGAGATGGAGAGGTCAAAACTTCCAAGAGGACCAGTAGTGGGATTAGTATCCCCCACAAATGAACAGATAAATAGATATAATAAATAGATAAAGGAATAGATAAAAGCTAAGGAAAACTAGGAAAATAGAATGACTTTAGTGGTAGTTTTAATTATTGTCTACTAAAGATAACTTGAGGCTTGTAACTTCTTTAATATCCATAAACAGAATGTCCACTTGTATTAATGAGAATACCACATGCATGTGAAATCTATACATGGGGTACTGACAGCAAATGTTGAGAGCTCCAATGAAGTTGGTAAAGCACCTGTACAACTTCTTCCAAAAATAGCCCTAATAGGAAGAGGATGTATAGCCTATTCATTCCCCAAAGGATCCATTCTCCAATCCAGGACAAACAGCCATTCCAGAAACAGCTTTAGTACTCTCTGCTCAATAGTTCTCTTTTCCTCCCTCTTTTAGCAATTCCCTCCCAATAGGCATATATGCAAACCTTGGAGTATGCAACAAAAAATGCACCCAAAGATTTTCCCATCCATCAGAAATATATAGCTGTTACTTGCTGTTGCAATCTCACTACTTAAATGTGTTTTTTAGGATATAGCTTTATAACCTCCACTAGAAATTAAGAACTGTAAAACTCCCATTAAGGCTAAGATTCAAGCAGAGGGAGTTTCACAGGAAACATATTTGAGAAGCAACCACTGTTTGCACATACATTCCTAGGAGAAGACTTAGCTCAGGCAGACCTTGGCCCTCAAAAGGCTTACTGTCCAATAGAGGAATAAGAGGTCAACATAGAGAATAAAAATAGACATTTTTACAATATAAGTACATCAAAGAATTGCAGAGCAAAATGTAATGAGTTCTGCAGATTGAAAGGGTGAGAAGTTCATTATTAATGGAGAAAGAGGAATTACGGAAATCTTCCAGTGGGATGTGGAATTGGAATTCAACTGTAAAGTAATTTAACAATGGGCAAAAGTTAGGAGGAAAAGCATTCTGGCCATAGGGAAAAGCATAAGCAAAGAAATGGTGGCATAGGAACCTAATGAGTGCTTAAGTGGCAAAGAGTAATTGGGTTTGGTGGGAACATACATTGTATAGTAGGGATTAATATGGAATGACACTAGAAAGTTTGGGTTTTGTTAAATTGTGAGAGGCCTTGAATGCTAGACTCAGAGGTCTGCATCTGACTTTGTAGCTCAACAAGGAACCCATAAAGATATTCAATAATATAAATTCAAATTGCTGGCTACTCTCCTAATCCTTTTCCCCAGATTGAAACTCAAATTCCAATTAAGGACTGATAATAGATTTTATGGATTATCTAAGTCTGTTTTTTCTTCAGTCTCTCAATTACTCTCTTACATTGTCTATTCACTGCTTTTCAGCACCACTGTGAGAAGGCAGGCAGGGAAAAGGTAGCATTCAAACTATCCTTTTTGTATCTTAGCTCTATTAAAAGTTTGATTGAAAGTGTGGGACAAAGATGAATCTACCTAACAAAATTTCCCTTAATGGCAATTATCTCTCATTTAGGCTCAGATACCTGGATGTGGATTACAAGATAACAATGTCCTATTATTATTCATTTCTACCTCAATTTAATTCTATTCAACAAATGATTACTAAATGCCTACTTTATTTATGGCCTGGTACCCGGGATACAGAGACTTATGTGCACCAAATAATCCCTTGCCCTAACTAGTACATATACGGGGATACAACATGTTCACAAATTAGTATGGCACAAGGCTGACTAGGAGGGATTGTGCCTGAAAAACCTGTGTGTCAGGAAAGAAATTATAGCCAAATTGAGCCTCACAGGAAGATAAAGAATCTTAAATAACTAAAGCGGGGACAGCTAGGTGGCGCAGTGGATAGAGCACCGGCCCTGGAGTCAGGAGGACCTGAGTTCAAATCCGGCCTCAGACCAACCACTTGACACTTACTAGCTGTGTGACCCTGGGCAAGTCACTTAACCCCAATTACCTAAAAAAAAAAAAATAGCTAAAGTAGAGGAAGTCCATTTCAGGCATGGAGAACAGCTTTTCATAGAACTCAGAATCCAACAAAATATTCCCTTTCTCTTCATCACTGGCCACTCTACAGATTATAAGAATATCTCAATTTAGAAATGGATTGTGTTACTTGATTTGTAGCTTTTCTAGTTTTTTTTTCATTGCATGCCAAATTTAGTTATTTGTTTTTTTTTTTCTCTCTATTGTTGACCAAAGTGTTTAGTGATAGAAATTATCCTCTAAAGACTGCTTTGGCTGCATCCCAAAAGTAATGGCATGTTGTCCCATTGTTGTAATTTTCTTTGATGAAACTATCTATTGTTTCTATCATTTGCTCTTTGACCCATAAATTCTTTAAGATTATTTAGTTTCCATATTAAATTATTTTAAATTATTTAGTTTTATGTTTGAATTCTTTTTTTTAAATGTACTTTATTGATAATACTTTTTATTGCATTATGGTTTGTAAAAAATAAGTTCAATGTCACTGCTTTTTTGAATTTGTTTATGAAGCTTTTATGGTCTAACATGTTTAATAAGGGATAGGACAGATTCTGTCTAAGCATAATATCCCAATCCAAGGATAAAAGAATTTTGGTGATAATCAATGCCAGAAATCTAAGAGATAAAAGATTTAGCTTGATAGGAAATATAGTCAATATTCAAAGGAACAATTTAAAAGGTAGAGAGGATGGACATAGAATGAATTCAGGTGAACAACAGGAGAGAGGGAGCACTATGCATAAAATGATGATATTCTGTTCTGAGAGGAATCAACTCAAGCAATTTTATAGTGATAGGGTGCTTCTCTTAGTCTTCTATTTCCCTATTCCTTACTCTTTCTTTACCTGGCTGAAGGCTGAGTAACTTGAGATAAATGAATAAAAGTTAGGATAGAAGAAAACAAGGAAGATGTTTAAAAGGATAAGTGGTGTATATGTGAAAGATGGCCTAAAGTGAAATCAACTGGGTGGTAGAGGGTAAAAGAGAGAGGAATGATGAGGAAAGAAAAGAGGAAACTGGAGATAAGGGGTTGGTCTTTTCTGATATGAGCCACCAGGTGGTGTTATCAACCCTGAGCAGCTTAGTTGCTCTGAGAAATGATTTGGGGATTGTATGGTGAGACAGAAAACAATAATCCACTTGGAAATTTGAGGACTTTGCAAAATATCTTGAGAGTGTCTTTACTGTGTCCATCTTGGAGCCCAGCAAAGGTGTAGCATTTGGAGAGGATTCATAGACTTAACAGAAATAATGCAAGGATTGCAAAAGATGCCTTATGAAATAACACTAAAAGGATTTGAATTCTTTGGTTTAATGAAAGGAGAACTTGGCTTTCACTGTGTGAAAGAAGTATGAAAAGCATCATGGTACAATGGAAAAAACACTGGATTTGGAGTCACAAAACTTGAGTAGGGAGTCTGAGCTCTGAAACTTACTATCCCTGGGCAAATCTCTTAGCCTTTCTAAATTCTAGTTTCTGTCTGTAAGATGGCTTTACGAATACCTTCTGTTACCTATTTCATGAAGTTGTTACAAAGAAAATTATTTGCAAACCTTAAAATACTGTATCAATGTGAAGATTTTTTTTTCATGTGTGATATATGAGTGAGTTAGTTCATCTTCATTTCTCTGTTGATCAAAATATCAAGGAAGGGGCGTAAGTTGTAGCAGGAGGCTAGAGTGTTGAATTTGAAATCAAGAAGACTCATAAAAATCTAGTCCCTACTCCATAGGCAAATCAACTTCCTTGAGCGTCAGTTTCTTCAGGTCTAAGATGTGTGTAAAGTTTAAATCATATTTTTCTTCCCAAATAGATAATGTGAAGTCTTTGACAGAACTTTCAGTACTTATTTTCATTCCATCTTCTTTGGGAAAATTCGATTAATAGCTAACATTTATATAGTATTTTAAGGCTTACGTATATATTATCTCATTTAAGCCTTACAACAGTACTCTGAGATAGGTTGGTGCTTATATTATTATGCCCATTTTACAAATGAGGAAACTGAGCCTGAGAAAGTTTAAATAATTTACCTAGGGTCATAAAGTCAGTGTTACAAGTAGGATTCAAACTCAGCTCTTCCTGACTTCAAGTCCAGTGTTCTCTATCCATTGTGCCAGACTGCCTATCAATTGCAAGTAGGGTTAAAACTATGTGTAGGTAAAACTAGATTTTATAGTCCTTCCATTTACTTGTCCTTCCAAAAGAAACTTCCAAAGGGATACTTCTTTCTTCCCATAGGAACATTTTTTTTTCACTTGCATTAGGGCCCTAGGAAATTCTGGTCAGAGAACCTGTAGGATGGATGTCTCTTGCTATACTATCACCTTTTGCAAAGTGTTATGTATACTTTCTTCATCAGTACACTCCAAACAGAACTACTGCTAGGAAGTGGAACCTAACAAATTGTATGTTTAATAAAATAAATAACAAGTTACCTCTCCAACTTTTTTTTTAAAAGATACTGTCCTTATTATAGTATTTGTGGTAGTGAAAAACTATAGTTACATCCAGATTTCCATTCTAAACCTCCTATTTTCAGACTCTTAGCTTTCTTAAAAGTTATCTTTTTAAGGCTCAAACATTTTTCAAGGTTGATCTCCCACCCAAAGGTGACTTTTTTTCCTCCTAAGAGTTGGAAAAAAATGTGTTCAGATGTTTTTAAATTAGGAGAGGGTGAAAAATGACATTTTTTAATGCTTTCAAAGCAATTTATTTTTTTTAATCAATGTATACCAACAACTCAAAATCAGTACAGATTTAAAAGTTGAAGCTTTCCATGTGTCCAGAACTCTTTGAAGAAGAACCTATAAACTAATTACTTGAGAGGAAGAAAGAAAAAAGTAATTTCTTAAACCCAGCTTTGCCCAGTTTCAAAATAAAATAAACATACCCAAAATGTTCACCAGCTTGCATGGAGGCTGTGGGTGCTGTGTTGGGCTGTAGTGTTCTTAATCAATCCCAATTGATTTTTTGTAAGTTTTACCTGATTGGTGTTCTCATAGCTGTACACAGTTTTTTTTTTCTAAAATAGTATTTTAATAGCAGTTTTTTAAAGAAAAAGTTTCAATCACATTAAAACCTTCTTATCCTAGTTTCTGGCAGTGAAGATGGCACTGTATTAAAGCTGGACAACAACAGGTATTATAAGACCACTCTTAGGTGATCGAGAGAGCAATAGAATTCACCCTCTAACCTGGAACTCCAGCCTATCCTATGCCTTGAAAAAGCTGCTCTCCTGAATTGGGAAGAGGCTGATGTTAGGCGGTTTGTTTTCTATGATTCTTATACAGAATGATTTCTTCTCTGTCATGAAGCAAGCCAAACAGAAAAATCTGGGTAAAAGTGTGCTATCCTCCTGACAGTCCACAAAGCCTCGACATATGCTATAGTAACATATTTTATACTCATTCTTCACCTGAAACCTCTGATTAGTTGTAGGAATATTGAAAGCATATGTCTCCCTAGCATTCTCACTATATTGTCTATAGATTTAAATTTCACATGTGGAATCATAGTCTGATACAGGCATTGCCGCTGTTTGCAGACCTGTGACATTTTAGCACTCTAATTTTGGGGATTTCTTAGATGACTCATTGTAGAATTGATTCTGTTACATGTGGAGTTTGCAAGAAAGCTTTCCAACCATGCCTTTTGACTGAGTCCAATTTGACATTTAATGACTCCAAGCAGGTGAAAATAGAATACTACCTATAGTTGAAATGGAACGAGCAGCCCTTCTAATCAATGTTGTCCATAACACACAGAAAGTGAACCTTTGCCAACCTGGTTAGTCGGCAGAAGACTGGAAATATGCTACACTATCCTTGTTGTTCAACATATCCCCCTGCTCAGGTTCAAGGATTTGGAAGGTGGGGCCTAGAAGAAGAAAATGAGATGAGAGTACACAAAATCTATCAGAAGGAAGTATCAGTGTAGTTTGCACTACTTGGCATAAGGCAACCTTGATTACTGACATCTCAGAAAAAATCCAGAGTTATACAGTGTTCTGGGTCAACGGTCAAACGCCTGAGTATAAACAAACATAAAAATACAAATGAAAGACCCAAGAGTGCCAGCAAAGCAGCCAATCCCAACTGTTGACTATCATTAATTAGTAAAGATGCTTTCTATAACATTTTAATATCCTATCCATTGTTGAAATTTTTGAAGTCACCAAATGGGTCCACCATATATTGAGTTTCGTATTGAGTGTCTTCTATTTCTTCAAAGAACAGAGGGAAATGTGTTCTCATATCTCTTTTTGGGGATCAAGTTTGGCCATTATATTTTCACAGTATTCAGTTTCTGGCATTTTGCTGTTATTACTCTTTCCATTGATGTTGTAGTCACAGCACATTGTAGTTTTCTGGTTCTGCTTACTTCATTTTGCATCAGTTCATATGAGCCTTCCCATAGTTTTCTATATTCATAATACTTATCTTTTCTTACAAGGGGAAAGGGAGAGGAGAATATGCACTGATATAGTACTTACTATATAAAGCATTTTTTTTTACAAATGTTATCTCATTTGATCCATTACAGTCATGTACCTTAACTTTTTTTTTTTTAGCTGTTACTCAAATGATGAGCATCTACTTTGTTTCCTATTATAAAAAAGGGTGGCTATAAATATGGAACTTTATTTTGATCATTGACCATTTTGGGGTATACACTCACCAGTGGGATATCTAGATTAAAGAGAAGGGATATTTTTGTCACTTTTCTAGCCTAATTATTTGAACCATTAGTTTGCCTATCTTTCCATGGCCTCTTCAACATTGAAGTTTGTTATTTTTGCCAATTTGATGATTGTCATGTGAACCCTCAGAGTTGTTAGGATTTGCACTTATATTTTTTATTAGAAATATGGAGCATTTTTTCATATGGTTGTAAGTGTGCAATTCTTTTGAGAAGTATCTGTCCATGTCCCTTAACCATTTTCTACTGGGGAATAGCTTCTGGTCTTATTTATTTATATTAGTTTTCTATATATCTTGGATGGTAGAGCCTTACTAGAGATATTTGATATAAAATTTTTTGGTTATTTGTCTGCTGGGGAATCTATTTATAAATGTTTCTGAGTTGCCCATGTATCTCAGATATCAGATCCTTATCAGAGATATGTGATGCAAAGATTTTTTTTTCCTCCAAGCAATCCATTCCCTTTTTATCCAGCTGTGTAAATTTTGTTGGTGCAAAAGCTTATCAATGTCATGTAATTGAAATGATCTTTTTTGTCTTTTGTGATTAATCCTAGCCCTTGTTAGATTAAGAACTCACCTCCCTAGCTAAGGTATTTGATCTGTTCTATTTTTTAAAACAGTATGATCTTTAAAATTCAGGCCACATATCCAGCTTGAGTTGATGGTGGTATATGGTGCAAGATCTTGTTCAAAACTTTATTTTTGCCAAACTGCTTTCTGCTTTTCCCAATAATTTTTGTCAAATTGGGAGTTCTTCCTTAAGTAATTTATGTTTTCAGGTTAATTGAAGGCTAGGTTGTTGAGTTTGGTTGTTTCTGATCCTTCTCTTTCTGGTCTCTTACACTGATTTACTTTAACAACAACAACAAAAAATGCAACATAAAATAGTTTTGGTGATTCCTGCTTATCAGTATAATTTAAGGACTGGAAGTACTATTGTTCCTTCATTTCTGTTTTTTTTCTCATTATTTCCCTTGAGATGCTATATCACTTATTTTCCCAAATAAATTTTCTTTGTTTTTTTTTTAGCCATACGAAGTATTCCCCAGATAGTTTGATTGTTACAGAACTAAATCTACAAATTAATTTTCATAGTATCATCATTTTTATTATAGTAGCCCAGTCCAGTTATGAACACCAAATATACCTCCAGTTACACCAGTTTTCTTTAAGGGAGACTTTCCTAACCTTTTTTTGTAACCTTCTTTGGCTGTCTGATGAAACCTATGGACCTCTTCTTAGGATAATGTTTTTAAATGTATAAAACAGGTAAAGCACTTTGCAGACTTGAATGTATTATATAAATTTAGAGCTGACCTAGGCAAGTCAGTTAATCTTTCAGTACTCTTAGGACAGAGGTATCAGACAAGCAGTCAGAATGACTCTTGAGTGCCTCCAGAACCAGATTAAAATGTAATAGGGAAATATTGAACAAAATACAGTACAATAAAATATAATGTTAAGGTATTTTTTAGTTTTCAAAATTAATACAAGCCCACAGGGATCCTTATGTATGGTTTAGTTTATATTTAAGTTTTACACCATTGGTCTAGGAGATTCTCTAAGATGACAAGTTGCAGAAAAGATTCTGACCCATATTGGTCAAAGGGGCCCCTTCACTTGACCAGTGACACCACAGCTCTAGTCTCTCTATCCTTATGATTATTTTTGCTCTCAGCCTAGAACATGTAGCTCTATCCACATTTCCCAATATTTCTTCTTTCTCCTCTTCACCCAAGTTCATCCCCTCTTAAAATTCATTATATGACAAATTTGGGTGGAAGGAGAGAGAATCATTACCTTTATTTGAATATTCTTTGATTTTGCTAAGGTTAGAAATGAAAGAAATTGCAGAGTTGGGATAGTTGCTAATTTCACAAAGAACTTATCTATGCCAGTCCCAGTAAGAGATATAAATATATAGTTTGGTTCTTTGATGTGAAGAATCTGGACAGGGGAGTGAGAATGGTCTTTTCACAGAACTTTGGAATTGAAAGGGAAATCAGTGATCAGGGTGTCCAAACTAGAACTAAAAAAAATTGGTTCTGAAATATACTCAACCATCCAAACTTTGCTTAAAGACCTCAAGTAAAGTGGAACCCACCCACTACCTCCTAAGAAAGCCTATTCCCACTTCTGGATACCTCCAATTTTTAAACAAATAAGTATTTCCTTACCTGAAACCCACATTTGTCTCTTTGCCACTTCTTTTTACTCCTCATTCTAGTCTCTGGGGCCTGGTAGGACAAGTCTAATACCTATTCCTTCTGAGGTTCTCTCTCATTTATCTTGTCTATATCTTGTTTGTACAGAGTTATTCTCACACTGTTTCCCCATTAGACTGTAAACTCTTGACCAAAGAACTTTTGACCAAGAGTTTTGGTCTTGACCAAGGAAAAAAAAAGCTTCTGTTGACTGCAGAGCATGGTAATAATTTACTGTTTCAGAGGTAGAAAAACATATGGCACTTTCCAACACTACAAAGCAATATATTCCTTTTTTCTGTCATAAAACTCTTTTTTTCTTTCTCCCTTCCTTTTTTCTACTTATCCTTTCTATTCCCTTACTTCCTTCTCCTTTGTTCCTGCCTTAGGCTCAACTGTGGAACCGATAGGAACTGTGCAGTCTTTGTTCTAAAGATTGTCTCACATTTATGAGCCTCTAAACTGATCTACAACTGCTGCCTCAATATCCTCTCCACTAATTTCCTCCTTACCTCTATGCAATTCTGCCTTCTGTTCTTAGACTTTATTGAAAATTGCCGCTATTAAAAAGTCACCAAAGACCTCTTTCTGACTTTGCATTGGCTTCTTCTCAATTCATACATCTCTGCTTCTTCCAATACTGCTCATCTTATTTAACTTAAAATTCTTGGTAGCTTTAGCTGCATGGTTCTCAGATTTACATTTTTCTCATTCACTTCAGACAGACTTCCCTTCTTTTCTACCCCAACTTCCAATTAGTCTGTGCTCCAAGGTTCAGTCTTAGGGTATCTACTCTTCTTATTCTATACTCACTCCTTCAGGGAGCTAACTAAATCATATGGATTCAGTCAGCACCTGAGATCTACACCTCTAGCCCTGACCTTTCCCCTTTCTTTGTAGTCTATTATTTCTCATTGTCTAATATATACAGAATAACTATCTCACTTATATTTAAAATAAGTAAGTCCAAAACAGTCCTCATTATTTCCTTCATAAGGTTTTCCTGAATCCTAACTTCCATATCATCAACAGAAACACCAACATTTTTGACATCTCTCCTCATTCATCTTCCCCCATCCAGTCCTTTGTTAAGATGCATCATGTCTTCTCTGTATTGTTTTCTCTCTTTGTCTCCATAATCAGCATACCAATCCATGTCTTAACCATCTCCCATCCATACTAAAATCCTAAGATAAGAGTTAACTCATGCATTAGTTTGGTGATCCACACTAGAATAAATAGGGAGTTCCAATTTATGTAAAACAAGTCATTAATTTCAGTTTAGTTTAGTGTTTTATTACTCCATGGAAATTTCACATTCAATGAATTTCTTGGAGATAAACATGGGTGATTGGCTAAAGTACTGCACAGAAGTGCATGCAAGAGGCTGTTAACCTTTTTACAGCCAGTTGAGATTATTTAGTGAAAACATACACATTAGAGAATGGTAGATTTTTTAGGGGGTGATAGCACATAAGAAGATATTTTTAATTTTTAAAAAATTAAACGTTTTACTAAAAAAACTATCCCCATGCCTTTGATATCGTTCTCTCCTTCAGACACCTTGTATATTGGCCCCTCAATGTCTTCACAACTAACGCCTCCAACATGAATCTTTTCTCTGTATCCAGGTCTACTCAATCATTTCTTTTTCTCTTTAGTGTCATTTCTATCTCCTCTATAAATACCTAAGAGATTGTGATTTTAGGGACCAAGTGTGGTGGTTCCACTATTCTTAAGGGGAAAAACAATTTGTTTAAGTGGATTTTGTGACACTTTTCCATATTTCTTCTCTTCTTTCCATTTTCCTTTACTCTTTCCATTACTCCTTTTTCTGTTTTCATCATTGAATAGTCTTGGTCTAGTTTTGCTTAGTTGGATATCTTGCCAAGCTTTCTCTAAAATGGTTTTCTCTTCCATTGCTTCTCCCTGATTTATGAAGAGATTCATGGGCTTCTTTCATCCTTCTTTGTAAAATTTTACAAATGAGTTTCTATTCTTATACAGTATTGCCTCTGGCAGTCATTTCTCCTTGGCAAATAAGTCAAATGTTACCTTACCTAGATGCTATTTGGTTCTTTGGGCTCCTTGTTGTAGCAATTAATTTATATTACTTTAACTTCTGGATAAAAACATCATAATCAATATTGATATCCTTTCTGTTCTCCATTTCTAATTTTTTATTTCCAATATCTTGCTTAAATAATTTAAGGTCAAATCATTATCATATACCATATCTTTCCCCCATGGTTATTCTTTCTTATAGGTGGCATCTGGCCTGAAGTCAAGGAGACCTGAGTTTAAATCCAGACTCAGACACTTATTAGCTGTATGACCCTGGAAAGGTCACTCAACCTCTTCCTCAATTTCCTCAACTGTAAAATTGGGATAATAATAGCACCTACCTCTCAGGTTACTGTGAGGATCCAATTGAGACAATATTTATAAAGCACTTAGCACAGTGCCTGGCACATACTAGGGACTTAATAAATGTTTGTTTCTTTCCTTTCCTTCCTTCCTCTGTTATAAATTCTGATCTTAACTTTGACAAATCAATCGCCTGACTTTGCAGACTGCCACTTTCATAATAAGCCTTTTTCCTATTGCTTAAAATGTAGCCAGTTTCATTTATTGTATGGTTATTTGGTGCTCACCATTTATAGTACCTACCAATTCTTTTTTTGAAGAAAGCATTCATGATATAGAGGCATGAGACTTCTGTGTAATCTACAAATTGTGACCTGCCTCATTTCTTTTTCTTAAGTCATACATTTTCATATACTTCTCCCTATCCTCATCTTTTTCCACCCTACTAATACTCCCTCCTCCCCTGAAAAGGTGATCGAGAGAACATTTATTACTACCAATTTACATACCTGGTATTCCACATAAACAAAAATTGTATAAAGATTATCAATACACAAATTTAAGGGCATCCTTGATGAAAGTATTAGTAGGGAACAATTAAGCTTTCCCAAGTGATCTTCATGAAACTCTTCTTTCTTTGATCTCTTCCAACCTGTTTCACTGTTCCTTCTCAGGCTCCTTTGGGGGCTTATCATCCATATTATACTACCTAACTGCGGGTACACTCCCAAGGTTCTGTCCTGAGCTAAACCCTCCCCAGAGGATTACTCTTGTGTCTTTGCTTTTCCTAATCAAAGTTTGGGGTGACCTGGTCTCCAGTGGGGAAGCCAAAACCAGAGAGAACCTGATTGAGATGGCTTATGTTTTTCTAGCCAAGATTACTAGAGGCAGCTGGGCCTCATAAAGCTGCTAGCATTCCTTAACTCTCAGAAAGGGGCATAATCAGACATACCTGAAGGCCAACGTACCTACCAATCAGAATTGCCTTATGTTTGCCAGGGGAGCTCCAAATGATGTCAGGCCAATCAGAAGGAAGACACAACTAGGTTTAAAAGGCACTGTTGGCCCTCACTTTGGGGTCTTTTGGCACAAACATAGGCAGACCATAAGATCCATTTACTAATAGGTTTGGCGCCTTATTAATAAATGATATCTCCCTTGGAGAGTTGTTTCAGTTCGCCCTTTGTTAAATTCCTCTTGTGACACATTACTATAAAAACATTCGAAGCAAGATTTTTTTTTTCACTTTTTTTGTTTTTTGATAATACTTTGAGGGTATATTCCCAACAATGAACTTATTGGGTCAGAGGTTGTGATTATGTTTATACCTTTCATTTTGTATTTCCAGGTTGCTCTCCAAAAAGATCCAATTAATTTGCATTTTAACCATTAATGAATGAGAATGAATGTTTCTCTAAGACTCTACATCCATTGGCTTTTAATTATTTTTGCCAATTTGATAGGTGGTAGTGGTACCTCAAAGCTGTTTCAATAGGCAATTCTTTAATTATTAGTGATGATGAGCATTTGAAAGAGTAATTATTAACAATTCCCATTTCCTCTTTTGAAAATTATCTTTTCAAGTCCTTTGACCACTCATCCATTGTGGTTTAGGTATTACCATTATGAGTATTTTAAAAAGGTATCTTTTTTTTTTAACAAAAACAACAAGATTTTAAAAAATCTGTCAGTGTCTGAACACTATGCCATATGCCTACATAGTAAGTCCTTAATAAACTTTTATTGACTGGCTGCAAAATGTTGCAAAATGTATGTTTATTAAAAGTTTGTAAACAATTGTATACTCTTTTGCTTAAAGAATTTTTTCTTTGATGAACTCCACTTCATGGAAGCCCTATTCTCCCTTTGAATTTATTTAGCATAGATAAATTTTGCACCACAGTGTGGTGTTTTTGCTTATTTATGACCTTGGAAATATTCTCCAGTTATTTCATTAGGAAGTCTTCTCTCTCTAAGTATACTGTACTCTAAAGGGCATATACCATATTTTAAAATTTTCTTTTGTATATGACTAATGGGGAAATATGTTTAATATGATTGTACATGTATAGCCTAAATCAGATTGCATGCTGTCTTGGGGAGAGCAGATGGGAGAAAAACGGGGGGGGAATTCAGAACTCAAAATCTTACAAAAATGAATATTGAAAACTAAAAATAAACACATCAATTTAAAAAAATTTCCTTTGTAGTTCTCATACTACATGTGTACATATGTAGTAGGTAATGAACAAATTGAATACAACTGTGGAAACCAAAGATGTAAAAGAATTAAAGATGGGAAGAAATTTTCTTTGAGGCACAATTCTTTCAGGTCAACAAGAGGATTATGTAAGAAGGACATAGTGAGTCCTCTGATAAACCAACTAAATTAATATGCAAATGTTAACTCAGAAATCAAAGATGGAAAAGCCTTGTTAAGTCATTCTACACATACATAGTCAGGACAGGAATAATTCTTATATCCAGCTTTCTAGTATTTTATATGGTATGGAACTAAATGCTTCAAGCTGGGATTTTAAGAATGTTTATTAGGTTTTTCTATTTATTTAACTAAATAGTTATTTTATTTTAATGTGCCCAGTGAGGCATTGGCCTAATAAGCACATTCGAAATAGATGGATACAAGTGAAAAACAAATTTAATATCCAAATTCCTACTACTTCCACCAAAAGACTAGTCCATGAACTAATAAGCCTTACTATCAAGAAGTCCTAACTCTTGGTTGACCTTGAATCCCATTGCATTCATCTATTTGAATGAAAGCATTCCTCTATCTCCTTGAAATTTATTCAATTAGGCCAAATTCTCAATTATCCACACTCTCCCTTCCCCAAGAAATCAGTGTATAAATTATCTAGCCTCTTCTTATACTCCTCTTATTACCTGGAGTTAAGGCAATTAATTTTTATTTGACCTCACCATCTGAAAGTAGACAGGCTACTGAAAGGAACTGTCTTAGAAATGAACCTTTTTTTTTAGTAGAATAAAGCTGAAACTAACATCTACATATAGTTGGATAAACTTAAAATTAAACTGTGAATGAAAGCAAAATCAATATGCCCACAAAGGGAAAGATAGAGTCAATTCAAAAAATATTTGCTATGCACCTAATAAGTACAGAACAGTTCCATGAGTATACATAAAGAAATAGCAAAGTCCTAAGAGCTGCAGGCTCTGAACAGTTAAAGCAGGAAATGAGATGCAACTTGTAAAAGACCAAAAAGGAAACAGAAACACATTAGAAATAAGAGAAGGCTAATGGACTCAGGAAGGAAAGCTGATAATAGATAACACCAAAGAGGCAGAAGCATTTAATGATTCTTTTAGCCTCCATTTTTATGAAGAAAGTGGGAGGAGGGAACGCACCTGAGCCAACACTGAAGCTGACAAAAGAGAAGAAAGAGAAACACAAATGAATCATATTCAGGCATTTGTGGACCCTAAGAAAGGGTCAAGAAAGACTAGCTTCTAATCTGGGTATTCTTGACCTGGGATCTATGCACTTTTACACATATACATATATGTATAAATATATGTATAAAATTTTGATAACTGCATTTTAATATAATTTAATATAATAGTACATAATATAAATAGTTTCCTAGGTAATCCTGTATATTTTATCTCATACATTTGAAAACTTTTTTTTTCTGAAAAGGGGTCCATAGGCTTCACCAGACTGCCAAATAATAGTGTCCATAATACCAAAAAAGTTTAAGTGCCCTCTTCAATCTCTGGGACTAGTTCAGAGACTCCAGAGGCACTCCATTTTAATGCTAAAGGTATTGTCTAAAGCAGGGGTGGGGATCCTGTGGCCTCAAGGCCACATGTGGCCCTCTAGGCCCTCAAATGCAGTCCTTTGACTAAATCTAAACTTCATAGAACAAATTCCCTTAATAAAAGAATTTATTCTGTAAAACTTGAACTCATCAAAAGGCTATACCTAAGGACCTAAAATGCCACATGTGGCCTTGAGGCCATAGGTTCCCCATCTCTGGTCTAATGGTATAAATCTATTAAGACGTAGGTCCAAATACCTTAGGTTTTGCCTGGAACCATGTAGTTTCAGTAATCAATTTCTCATTGAACCTGTAGGACCTGGTGAGTCTTTCCCCAAAGGTGGTTTTGGGGAAACAGCGCCATGGTCAACTGGTCAGAAGTGAAGACAATTTGGGGAAAGACAAGTATAACAGAGATGTAAGAATCCTATGAAATAAGTGTCAAAATACAGCATAATTTTGAAATTATTAGATTGATATTTAAAATGATATCGACTAGATGATACGATTAAGTTAATAATCAAAATTATCTTAAAAGTTTATTAAGTTTAAATAGGTTTATTAGTTTAAAAGTTTACAACCTAGTTTGTACTGTATAAGTACATAGCATCTCAAAATTCTTGGCACTGATAAGACACATTTTGTGTCTACTTCCAGTTTCCATCATGACAGGGATATGAAGAGTCTGGTTTAGAGGAAAGCCTCAAAGTAACTAGAGGTTGAATAACAAGACCTGTGAGCAAAAGTTAAAGGAAGTAGATGATTCATCCTAGAGAAGAAAAGGCCAGAGTGATAGAATAATATATAGGAGGGATTAACATAAAAGGATGGTGACCAGCTGTTCTGAAACTTCTTCTGAGGAAAAAAGAATAGGAAATGGGTTTACTGTGCAGTATAAAGGAAAAATTCCATACCATGAAGGTTGAAAGTATTGGAATTAGTTACTAAGGGAGGCTATGAATTTCCTTTTTTTTTTTTTTTATTAAGACTCAGTCTTCTATCTCACCCATACCAGAAGAGTAGAGGCAATTCACAGCCTGAAATGATTGCTGATAGTCACAAGAGTTTTGACTTTTTCCAGTTCTGATGTGGGCCACTTTGCCCTTTCATAGGGAATGTCACCATATTGGTGCTCAGTGTGGACACCTGATCAGCTAAGCCCACTGCAGCTCCAGAGCTCCCAAACTTAAGCAATTCACCACCCTCAGTTTCCCTAGAAGGAGAGGTTATAGACATGAGCCACAACACCAGATTGTGCCTCTCTCTCTCTCTCTCTTTCTCCCCCCCCTTTCTTTTGAGAAACCAGATTGATTGATTTTACTGAGGAAGGTGAATGTTAGAAGGAAAAAAAAAAACTTCAGATGATATACAGGGGGGTAGGCAGGATTAATGTATGGAATGCAATGAAATGGTGGACTTCTGGAGGACAAGGGAGGAAGGGTAGGGGTGGGGAAATAAAATGGAAAATATGCAGCAAAACAGGACCCTGAATACTTCACTGCAACTCCTTTGTGTAAATATGTACTTCCCGTGACTGTGCGCGTACAATAAAAAGCTATAGAATCTTTTCCTATGGAAGTCTTTTAAATGGCAATAGATTTTTATCTGAATGGGAGCATCTTAAAAGCGAGCCCATGCTTCAAGGTCAGTGGAAGGCCTTCATGTTCTCAAGGTCCCTTCTAACTCCATCAGTCTAGAAGTCATTATGCCTGCCCCATATTTTTTAGAAAATTCAAGAATTGGTATAATAATTGAATACTGTCCCACTATGCCTTTTGGGGCGACTTAGTCATACATTGTAGGTGAAATTTATCTGCTTAGTTTCCTTAATGCTTACATAAACAAGTGAAATTTCTAATTTTCAATGCTACCTGAGATCTATCTGCATGAAGCTCAGAAGAACAGGTATAGAAGTATTTTGATTGCAATTCATTAAAGATGAGGAAGTAGTCAATGGAATAGCAAAGTATCAATTATTCTGAATGATTGCTCTATGGACAATTTGTATCTGTTAAGTTTAACATAGAGCAACTAGATAGAATAGTAGCGTGCTGATCCTGGAGTCAGGAAGACTCATCTTCCTGAGTTCAAATCCAGCTTCAGATACTTCCTAGCTGTGTGACCCTGGACAAATCACTTAACCCTGCTCACCTCAGTTTCCTCATCTGTAAAATGAGCTGGAGAAGGAAATGACAAACCAAATCTTCACCTAGAAAAACCCAGTGGGGTCACAAAGAGTCAGACACAACTGAAAAACAACTGAACAAAGTTTAATTGGTCAATTGTAGTTAGAATGACATTCCCTCCTCTCTTTCATATCTCAGAACTCCTACTTTCTTCAAGGGTTCTGTTCAAGTGTCATCTTCTTCAAGATTCTCCCAACTGTATTTATTTTGAATGTATCTTTTATTTATTTATACATGTACCTGTTGTAACTGCCAGGAGAATGTAAGCTCCCTGAGCGCAGGAAATGTTTTATTTTTGTATTTGTATCATTTGCCCCTAGTATTGGTATACAGTAGTCAGTAAACATTTATTAAGCACCTACTATTTGTCAAGCATTGTGCTATATGCTTGGGAATACAAAGAAAGGCATAAAACTGTCCTTGCTCTTGAATATGCAAGTAACAGATGTATACAAGACAAATAAAAAATAATGAAGAGAGAAGGCATTAGGGTTATGAAGGATTGGGAAAGGCTCCCTATAGATGCTTAATAAATAGTAATTAATTGATAGATCCTAGGCAAGGGAAGCATGTCTAATAAGCTCTGGGAAGAAGAAAGCACTGGGATCTGTTTTTTCCTCTAGGAATTTTCTAGACATGCCTTCCATGGTGAAGCCCACTTGGTGAAAAATGTACCTGGGAGCACCCTGGGCTCCATTTTTCTCTTTTCTCCCAAAAGGCCAATCTGTTTTTGTCTAATATTTAGAATACAGGGTTGAACCGTAGGGCATAATGAAAGAGGTTTGCTCTTTTTCTAGCTCTGGAGGGGTCCTAAGAGATGGGGTGGTTTCAGTGCCAACAGGAAAGTTTGGTTTTGATCTAAATCAGTAAATCTAAATCAGTCCAATGATCTCTCCTTTTCTGGGTTAGATTATGTCCTGCTCACTTCAGAGCTAATGGGACTTCTTAAAGTAGCCCTACAGCCACTCTGATTTTCAAAGGCTCTCTGAATTGGAACCTGGCCATAGCCATACTGCATTCTTTTTATGCTTCAAATGGAAATCAAAAAGAAAGAAAAAGGTAAAAATTTGTAAGCTGCACCTAATATGTATATAATATTTTTATGATATATTTTTATCATATTTTAAAATCATATTAAAATGTATAAAAATATAACTATAATTAATTTTGGCACCCGCTAGGGCATCCATTTCGAAAAGGATATTTGTGTTGATTTATGTAGTTTTGGAAGCCTTAAAGAAGGCATAAGCAGGTACGTAGCAGCATCCTACAGCTTAAGCAGATTAGCTTGCCAAGATAGTGTGCAGAGACCAAAAGAATTCTAAAAAACATCCCCAAGAAATGGGCAATGACAACTGAAGATAGCATGAGGTAAACAAACTAAGGTTTATGGAGTGAGAAGGACCTTAGTGATAAGCCGTGGTGCAGGCTTAAGAGGGGGAGATGTCCCAGTTAAACTCTCACCTCTGTTTTACTGCACTAATTATAGCCCATAATTGCTGACCTAGTGGAGGTAGTGCAGTGGATAGAGAGTAGGGCCTGGAGTCTGGAAGAGCCAAGTTCAAATTCAGCCTTACTTAGATACTTACTAGCTGTGTGACCTTGGGCAAGTCATCTAACCTCTATTTGCCTCAGTTTTCTCATCTGTAAAATGGAGGTAATTGATAGCACCTATCTTTTAGAGTTGTTGTGAGAGTCAAATTGATGCGGTCTAGAGGTTAGGGGTCCTGGAATCCCAAAATCACGACACCCAGGTCCTGCCTGAAAGAATTCGACCCAAGCCTTCTTGCAGCCAAAAACAAGATTTATTGAAGATTCGCCATATTATCTAGACTCTTAAGGAATCTGAGCATCTGTGGGCTATTGGCTAGATTGTAAGAATCAGAGCCTCTTAATGGAGACAAGATGGACTTTATATACAGAAAGATTGTGGGAGAGTGGCCAAGTAGTCCATGAGGTAATAGAATTACCAAGGGTGGGAAATGGAGCCTAGGTGGGACCAAGGGTGGGAAGTGGTCTGGGGCCAGAGTTTTTCCTTTCTGGGGCTCAGATTCCAACCCCATCAAAATGAGACAATAACTATAATAGTAAGTGCCATATAAATGTTAGGTACTCTTACTATTACCCTGATATTTGATGTTTCCCTTTGTCTGAGATTAATAGTGAATCTTCAAAAGTGGAAACTGCTGCTGGTTCTTGTATCTACACCTTTAGCTCCAAGCCCTTCATCTAAGATGTAAATTCCTGAAGGTTATAAAGCCGCCCTTCAGAATCCGATCTGTACAAGTATTGCTGGAAACATCAAAAGTGGGATAATAAAACTAAATTCCAGTTTAATCATGAAAATTCCAGAGATAACCAGTTTTAAATGTACAAAAACTCAGACAGAGGTGTAGCTTTAGAAATGAACTCCCAAAGTAGACTGGCCCTTTTCTTCTTTCCCCCTGGGATAGGGTGGGGGGAGGAAGAGATCTCTCAATGGACGTGACCCAGACTTATATCCTGCACCCAACACCATGGAATGATGGAAACAAAATGCTATTAGACTGTCTAATCTCACTTTTATAGCACGGTCTTTTTCTTGGAGATTTGCCAAACAATGTTCCAACAGAGAAGCTGTCTTGCATAGAAGAGGATGTAGACTCTAACTGCCCTGGTCACCTGCTTCCTGGGAATACTGAAAGCATTAGGGTTTTAAAATTCTAATCTTCCCAGGAACAGTCCCCATTTTGAAATTTTCATAAATATAACTATAAATAAAGGAAAAGAATCTGAATAGTTTTGTTGCTTAGGTCAATCTTTCAAATGCTTAATATTTCAGTTTTGGTAGTGGAAAATCATTTAAGCCCATTGGAACACTTGAACTTTGTCAGAGTCTTTAATATTAGTCATAGGTTTGTCAACCTACTTCAATTAATTTGGGCAGGGAAGGTTTTAGGGAGCTGGGTGGCATAATAGTTCAGCTCCTGCCTTAGACACTTCCTAACTGAGATGCTGTGTAAATCACTTGACCTCTTTCAGACTCAGTTTTCTTTTCCGAAAAATGGCACTAATAATACGATCTACCTTATAGGGTTGGTGAGGATCAAATGAAATAACATTTGTAAGATGCATTGCAGTTATTTTTTATTGAAATGTAGATGTGAGTTGTTTTTCTCCCCAAGTTTTTGAAATTAAATGCGTCAGATTTCTTAAGCCTTAAAAGTTACACATTTATTTCTTGGGATTTATTTCTTGTTGCCTTTATTATTTGTGGAGATGTTGTATATGAGCTAAGTTAACTTCGGTGCCAATAGGGGCTCCATGGGTTAAACGGAATAAATGGGGATGGGAATAGAATAGGAAGAGGGAAGGATCAGGCCATCTATGAGTTTAGCTATTAGCATTCAATGGTGACTGATTGCTATTTCCTATTTCAATAATGGTCCTAAAAATAAACAGTTGATTTATTTGGTCATTTACCTAAGTATTTGCCCTCAGGAAGCCTTGGAACAAAGAACATTTATAAAACCTGCAGAAATGTAAGAAAGCACCAGTGAACTCAACAGAGGTGCGCATTTGGATTTCATTTGAACAGATTGGGAGTTCCCAGGCGTAATGGTGTTTAACTGACGAGAAAAACGAGCTAAAGATAAAAGAGCAAATTCAGCTGTAACCCAGGCTCTATTGCACAGTGGTCCCACCTGAAAATATTTACAGGAAGCCATGGACCACGCAAGCTCATTACCTCCTTCAGTAACCCAAATAACCCAATTCCGTTCTTGAGTAGCTCCAATTGTTAGGAAGTTTTTCCTTGCAAAGAGCTGAAGCAAGTCTTTTTCCCCCCATTTCTACCCATTAATCACAGAAGGGACCTTGGAGGTTATCAAGTCCAACTTACTCATTTTGCCGATGGGGAAACTGAGGCCTAGTGAGGTGAAACAATTTTCCCAGACCCACACAACTACTAAGTGTCTAGGGCGAGATTTGAGCCCTGGATTTCCTGACTTCAAGTCCCAGTGTTCTGTCAACTACACTCACCATTCTGGATTGTGATTTTGGAACATTTGGCCTGACTTTCAGGCCAAGTCAAACAAGTCTTCCCATCTGTAAATAAAACATCTCTAGTTTCTAAAAGATATCCTTGAATGGCAAGGTCTTCAACAGAATTCTGGTTGCCGTTGAAACACTTCATATTATAAATATCCTTCCTAAAACGTGGGCCCCAGAACTCAACGGAGTACTCTGACAGTGGTAGGGTACACCCAAACTATTCCCTCTTTGGTTCTGGACACTTTCCTTCTGTTGATACAATCTAAGATCACAGGAACTATATCTAATTGACTAGTAAAGTAAAAGAAAATAGTATCAAAACCAACTTTTAACATTTTTAAGAAAAAAGTAGGTGTTTAAATATTTAAGAATATGAGAGTCTGCATGAACGTATAGGATTTTACCAGAACACTGACCCATCTCCAGTTTTTAATTTTTTAAAGGACTTTTTAAATGTCATATAGTAGGATGCTAAGAATATTGGACTGACCCAAGAGACCTAGGCTCTAATCCCTACTTTCATTATAGTAGCTGTGAGAGTACTGACAACTCACTTAATTTCTCTGCATCTCAGATTTCTTATCTGTAAAATACAGGGTTTGGACTAGCAGTTCCCTAGGGCTGCTTGGAGTTTTAAAAATTCTGATCTGACATGAGAAAGAAAAATGCTAATCAGTGACTTAGGTACAGGCATAGGGAATGAGGATTTTTTGATTCTACTTTTGGTAGCGGCTTAGGCAATTTGGCAGGCCACAACTTTTTTTTAGCAATACTGATTTGGATCATAGGGTATACTAGTAAGGAAAAAACGAACTGCCAGATGGTATAGTGCGGTAGAGCCTGGACCTGCAGGCAGGAAGACATGGAGTTCAAATCCAGCTATGGATATTTAATAGTTGTTTGACTCTGGACAAGCCCCTTAGCCTCTGTAAATGTCCCACTTTCCTCATCTATAATAGCACCTCTCCCAAGGTTATGGTGAGGATAAAATGAGATGATATTCATAAAGTGTTTTGCAAACTTTAAAGCATTGTATAAATGCTAGCAATTGTTGTTAGCTATTAAAACAAACTCCATTCAGATGCTACAACTTGCTGAACAAGTTCTTTAATATCTTAGGGTTTCCATTTCCTCATCTGTAAAATGTAAATATTCCTTATCCAACCCCTTAACATACCTCACCACAGGGATTGCATTTTCACAAGTAAATCTCAGCAGCTGGATAAGAATAAGGCTCATGTACATATCAATCGAACAATTCTACCAAACACTTGTTGTAACACTGCCTATAATGCAAAGAGGTGCCCAACAATGCTGCATTGTTAGGCATGAAAACATTCCTCTGTCCCCTCCTTCCTTATTGTTCATCTAGAAAAGGATCTGGCAGCTTATAGTTTGCATCAAGCTAAGGAAATTCACCCATAAGGTCTAGCCTGCAAAGACTGATAACTAGTCCTGGCTCCCTCTACGAAAAGCTAGCTGCTGATTGTAACCCTGTCAATAAACTGAAGAGAATTCACGAGGATGATCCAGAAGGCAAAGATATCCTTTATTCAACAAATATTTATTAAGCAACCATTCTGTCCAATATGTTAGGTGCTAAGGAAGAACAAAAAAAAATGAGATGTCCTTTCTGTCTCTAAAAGCTGGTTTCATGTGACCTGAACAGTTGCTTGATAATTGTGATGGAGAATGGCATTTATATTTCTGAACCTGGGCTTCAGAGATAGATGAAACAGACTCTTGGCCAGAGATGGAGTTCATCTAACAATAACCAAAAAGATTATATTTGTCTGGAGATCTGTAGACTTGAAGTTCACCTACATAGCATTTTAAGGTTTTCAGAAGATTTTCCTTAAAATGACCCTGTAGGAGAGTGTATTTTCACTTCATTTGACAGATGAGGAAACTGAGAAGTGTCAGAAGTTACATCACTTATCCATGGTCACATGGCTAATTGCTACTAAAGCCAGGATTCAAACCCAGGTCTCAATTTCCAGTACAATGCTTTTTTTCCCTGACACCATGTTCCATCCTGCTGCAAGGTTTTAAACTGAAAATGGAGCAAAAGGGAGAAAACTGCCCATGTACGTAACAGATGCTAATTACTGAAGTAATAGGACATGTAATATAATAAGAATACTAGAAGAGAGAGGTAAGCATGATGGAGACCCTTTGGGTGAGGGTCAATGGAAGAAACAGGCTTTATAGTACATTATAGAATGTCTAGTCATGAAGAGGAAATTGATGATGAGTTCAGGAAACAAACCACAAACCTGTCATGAAGATATATTTTGGAAGTGATGAGGAACTTCATTTACTCAGGAAAGCTGCTAGAAGCACGGTGAATAATATTTTGGTGTATATGGGCCCTTGCTTTTTGTCACTAACCATCATGGAGTATATGCCTGGTTATGAAATCTCTGGATCAAAGAATAGGGACATTTTAATCACTTTATTTGCATGTCTTTATTATTATAATTACTTTCCAGAATGGTTGGCAAAATGTATAGCTTTACCAACAATTCATTAGTGTGGCCATCCTCCCATAGCACTTCCAACATTTATTATCCTTATATTGGGTCATCTTTGCAAATTCCCTTGGTGTGAGGTGAAGCCTCAGGTTGTTTTGAATTGTATTTCTATTATTATGGATTTGTTTTGTTCTTTCATACAGTTGTTAATAGTTTTCATTTCTTACTTTTGAGAGCTGTTTGTCCACATTTTTCAACTGATTATTGAGGAATGGCTTTTGGTCATATATTTTTATCAGTTGTTTATATATCTTGCATATCAGATTTTTATAGAAATATTTGATATAAATCGTGTTCCATTTGACTACTTCCTTTCTTGTCCAAGTTGTAATATTTTTGTTCATGCAAAAGATTTTTAATTTAATGTAATCAAAATTTTGGTTTTTGTAATATTCTCTTTCTTGTTCAGTTAAGAATTCACCCACTTGTAACAGCTGTGAAAAGTACCTGATGTGATTTTCTCCTAACTTTTATGTGGTATTATTTTTAATATTCAGGTCATGTTTCCTATGAATTTATTAGGCAAGATTTTGGTCCCAGTAATTCTTGTCAAAAAAGAAGTGCTATCCTAGGTAATTTATGCTTTGGTGTTTACTGAACACTGATTTATTGAGCTCAATTATTTCTGAGATTCTTCCTTGTACAGTCTATTCTAAACTTTTCATTTTTTTAAACCGATAACAAAGAGTTTTGATACATTACAGCTTTATAATATAGTTTGAGTTCTGAAAGGATTATTCTCTCTATATTCTTATTCCTCCCCTCCCCCCACCATATTCTAATTACAAATTGGGTGATTAACTCCACCAACCTTTCCATTATCCAACACCTGCCTCCTCTGTACTGTCCCTCTCCTAAGGGAAGAATCTCCTACTCGCTTACCTTTCAACATCCTCCTTCTCTTTTTCTGGCATCCAGGACTACTATTGTAAGCAAACCTTTATTTTTATCCAGTTGAGCCCTGATTCCCTCCAGTCCTTACCATCTTTTGCCACACAAGAATTTTCCTCTGTATTTTTAGTGACCCTTGTTCTCAGACGGAAAGAAATAAAAACAAAATCAACAAATTTTCTTCCTGCATTTATTTCTTTTCTTGTATCCTTCTCAATATCTAGGATATATTAACTCTTTATTTCTGCCTGTGGCCATAATTCCCTTCTTTCAAGTTCTAGATCAAATGCCCCTTTTCTAGGATCCACCTCATCTAAAGAGCTCTCCCTTGTCAATATCTGAAAACAGGGCTTTGTTTGAACCTCTTTTAGGCACTTATATTGTAATTTGCGTTATATAATCATTTGCATGCATACCTTTTTGTTCTTATCATATGTTGAACTATTTGGCCTCATCTTATTTAGTCTTTGTAAATTTACTCTAGTGCACTGCCTAAAACACAGGAGATGGCTTTTAAATGCTTATTGAATTGCAGGCATGATTTTGAATGGCTGGACCAGAGATAGTTGCATTTAAGATGCATCTGCATTTTTAAAAGTTCAGGGGTTGGAAAAGAGGAAGGAACACTCCCCCATATGTTTACTATCCTCCTCTTTCCAGCCATCCCTTTATTCTGCTGCTAGAGCGATGGCGCTCTCTGTGTCTCTTGGCCAGGAATCTGCTGATAATATTGGCTAGACAGACTCCTATCCAAGCAGCCTCTTTGAAAAGGGATAAAAGGCAACATGTGTGGGAGAGAGAAGGGAAGAGATAGGAGAGAGAAGGGAAGAAAGTGAGAGAAAGAGGAAGTGAAAGGGAGACAAGAGGAAAGGAGGAGGGAGGGGGGAAGAGGGGAGAGAAAGAGAGACAGACAGAGACAGGGACACACAAAGACACATAGACAGAGACGGAGACAGACAGGGAACATGAGTGGAAGCATAGGTGCATATACATGCACAATGCATACCAATTGAGGGCTTTTATCTAGAAATCCTGCTTACAAAACCGGATGCTCTGAAACAAACAAAATGCCTGTTGGCCATGTTAAAACATGAACACACTTATCAGTAAACAAATGAATGACCTCACAAAGCTTATATTTAGATTTAGCTTAAAACACATTGCATTTCTCAGATGCCTGTGTTCCAGATGCTGTTCTAGGTGTTGGAGACAGAACAAAAATAAAACAATCCCACACACATATACAAAATAAATAAAGGATAATCTATTGGGGGGGAGGGTTAAGGCACAAAGCTGAATTTTGGAGGAAACTAGGGATTCCAAAAAAAGGCGAAGATAAGAACAGATTGCAGAGAGGATACATAGCCTATGCAGAGGCATGGACTGTTCTGTAGGGAAGAGTAGAAAAAAAGGCCAGTTTGACCAGACGCATATAAGAGAATAATAACCAGATGCGTATAAGAAGAACTAAGGCTGGAAATTAATGAGATAGAGCTAGATCATGAAAAAGTCTATAAAACAGTAATTTTGCCCTTAGTTGGAACTTAGTACTCATACCAAGAAAACGAAATTGATCTTTACAACTATCTCTCGCTAACCAGAAGACTGGAGCTTCCTTTGTGCTGCTGCCCAGCCAAGGGCAAAATCTTCTGTGATATTAAACTATGCCTTTTGGGGGGTGGAGGGGGTACATGAAGGATAAGTAAAGTTGAGTCAACAGAGACTATAGAGATAGTGATTTAGAAATAAAAGGTCATTGATGACAAATTCAGTTGATGATTTTTTCTCAAAGAAAATGCTCCATAATAAACTCCTGGTTTCTGATTTCTAAATTATTTATCCACCTGATGGACATGAATGAATGTTAGGGAGCAAACCATATATATGGTGTAGCATATGTCCATCTTGGAAATTCTAAAGCTCTCAGAACAAGGTCCACTGACCTTTATAGTTTTGCTTATTTTGGAATAACCAATGATGTCTAATTAAAGAAAGACCTTTTCACTTTTCAGATTGAGCTAGGAGAACAGCAAGATTTCTCTGAACTTGCCTTCTGTTTTCTGAATTTAAAATACAAGGAGTGTCAGTTAAAAAAAGGTTAAACAGAGTATTTTCTTTTGCAACATGGCTAATATGGAAATATGCTTTGCATGACTGCACATGTGTAATCTATATCAAATTGCTCACCTTCTCAAGGATGGGGGAGAGGAGAGAGGAAGAGAGAGAACTTAGAACTAAAAAAAACTCAAATGAATGTTAAAAATTGTTTTTCTGTATAGTTGAGAAAAAAATAAGAGAAAAGGTTAAACAGAAATTAGTGATGCCCAACTATTGTGTAGTAAATCAGAATAAAAGCAACCCACAGCTTGGATTTCCTGCCCAAAAGATAAGTAATACCTTATAGTCTCTTAAATTTCATAAGTAGTTAATTTATATTAAACAGGGCAGGTCGCTGCAGACATTTGCTCTGGTGCTAAGCATATCAATCCCTTTGATATGTACTATCTGAAAAGTATTGTGACTCCTAGGGATGGGGTCAATAGAAAGACAGTATAAAATTCATGTTGACTTTCTGTTATTAACCTGCTTAATGATGATTATGAGTCAAAATAATCAAACATTAATAATTATCATGTATTATATCAAGAAAGGGTAAGGAGAAAGATTCAAGTGAGGCTTATTGAAAACTCAACTTTCTTAAAATGAGTATAATTTTTATGTTATAAAAGCAATTACAATGGAATTCTGGGGGAGTCAGAGTATGACAAGATTATAGTCCTGGAACAAAAAGCCTTTTGCTAACCATACCTAATGAAGTCCCCAAGATAACAATGCAATTCAGACATTTACTAAGCACCTATAATGTATAAAATTTCCAAAAGTTCATTTTCAAATATTTTCAGTCATGTGCTTGGATCTTATTGTACATTTTCCCTTTCCCCACAAAAACCTACCTAACTCATGACAATGTTGTGGAAATACTTTGCACTTGAAGAAGGGAAGGGGAGGAATTACCAAAAACAAACAAAATGCTATAATAGTTTCAATTAAACAAAAAAGAAAAATAATCAAATTGGTAATTATTCTTACCTCATTCAAATAATGAAGAGATCCTAAAAGAATAAGAAGTTTAGATGCTTTCCAAGAGGACTATAGATGGCTCTCTGTCCTTCTCCAGCTACCTCATTTATTTTTTCTTAATATTTATTGAGAGTCCATACAATGCATATTCAGGCCACAATTATTGCATTGATTAAATGGTGAGCATTAATTAAGTGCTGACTATATATCAGGCACTGTGCTAAATACTAGGGATACAAAAGCTAAAGTAAAAACCATCTTTACCGTAACGGAGCATGGAGTCTACCAGGGAAAACAACATGTGTTTGCTTACAGATGTGTAGGTGTATGTATATATGTATATGTTTATGTATGTGTATATGACTCTGTATATATGCACATGTGAACATGTGCGTATGTACATACCTATCACATATATTTACATATACACATCTTATTTGTGTGTATTTGTATACGTATGTGTATATATATATATATTATTTACATGCATTTATATAATATCATTGCCAAAAAAAAACCCAAATGGGGTCATGAAGAGTCAGACCCAACTGAAACAACTAAACAACAAATATATTTACATAAACAAACAAATAAATATATACATATATTATATATGCATATATATGTATAAACACACACATATATACACACACAAACTAGTTGTGTAGTTGGGGAAGGGTCAAGAGTATATGCAGAAGGATTGGCTTTGGCAAGGAGAAGTGTTACCTCTTCAGAGACTGAAGAAGAGGAGGGAACCATGGGAGATGATGACAAGATGCTGTGAGATTCAGTTAAGGAGAGAAGAGGAAGCCCCAGGAAAATGGCTTCTGTAGTTAGGTCTTCAGCTGTAAGAGTGAAAAGAAGGGAGTGGTATGGGAGCCTTCAGGAGAGAAGAGCAGGTTTAGATCAACTGCCATGGGTGTTGGCTAAAGAATCAATTAAATCTTCTGTCTTGCTGCAAATAAGGGCTTGGTTGAAATGCTTAACATACATTTGTAGTGGGCCCAGGTAACCCAGTTGCATGGATATCTTGAGATCTATTCAGTAGTACTTGGTAAGAGCAGAGGAGACAGATGGAGGGAGTAATCCAGGGTTAGGATTTGGCTTGGTGTAGATGGCTTTCAACATATTTAACTTGAAGACTCATCATCATTCATTGAAGAGTTCAAGGCACAGTACAAAGTGCCGTCTGTCTCCTGTAAATCTCTTTAGATAGAACTTCTTGAAGGCATCTGCATGAACATGACTGTTTTTGTCCTCATACACATATTCTGTGTATGTACCACAGTGTTTTGCATAAGTTACCATTTTTAATCTCTTCATTCTGAATTTTCTTCCTCACTTCCAAATAAAACGCAACCCTTACCAATTCAAAGAAATATACCAAGGAAGGGTTTATGAGTTATAAAGATGTTTGCAGGCAGGATTCAAAGAGTTTGTAGGATTTATCGCTGTTTTGGAAGTAGAATTTAGAAGGACCCTCAGAGATCAAAAACAGGGATTCTCAAGCATTTTTGTTCCATGGACTCTTTGGACCATGGCAGGATGGTTCAATTCAATTCAATTCAATTCAGTTAACATTTATTAAGCACATACTATGTGCCAGACCCTATGCTAACAGCTGGTGAAATCTGGTGAAGCCTACTGACCCTTTCTCAGAATAACATTTTTAAATGCATAAAATAAAATGCTGTGAAAACTTTTATATAATATTTTGATAATTATATTTCAATACAATTGGTTTCTTTTGAAAATGCATAAAATTTCAATTTTTTTATTTTTATTTTTTAATTTTTTGATTTTTGAAACCCTATGCATTTTCAAAGGAAACCAATTATATTGAAATATAATTATCAAAATACTGTATAAAAATATTTCACAGACCCTAAGTTAAGAACTCCTGTTCTAAATCAACACTTTTCACTGAGGCAACAACTGAGGGTCAGAGACACAAAAGGAATTGGCCATGGTCTCATTCAGGTTGTGAACAGTGTGCTGGGATTTAAACCCAAGTCTCTTGTCTACGAGGGCTTTCTACTACATCAAAAGCTGCTGCTCCTCTCACGTGACCTTGTGGAGGGAGATAAGACTCCCCCTAAATGAACGACTTCTATCTGTCTTTGCTTTCTGAGTGACCTTTCTGATAGTTTTAGTCTAGTCTCCCACAGGACTTTCAAGAGAATTTGTCCTTCAACCGTTGGTAGAAGTGACCTCATGGCATCTTCCCTACCCCAGGTTCTCTACAGGCTGATGTCTGAAAGTTCAGGCACTATCAAAACGAGTTTATTGGATGAAACAGAGAATTAGAACTTCAAAGACTCCGACTCAGATGGAATTAACATATGGAACAGCAGCTAAGCTATGATTGGTATTCATAACATCAACTCTTCTGTATGGAAGCAGCGAGACTTTTGCCGTTATTTGCCTCTGTTTAAAGCAACCTACTGTCCTGGTTAAAGAAGATAATCTTTAGACATGTAGAAGCATAGAAAATTTCAAACATACAATAGGGGTGAGAAACTGAATGGTCTCCAATGTTAGAACACTCACCATTGAGGGCAGGAACCTTGTTGAGTTTGTATCTTTATGACATGGGATGTGCGATCCATCATGATTTGGTTCTTATGCATTACGTTCCTGACTTAGATGATAGATTCACCAACAGAACAAGATATGGCAGAAATACCAGAGAATTAAGAAGACTATTAGTCCATCTATTTCTCTTTTCATGTCTCCTTCTAGCGTAAGAGATACAGTGGAACCATATTATAAGACAGCTTGCTATTACAGGGATGTATAATATGGTACATATATACAATACTGAGTTCCCCAAAGCTTAACTACAGATAATAAATGCACAGTAGAGCAAAATTAACTTACAAAGTGGGTACTAATGATATTTATGTAGCCTACATTACATTAAATTCTTGATAATTTGCATGGGGATTATCTCATTCAGGAATCCACTGGGTGCATTTTAAGTCTTGGCCCTAATCTCTGATGTGTCCCTGGGCTTCCTCTTTCTACCTTCTTAGGAGTGTATTCTTTTTTTTTTTTTAAGAGTGTGTTCTTAAAAGCAAATAAACACAAAACCCCAAAACTCAGTTTAATATCAGGTTAAACAAAATATGTAATGAGGAAAGTAAATCCATAGTAAACACACACACACACACACACACACACACACACACACCCCTGCCTAAGAGAGAAAGCAGAGTGCTAAACTTAGAGTCAGAAAAAATCTGAGTTTGAATTCTTGCTCTGATACTTATGACCTATGTTACCCTGTGAACCATTTAACATCTTTTATCTGTGAAGCTTCTTTGTCTTTAAAATAAGAATGGTGACATTTGTACCACTCAGAAGTTTGTTGTGAGAAAAATTTAAATTAAAATTTTTAAAAATTCAAAATTTAAATTAAAAAATCTAAAATTTAAAATTTAGTTTTATGCAAATGTGACTCTAATAAGAGCTAACATCTACATTTTAGCATTTTAAGGTTTTCAAAATGCAATAATAGATTCTATGTAGAATATACTATATATTATATATATATAATATATTATATATATTATATATTATATATATATATACACATATATGTATCTCATGATAACCTTGGGAGGTAGGTGCTATTATGATTCCCATTTTATAGATGAGAAAACTGAGACTGAGAAAAGATATATCACTTGCTCAGGGTCACAGAGTTGGTAAGTGTCTGAGGCAGGAGTCAAACTCAGGTCTTCATGATTCCCAAATCCAGTATTCCACCTACTATGTCTCCTAGTACATTCGAAATCCTAATATAAATGGCTTTTGGATAATCCGTTGTTATTTTTATCTGTGGGACTACTCCCTTTCATTATTGTGCCTAATTAAGAGTTAGACATGTAACAGGTTTACAGGTTTTGAACTGCCTGGCAAATATAATCCAATTGCTAGACCTTTCAGTTAAGAACTATCAGCCTCAGTGTTTGATGAAATTGGTGGAGTCAGTCCAAACCAAATCTGTTGATTACATATCCACTTTAGAGATGGAGAAATTTAGCTGTTTAAGGCAAAGCCATGCTATGATTGACAGGGCTATCAGAAACATTTTCCTACCATTTGAACCAAACGACACCTCAACCCTTTACTTTCTCTGCACTTTTCACAATGACCACAGCTATCTGAGAACCATGACTCCCAATGTGTGAGCTGCTGTTCTTTGCATTGTCTCCAAGCTATACTAATATTTCCCAAAACATGTTGCTTCAAACAGATGAAAACTCCATTTTCCTGTCATATACCTCTTCATTTTCCACGATGTGGGGGAAAAATTGACTAAAGCCAAAATATTTACAAACTTAGCACCACACTGGGGAGGCAGCATAGAAAAGTGGAAAGAATGCTCAATTTGGAGCTGAAACACCTGGATTCAAATACTAAACCCCAGTTTTGCCACTTGGGCAGCTAGGTGGCTCAGTGGATAGAGCACCAGGCCTAGAGTCAGGAAGACTCATCTTTCTGAATTCAAATCTGGCCTCAGACACTTACTAGCTGTGTGACCTCAGGTTAGTCACTTAACCTTGTTTGCCTCAGTTTCCTCATCTGTAAAATGAGCTGGAGAAGGAAATGACAAACCACACCAATATCTTTGCCAAGAAAACCCTAAATGGGGTCATGAAGAGTCAGCATGGACGGAAAAATGACTAAAAAACAAGTTTCGCCACTTACAACCTATTTGACATTGGGCAAATTACTTAACCTCTCTGAAATTAATTTTCCTCATTTTAAAATTAGGCAAAAATTAGGAACTAGATGACCACCAAAGTTGCTTCCAATTCAATCTAAATCTGTGACCTATAACTATTAAATGACAACTTTAGTAATACCTTTGTATAGTTTAGCCAAATAACGAGGTTTTTTTTTTCATTTCCAAATTTAAAAAAAATCATGAATAAGTCAAGGTCAGTATAAAATGAGGAACAATGCAACTAAGCAGAATCATGAGGCAATTTCTATCTAGCAGGATTTGCTTATACTCCTTTAAAATGATGATGATGATGATGATGATGATGATGATGATGATGACACTAACAACTAACATTCATCAAAAACTTTAGGGTTTGCGAAACATTTGACATATATTATTTTCAGTTGAACCCTACAATAAACCTATGAAATAGGTACTACGATTATTTTCATTTTAAAAGTGAGGGAAACTGAGGCTCAAGTAGGTTGTATGACTTGTCTATAGGTTGAGCTCCATAGCTAGGAAGTTTCAGAGGCGAGATGTGAACTCAGGTCTTCTTGATTCCATATCTAGATTGGCAATTCAACAACATATAATGTTTACTCCTGGTTCTGATATTATGTACTTTTCCCTCCAACTTTTTTTTTGATCTGAATGAATACAGGTACCTTCTTTATCTTTGACCCTGTTCCTACACTTATCTTATTTTCACCACTCTCTACTTGATTTATTTGGTCATTTTTACACAATCTTTTTTTCTCACACTTTGCTATCTCTGGAATGAAACTATCTAATCATCCAGGCTTAGCTTGGCTTTGCTCAAAGCTGTTGACCAGCAGGTCACTGAGGGTCAGTATGTGTTCAGTAATGGAATTGAAAGAAAGAACAGCTTTTAAGCGGCCTGTCCGGGTACAAATGTTTCATCAGTCTGCAGCAGGGACTGGGTCTGATGATGTCAGTTTTCACACAGACATACATATTTTTAATGTGGACTGGAAAGTGAGGTTTTTTTCTCAATTCCACCATCTACCTCTGGATGTGAAATCTTTTCTTTTAGGTGGTCAATTTTTGCATATCAGAAATCATAGAATTTTAGAGCTGGGTGAAACTTTGAGATCAGCTATTACAACCCTCTTCCTTTAAGGATGAGAAAACCCTTCTGGTTAAGTGATTTGTCCAATCCTTTGGGTCAGACACAAAACAACGAACAAAAAAATTATTAATTAGGGTCCCATTTGTACTTTTTTGGTAAAGAAATGTCATAGGTGAAGGATGAGAGGGACCTGGGCCTCATCTAAAAAAAGAGACAATTAATATCCTCCCCATTTTTGAACGATAATTGCTATAATAAACTAAATTGACTTCCCAGTTCAGAGAAGTGAGTAGAGGTAACGATTGTTAATTTTTGACTGATTGTTAATAATTCAAATAAGAGGCATTTTTAAAGCATCTCCTGTATGTCAGACACTGTGCTAGGTTCTGGGGAGATCAATTCCAAAATGAGGCAATGGGGAGACACAGATTTACAGATAAGGAAATGCAGGGCACATGAACACAATAAACAGAATGATGGGGGGAGGTACATTAACTATGTTGAGGGAATCAAGTCAGGCATCTTGAAAGAAATAGCAACTGAACCAAGTCTTGAAAGGAGCTGGGTGTTCCAAAAGGTCTTTGTGAAGAGAGAAAGGCTTAGCCTGGGGGATAGCATAGGCAAAGGCAAGAGGGGGTGAGATATGGAATATTAGGTAAGGAAAATGGCAAATAGGCCAATTTTGCCTACATGAGGGTGAATAATATTTAACTAGCCTGGAAAGATAGGTAGAACTTAATTGTGAAGGGTATTAAAGTGCCAAACAGAGTAATTTTTGTTTTAACCTAAAGGCAATAGGGAGCCAATGAGGCTTTTGGAGCAGAGGAGTAACACGTTCAGATCAGCAAGTACCATTTTGTCAATGTTTAGCTAATTTGTGTTTAGCTAATAGGGGCTCCAAAATCTGTACAGTCAGGGAACTGAAATGATTGTACATCTGGCAAGCTGTCCAAATATTGAAATAATTGAAGCAAATTTTTTTTTGTTTTATTTTGTTTCTTCTTAAATTCCTTAAATGTTTGCTCCAATCTCACATTTTGCTGTTTGTGCTTAATGACGCCTGACTGTGTCTACAGGGCTGAATTGGCATGGAACAGAAGTGTAAAATGTGAGTAATGTGATATTGCAGCAATATAAACTTTCTAAGAATTCAACATGATATTTCTAAATTACAGAAATAACCTCACAAAAAGGGAAAAATCTTTAAGGGCTGGAAGGCAGAAGGCTTTGGGCACAAGGCCAGGCTCTGTTACTTACTGTGATCCTGGGGGCAAGTCACTTAACTCCTCTAAGCTTAAATCTCCTCATTTGTAAAATTGGGGGGGTAGATGCGTTAATTGAATGATAAATATCTGAGGTCCTTTAAGCCCTAATATCCTATGACTCTTGAACTCTACACGGATGAAATAAAAATGATTAGTGACCATTCTAGAGGGCAGAGTTAAGAGTACAAAAACACTGTCTCCCCCTTGGTATTCTCATCCATTCCAATGGTATCAACATCACTGAAAACAACTAAAAAAAAAAAAAGACCTGGGTTCCCCTGTCTTGCCCTAGCTGGAGGTATGAAGCCTATTGACAGGCCTGATCTTACTCCAATCAGTAAGGGAGCTTTGTAGATAAAAACTGAGCAACAGTGTGGTAGAGTAGGTATTGAGCAGAACACTGACCACTTTTTGAAGTCAGGAAGACTTAAGTCTAACTCTTGACCCAGGTGATTATTAGTTATATTATCCTGGGATAAGTCACTTAAGCTTTCTTTGCTTCAGTTTACCAATTTCACTGGTAAAATGGGGATAAAAATAGCACCTACCTCAAAGAGTTATTATGAAGATCAAATGAGGAAAAACACTTGGAAAATCTTAAAGCACTATTTAAACGTCATTTACTATTATCATCATTATTATTATTACTATTATTATTAACACAAATAGAAAGGCCAAGGCCCAAGATACAACCAACTATATGAAATTTTCATAAATACCAAAACTGCCTAAAAGCTAACCTTAAACCTAAAGTTAAAATCCTAATGGTCCAGTAGAAAAGCTCAAGATCTGAAGTCAGAGGACCTGGATTTAAAGCCCATCTCTACCACATCCTACCTGTGTGACCATGGGCAAGTCTCTTGTCCTCTCTGCACCTCTGTAAGATCTCTTTTACATCTAGATCTAAGATCCAATATGGAAAAAAAGTTTTTCAATTAAAAAAATTAAATCGGAAATAATATGCTATGCATCTACAAAATGCCTCTTTGGGGCAAAGGTGGTTCCCCCCACCCCTTTTGTGTGTATGTGTACATGTGTGAGTATGTGCGTACAAATGACTTGCTTCAATTTGCAAGAGAAGCAAAAGAAAATGTGAGTAGTCCTGAATACTTATCAAAGTGCTCCTCAAACTGTGCTCCTTGAAATACTGGGCTTTCTGTGACACCATTCAAAGGATAAAAAAAAAAAAGTTGAAATGACAGAGGAGGTTCTAGAACAAATCCACATCTGAGTTGGTCAAACAAAATGATGAGTGGTAGAAATTGATCTTGTGACCTTAAAACTGGCTTTTGACCTACCTAGACTCAGTCACTGAGTGTGCCCAGTTATGTAAAATTGTACAATCAATTGGTTATTGACTGTCTCAAAAGGGTGTATGTGTAATTACTGCTGTCGATTTATAAATTTTATTTTTTCTATTATTTATACGTATGTGTGTGTGTGTATGTGTGGGGGTGTGTGTGTGTGTGTGTGTGTGTGTGTGGGTGTGTATAAGGAAGGCCTCCAGCACATTGAATAGACCTCTTGTGGAAAACGTATAGGAAGATTTGGAAAAGAGTCCCATAGAATGGGCAGACAAGGATGGTCTGCAATCTGCATCATTGGAGGGAACTTTGGAATCAATACCGTCACAATTCTATCTGAGCATATGAGCGTATATTGTACACAGACACCATTCCCACTATGGATTGATGAGTAAAATCAGGAAGCTTGAAGAGACAGGGAAGTAAGTGAGTTAATAAGCAAGAATGTAGCAATGAGATACACAGCACCCATACTGAATGGCAAAGATAAAATAACAAGAAATAAAGCTGGCTAGGTGGAGCCATAGTGCATAAGGAGTGCTGGGCCTGGAATTAGGAAGACTCATCTTCCTGTGTTCAAATCTGGCCTCAGGGACTTAGTAGCTATGTGACTCTGGGCAAGTCACTTCACCCTATTTGCCTCAGTTTCCTCATCTGTAAAATGAGTTGGAGGAGGAAATGCAAACTACTCCAGTATCTTTGCCAAAGAAAACCCCACATGGAGTCACAAAGAGTCAGACACAACGGAAGAACAACAGAAATGAAAGTTATGTAGAAGCAATATGGATTTATTTCTATGGAACCTCATATGCAAAATGTTTATCAGGTTTTTTGTTTGTTTGTTTGTTTGTTTTTGGCTAGGCAATGGGGTTAAGTGACTCGTCCAGGGTCACACAGCTAGTAAGTGTTATGTGTTTGAGGTCGTATTTGAACTCAGGTCCTCCCGAATCCAGGGCCGGTGTTCCACCCACTGCGTCACCTAGCTGCCCCTATCAGGTTTTTTTTAAAGCATTGTTTTGACAATGTTACAAAGTATTGATAATAATAATAATAATAATAATAATATTAGTCAACATTCAGATAGTGCTTATTACTTTGCCAAGCACTATGCTAAGTGCTTTATAATTATGATTTCATTTCACAATCAAAACACAGCACTTTTCAAACAAAACTCTTGAATTTAAAAATATAAAATATGATGGACTAAAACAAAGCCTTAAAATACTGGCTTATGTAGGTAAAAGGGAAATTTTTTTAAATGGGAAACACCATACAAACTGAATTGTTCCAACTATTACTTGTCCTATGCAACCATTACTTGTCCTAATTGTAAAACATTCGTTGGGAGCAATCACATCTTTCTCACTGAGGAAGTTATATGTATTATTGTTAGACCTGGAGTAAAACTGATTAGAATGCCCTTCTCTGTCTTATGGTTATTATTTTTTTTTTTTACTATTAGTACTAAGTCGTTGCAAAATTCTTTGAAAAGATTTTCCGCAAGCATTCCACTGAAATTTTACTTGAAGTGAAAGGTTCTAAATCTTGGTTCCAGGGAACAGTTACTGAAACCCACTCCCCTCTTTCCAGTAGAGGGATAAAAACAGGAAATGAAGGCTATGTTCAGATAGACACATGGTCAGACAGGGTTCGTAGGCACAAAGGCTCATAGGTCTAGAATTGGAAGGCAATTTGGAGGTTATAGAGCCTAACCTTCTCATTTTACATATAAGAAAACTGTCATGGTGTTAGTTGGTTTTGCCTACCTATTTTTCTTTGTTACAAGGGGAAGGTTCTGTCAGGAGTCTGCATATAATAATAAAATAATTAAAAGTTAAAAATAAAAATAAAAAATATGTGCATGAAAACAATACAAAAAGATATCAAAATTCCAATTAAATGCCCATAATATAACCAAACCTGTTTCCAGAGGACAGATAATGAGAACATAATTCACTTCTCTGTTGAGGAGTAGTGGGCTATTGGTGAGGAAGGTCGATTTCTTTGTCACTGTCTTGCCTGATTTTGGTTAACTATTGGGTATTGTTCTAAGGGAACATTCCATAGGGTATGGGGATGGAATAAATGTGGTCAAACAAAAATCACCAATACAACAAACTAAAGCAATTTTTTTTTGTAAGTTGAAGGACTGAGTTGAAGACTCACTGACTTACTATATCATTTATTGTAGATAACAATGAAAGATTTTATAGGTAGCTATAATTATGAAAATTAGCCACAGAAAAGGGTCGCTAAAAAAGCTAATGTTGAGGAGGCAATGATTTTCAATAACTACAATTCAGATGTATGCAGTGTTTGAAAGTGCTTTCCTAGGAGCAGCTAGGTGGTGCAGTGGATAGAGCACACTCCTCAGGAGGACCTGAGTTCAAATGTGACCTCAGACACTCACTAACTAGGAGATCCTGGGTAAGTCACTTAAAAAGGAAAGAAAAAAAGTGCTTTCTTCACAATCTTTATCCTCATTTTCTAACTGAGGCTCAGAAAGGCTATGTGACTTGTCCATGATCACACAGCCACCTAAGAGTCTGAGGGAAGACTGACCACATTATGGGATGATTCAATATCAGTGGCTATGGGAAGACTGAAACATAAGATTCCTGCCTCCTTTTTCCTACAGATGAACTATCCTACTTCCTTATTTCTCCAGCAGAAAAAAAATGAATAGATTATCCTACTCATTTCAAGACTGTCTGGATGTTAAAATAATCATACTTATACCCTATGGGCCAGGCATTGCCAAAGCATTTTATTTGTCTTTCTCCATGGCCTAAATGTTTAGGGGGGTGGTAGTGGGGGAAGTCACTGTAGTAGCAACAAGCCCACGCAGCAACTGGCTCTCCCTGAGTTACAGGGCTCAGTTTTCTCTGGTGCAGTAAAGAAACTTCCTTAGTTTTTTTTTCTCAGATTTTTAAACAAAATTGGTATCGTGATTTATCTTCTCTAGTTCCAGATGTCAATTTGAGCAAAAATAGCTCTGCTTTTCAGTACCTGGTTTCTCCCAGTAGTATGGTTTGGACTAATGCTAACATAGTTTTCAGTGTGAGAGAATTAGAAGAGCTGGGTAGAAAGTCAGGAAATTTGGGTATTTGAATTTTGGCTTAGTTACTTGTGAGCAAATTTCTTCTCTTCTGTGGGCCTCAGTCTCTTCATCTGTAAAGCTGAGTAAGTTAAGCTTTTGCTGCTTAACTCACAGGATTATTGTACAGAAGCTTCAGACATTATGTAAATGAGTTATTATTATTACAACAGGATATAAGAGATGGGCTGGGGAGTTGGCAAGTCCCAGGGTGAAATCCTGCCTCATTGCCATACTGCCTATGTGATCATAAGTAAGTCATTTAATCTCTTTTCGCCCACGGGCAACTAAGATATGTATATATATAACTATATGTATAGATATATATAGATAGATAGATAGATTTATAGATATACATACATATATAGATAGATAAGTGTATATATATATATACACACATATATATACATACATATATATACATATGTATGTGTGTGTGTATATATCTATCTGCCTATCTATCTATCTCTCAGTTGCCTATTGGAATCAATGGAAAATGTTCACATACCAAGATCACAGAATAACAGATTTAGAGCTTGGAGGAACCTTAGAGATCATTGAGTTTATCACCTCGTTCTATAGATGAGAAAACTGAGACCCAGAGAAATTAATGATTTGCCTAGGGTGACCCTGGGCAAGTCACTTAACTGTTTTGCCTCAGTTTCCTCATCTGTGAAATGAGTTGGAGAAGGGAATGGCAAACCACTCCAGTATCTTTGCCAAGAAAACCCCCAAAATGGCATGACAAAGAGTCAGACATGACTGAAGCAACTGAACGACAACAACTAGGGTCACGAAGCCAGCAACTATCTATGGCAAGCTTTTAACCCAAGGTTTCTGGTCTCCAAGTCCAGGACATTGTCCATTACATAATCCTATTTCATTGAATTCCCCACACTGATAAAATCATAGATCTGGACCAAAAATTAGTAATCCCATGAAGGGAAGGGGCAATGAATGCAACAAAATCCTCTTGTGTAATAAACAAGAATAAAGGGGGTGGTTTCAGACAAACCCAGGAACACTTGTATGAACAGATGTAGAGTGAAGTGAGTGGAACCAGAAAAATTTATTCACTAACATATTGTAAAAACAAACAACTTTGAAAGACTTAAGAACTTGGAATTTAAAGACAGAAAGAAGGCAATGACCAATCATAATTTGAGAAGACCAAAGATGAACAGCTACTCTATGTCCTGATGGAGAAGTGATGAATTAAATATGCAGAAGGAGATATGCGTTGAATATGGGCAATGTGGGAATTTGTTTAGCTCGACTATGCATATTTGTTACAAGGATTTTGTTTTTGTCATTGTTGTTTTCTTTTTAAATGGGGTAGGGAAAGAAAGTAAATGTTTAATTTTTTAAATAAAATTTAATTTTTTTATAAAAAGGAAAGGAAACCACTTATAATACTGATAGATACTACATAAACAACACCAAGAACTTAAATACTTAAAGTCATATTCTGTGTCACAGTAAGTATGCATTTCTGAGCACTCTTTTCTCTGTGATTGTCACCTATTTGTAACATTAAACAATCACTTCATGAGAAAGAAATCTCTGATTCAGATTCTTTATTCTGTTTTCTTCCAAAGACCAACCAATTAGAAAAACACAGACCTCCTGTAAGTCTGTGCAACTACTGTATATCAGTTGATAGAATTTCCTTAGTTCTAACAAAGACCTTGATTTGGTGCATTGACTTATGGGAATGGACAAAGGTCAGAAGTTCTACTTCTAGAAATGGCCATGCTGAAGTAAAAGAATGTACATTCATAAAGAGAAAGGGGAAGGGGAGGGGGGAAAAAAACTCCACTAAGGGGAAAGAGGAAAAAACAGAAAGAGAGAGAAAAAGAGAAAGCACTACATTTCCCGACAGCAGCAGCTTTGTGATCTCTCCGGTAATGTTACCCAGTTTTGTTTATCATGAAAAGATCCCATTAATGCCTCAGCCCCATCAAACAGCAGACCATGTCCCTGAATGGCACCTATCAGAGCCCAGGGTAAATCCAGTGATTAGAGGGAATTCGCCAAAGGGCCTTTGTAGCTGAGAAAAATGCCTACTCCAGAGAGGAATGCAGAAAATTCCTGGGAGCACAGGCCCTCCTTTGTTGGCAGTCTGGCGGTATTCTGGAGCAAATAAAGGCATAAAAATGAGATCTTAGTTGTGATGAACATTTGAAGAAAATGTTGTTCAAAGGCCTCCTTGAAATATTCCTTAAAAAATAAAACCCAACTGTACTCCTCTGTTAAGGATGAACTAGAGACCTCCTACCCAAACCATCATTTTATAGCTCAGTATTACATAATCTAAGAGATTCTCAATTGCAACGGAACTTACTGAGGGTTCCTTTGTCCTGCTAGGTTTCCTCATTAAACTGAAAGCCAAAGTTAAGACTTTATGGATAGAGTAAACTTAGATTTGGAAGAAAAACAACTGGCGAGGAAATTATACTGGCAACAATAGTTAATACAATCTATTAACCATCCTAGCACCAGAACAAGGCAGGAAAAAGTATGTAGCGCTACCATCACTATCAAAACAAGGACACCGTCAACCACAAGCAAAATTTGCTAGACAGACAAAACCAGACACAGAGTGTAAGCTAAGGAATAGAGCTCTCAGATAGCAGTTGAGTTTTTATTTAAGCTGGTGTTATATGAGGGAGCCATATTTCTTGACTAGAGTTCTCCAGCTAGAAGGCAGCAAAATGAACAGTGCCTGTACATTGCTTTTACATAAAAACAGCCTGGGGATATGCTAACCTGCAAAGGAAACTGTGGTGTTTGCTCTATGAACCAGTTTATCCAGGGAAAACAAAACCTTTCTTTTTTTGGGGGGGGAGATTAGTGAGAAAAACCTGACACAACCTTGGGTAGCTAAATTAAAACAGTATATTATATGGACCCTTTAAAAACCTGGAATTATGCGTAATCCTTAGCAAAGCATTTGGTAAACTTGGGTTTTTCATTCCCTGTACCCTGCCCCAACCCCCAACCATGTTTTTCTCTCTTCCTTGGATCCAAATATTCTTAATGACTTTTACTCACAATGTGCCCCTAAGTGCAATACGTTTCCTCATAAATCTTATTATAGACTTATTTTATGTTCCATTTTAAAGTTTACCAGAATGAGGGAGGAGCAAGGTAATAATGATACAGTTCTAGTTTGAAGGTGTTCCTCTCTACTCTAACTCCTCCTTGACTGAAGCCCAATAAAATATTATTTATTTGCATCTTTGGAAAGCGATTCACTAACATTTTTCAAAATAGCTGTAAAGTGGTTGCAAAGGTGGTGTCTTTATTGCTCTGCAAGTGTTGTTCATTTTACTATTTGTTTTAAATGTCTTACTGGTCCCCGTGGACTTACATTTATAAAGTTGCATTAGGTAGGCCTAGGGGATGCAGTTTGGGGGTATAGCACACAACAACAGTGAGCTTCTCAGAATGCTGCTTAGTATTCACCACTTGGCAGTCCAGGAGAGCCGCCATATAAAACACTTTCCCCCAGACTCCCCTTCTAAATAATCTAAAACAAATAATTGTGAGGTGGTGGGATCACTATTTAAGACCTACTTTGTACTTTCTAATAGCTGTTCAAATGCTGCATGGTAGAGGCAGTAATGCTTCGTCCATGGAATATGCTTCCAGCAATTCTATACATCTGTGCACCAAAGGGGTAAGGTCGTTTTAACTTTTGCATCATAAAGCACACTACTTGCAAAAAAAAAATACTAATGAATGCAATACTTTCTACACAGACGTGGTGGCTTACAAAATCATTAGCATACTTTTTAACTTTTCTGGTTTTTGTAGATGATCTAATGAGTCTAGGTTGAAAGCATAAGACCCTCAATTTCTTGCAAAAATACGCTTCATTTTGCCACTGTAGAAAGAACGTACATGAAAGAAACTTTCAGGGCCAAAAGTAAGGCATGAAAGAAATATCCAGGGAGAGTCTAACTCAAGGTTTTCTGGAGATGAGGTGCCTTCCTCCAACACTGAAGTCTTAAAGTTTCTGCCAGATACATAAATCCTGGAAACATCTTCTAAAAGATAAGCATGGGCTCAGAAAGTGGGCTTCATAAAAGAACTCTGCAATCCCCAACAAAGCAAGCTGCATACACAAAGGAATTGTTTATTTCTTCCTACTTATATTCCTACTGCCTAGAACAGCACTATAATATACATTCATATATATGTATATATGTACATACATATTATGTATATGTACACCCATATTTTATATAGTAAATGCTTAATCAATGCGTGCGGATTGATTGTTGATTGATTTACCTCTTTCACAAAACTATCAAATGACAGCTTTAAAAGTGTTGTTTATAAATAGAATATTAAAAAATGAATTTTATTGATATTTTTAACATCACTTGCATTTCTCAATGTATTCTTTCTCCCAGAGACCATCCCTTATAACAAAACTATGATGGAAAAAAAAGAAAGTTCTGCAAAACTAAACATATCAGACAAGTCTGATATTATATGTAGCATTCCACACCCATCATTCCCCACTTCTACAAGGATTCAGGGAAAGGTGTCTTCTCCTATCTACAAATTTTATTCTGATTTCCTATTTAAACCAGAGAGAGCCCTGAGTGTTTTTTAAAAATGCAGATGATAAGACAGTTATGTGACATCCAAATAACTGAAACCCATTAACAATACTCAAATAAAAGAAAGGAAATTCATGATAAAGTTGTAATCTAAATTCCTTGTTCAAACACTCCAGTGAAATAGCTTTTGATTGACTCACTATTATTATGACTTCTTTATAGTAATTTTAAAAAAAGATGAATAAACAAACAACTTACTGAATTCACTTTAACTAAACTAGTAAAAGCTTTTGGTTTTATCATAGCAACAAGAAACACCTCCCATCCCCCCCTAAAATTTATAAGAAACTTCTATCCCAAAGAGACTTAACCAAGTCTGATGACAGCATCCAAAATATATGGGAAGCTCAAGAATCAGATTTGCTTTTTCCGCTCTTAGAAGATACAAAGGCTATCCTTCTTTCCCTCTTGCCTGTCTCCGCCCCTGGCAAAATTAGACACATCAATTAAACTCCATGAGATTTAGCTGGTTAACTCTTGAAATTGCAGCTATGATTTAACGGCGTCTATCAATGGGGATTCACTTAACAACGTCCCCAAGCCAGATGGAAACAGTTAAGGTAGAGGCCAAACAGAAGAGGATTGTTGATCACTGCTTTTGAACCCTGCAATGTTCACGAGGGATGAAAATGCCTTGAGAAGAAGGTTATTTCACAAATAAGCCCTGTGCTGCCGTCCGTTGATATCACGAACACACAAAGCCCTCAAAAAAGCATCTGGTGCTGCGTTTTAGATTTGTGCATTCTTGGGGTGGGAGGTGGGGGAGGCTGGCAATCACTTGCAGGACACACACATACACCCACACAAAATGGCCTACCTTGGGTAACTAGAAGAGTTAAGATTATTTGCAAATATTTTGGGGGTTGGCCTCTACCACAAATTCCTAGGGTACTCTGGTGGATATTACTTTTCTTTTTCTTTCTTTTCTTTAGAAGTCCAAACAAAATTTATTAAAGGATATTTTTACATCTGACCAAATAAGGTAGAAATGCTACAATACTCCAAGTCTTTATCCACGCTGGTATTGGTAATATCACACCATGAAAGATAGTCTCCCAGAATTGTTGATTACACAGGAAAAATCCACTGTCCCCCCCTTTTTTGGGATATTACTTTTCCAGAGAGCATGGCAGCGAGGCCTACCTGAGGCAGAAACCTTTGTTATAAAGAGGTAGCTATGAAAATAAAATGTCTTGCTATGTTCCTTAAAGGTTCTCCTGGAGTCATAGCAATTAGAAAGATCAGCTGTAATTTCACTCCTCCTTCATACAGGACCTTGTCTCACCTTAAACAGGAAATAGGGACTGAGTTAGCATAGCTCGAATATAATAAAGGTCTGTGACTGCTGGTTGAGGTGCAGCCATCAATATAAATCTGTCACAGACATACTCAGTGAGGAAGAAGAACTTCCATACATTCTGGCCCTTACAGCTTTAGAGAGAAGCCGATTTATGGCACATGGGGAGCAAAAAGTCTTGGAGTCAACAGGGCTCTAGTGAATCTAGCCTGTTTTAAAGGTTTCTGCAGCTAGAAAGAACTAGACTTTTGTAATTGTACTTGGGGGCAGCCCATTGAAGTTTTAAGTTCCTGGAGGAATATACCACTTGTTTCAACTAAAACTGAGATTTTTTTTTTTCTAATGGGTGGCCTTGTCTAGTTTTAAGTTTTAAAAAACAGGATGAATGGTTACACAGCTTCAATTTAAAAACAACAACAACAACAACAACAACAAAATGACATTAAGCCAGGTTTTGTAGGAAGTCTTTCTCCAATGATTTAGTTATCCCATTCAGGCAGGTGTGATGTTTCCCTCCCTTCCCTGGAGAGGTGCTGTTCCTATGGATGAGTGTGGAACATTGCGTACATGGTCAGACTCACTGATGTATTGGCTAGTTTTACTAAACAACTGCTTTTCTTTTCATCCCTATTTTTTTGTTACAAGAGATGGCTTCCTGGATGGACACATTCAGAAATGAAGGCGATATTTTAAAAAAGTTATTAATAACTTAAAAAAATCAGATGTGATCATTTCTACTTCTGAATGTTTCCTCGCTTTGTTCACCAAACAATGATGAGCCTAATGTGTTGGGAAGGAATTGTATAAACTCACTCAATTGGCTTTTTGATCGAAATGCTGTTATAGAAATCTGGAAGGTTACACTGTTATATTTGGAGAAGTTCTAGATTAGGGGGAGGTGTGAGAAATAAGGAGGCAATTGCAAACAAATCACGAATTAGGACAGTGTTAGTGTTAATTAATTAGGAAAAAAAGTTCAAAGTCTTCCATAATAGAAGACTTCCTACATGCAACCAGTATCTGATTGAGTGACTCAAGCAGTAAAATCACAGTTGGGACTACTCTAGTCGAGCTGAAAGGCCAAGTTCAATATTTTCCCTATGAGGCATGCCTGTGCTATAAAAAGAATGTGATGTTTGAATGTGAGCGTCTCTGCTCTCTGTGCTGGCAATCAAGCCTTTCCTAGCCCTCTTGCCACATTTCAAGAATACAGTATGAATCACAATCATGTGGTCCGCCTTCTTGCCAAATTCTTTTCTCCCACTACAGCTATGAATTCTCCTTCGATTTCTGCCACTGGCAACTGTCCTGCCCTCTGCCTCCCCCCTCTTCCCCTTGAGGGGAGGCCAAGCACTTTCCTCCTTCTTCATCAACAAGGAAACAAGCAAGCACATTATTACAAAACTCTATTCACCGGTCCGACTAAGAAGGTAAAGGGGAAAAGGGCGAATCTGGGGCAAAGAAAGCAAAGATGCAAAAGAGAAACAGAAAATCAGAAAGGAGGGCAGAGCTATGCATGAATAGGTTTGCAGAATATTTGAATTGGAAAGGACCTCAGAAATCCTCTAGTCCAAGAGTTCCCCAAACTATAATTCATGGAGCCCTGCAGGTCTATGAAATGTTCCAAAGGATTCCACAAAATTATTTTTAAAAAATGTCATGGCAGATAAGCACACAGAGCAAACTCATCTGCTACACTGATCATAGACAATGCGTGTTTTGTTGATGAGAACCACTGGGAATGGGCCAACTAGCTCGTGCGATCAAGAAGTTTGTTTTTCATTGGGATAGAATCAATCCCTTAAAGTACTCAATATAGTATAATGGTTACTTGTCAGTTTATTTCTGCAGAGTATTTTTTTAAATAATATCTATTTGTATTTTGGATACAAATTACCACGTATGGAACCCAGCTCAAATTCCAAATACAGAAGAAATGCAAAAAGACAAAGACAAACAAACAAAAAAACCCTAACAACCAAACGGACTCCAATTTGGGTTTGCATCTAGTTTTCTTGACACAGTGTTTTATGTCAACACAATATTAAGAAATAATGTATTCGTTCATTCAACACACATTATTAATGATCTATTATGTATAAAACGGGCGGCTAGGTGGTGCAGTGAATAGAGTGCTGGGCCTGGATTTAGGAAGATTCATCTTCCTGAGTTCCAATCTGGCCTCAGACACTTACTAGCTGTGTGACTTTGGGTAAGTCACCTAACTCTGTTGGCCTCAGTTTCTTCATCTATAAATTGAGCTGGAAAAGAAAATGGCAAACTACTCCATTAGCATTGCCAAGGAATCCCCAATTGGGATCACAAAGAGTCGGACAAGACTGAAAAATGAATCAACAACAACAAAATGTATAGAACATTGGGTTAAGAGCTCAGGGCTATATAAAGATGAGGTGACACAGTTCCTGGCTTCATGGAGATTACAATCTAAAAGGGTGTTATCACATAAAAAGCGCATGTAACCATGCTATTCTGCCTAACATGACAAGGGCCATTAAGGTTCTAAAAATGTTAGGTGTAATAGGAAGTGAAAGGTTGTCATTCAACATAATTAAAAAGGCAGATGCAAACAAAACACAGAAAAAGTTTAAAACAATATTCTTAGATTTCGGGAGTGCAAATGCTACTACATGAAATAAATTCTGCTTATATAAATCAGTGGAAGAATGAAAACTATTGAGAAACATCTTTCAGAGTAAACAACTGAATACACCAATACTGCTCCTTCCACAGCTCTTATTAACAGCAAGCAAACATATTCTTTCACTAAATTGGCAATTGGCAATATGATTACTTGGAAGAAGAATGAAAATGAAAATATAATGGCTATTTTTAACCAGCCTTATGTTATTTGATGTTTTCACTAGTAGGCAATTTTAAAAATCATATTAAAATATTATTACGGCAAGGATTCTACCATGCCAAGAATTTTGTGACCTACTACTCTAGTCCAAATACCTCATTTTACAAATGAGGAAACAGGGGCTAGGCAAGGCTATGAGTTAAATGAGTCACAAAGTTTGCAAGAGTTGGCCTCTTCTCAAATGTTCTCTCCACTGCACCATGTTACCTTTGAAGTTCTCACTTAGAGAAGTAAAGAAATAGTCTTTCTATCTCTTCTCCTTCCGTGCTTTAGTTTTTGCCATATACTTAAGTTCATTTGTCCACTAACCTCGTTATGAACACAATGCCATTTTGAACAATACATGTTTCTTTGAAAGACTTACATGGATTGATGCAGAGTGAAGCAAGCAGAACAAAGGGAATAACATACAGGACTACAACATAACTGAAAACAAAACAATGACCAATATGGGTCCCAGAGAACAAATGATGAAACACATTTCCTTTATCTCAGTTTATACGTGGAAAACTACAGTTACAGATTGTTGTGTACATTGTCTGACATAATCGTTTTGCTTAACTGTTTTTCTTTGTTACCAAGGAAGGTTCAATGGGGTAGGGGATAATCAGGAAATAAATGAGGTATTACAAACAAAAGACATTAAAAAAAAAAAGAAAGAAAAACCCAACCTTAAAATATATCCCTCAGGTAAGAGAGAAGTATTCATATAATATAAGCAATCTTTTACAGTTGTGGTGGGTAGCATGGGACAAATTCACATTTAACTTTAATCATAAATGAGCCTTTCTACAAGCAAAAAAAAAAAAAGAGTGCCTAAGTATGAAAAATTAATTTCCACACCCACATACTGCACTCCTAAATTCAGTTATAGTATGGTGGTTGCTGTTTGTCAAAGGAGGATTGAGGTGACAGAGTTAAAATGGCTCACAAACCCTTTATTACTGGAAAAACAGCTCAAAGTTCATGCCCTACTCACAGTCACTCAGTAGTATTACTGTATTCATTTATCCATATATTCTACCTATTCCCTAATTTACTTGCCAGGCCTTTGGCTAAGTCACTAGGGACAACTACCCCTGCTTAGTTCTCCCCACAGGAAACAGAAATAAGTTATAAAACTGGTGAGTTCCCTGGAGTTAGGTACATATTACTTAAAGAATTTTGTTTTAATTGAAGCCCGCTGTTTTTACATGAATTCAAATGAATTTTTACATTAATTTTCAAATACAACCCACCCTCCCACCCCCTGTCCTTACCTCTTGAGTTACACTTTGGAGCAAAGGTTAAAAAAAGAAAGAGAAAAATAGCAATTCAAGAAGAACAACCACTTCAAGAAATGTCTGACAGAAGATATTTTTGTCCACACCCATAGTCCTCCACTTCTGTCATGAATTACCTTTTCTCAACTCTTCTCTGGGGCCAAGCTTTATCAGTATAATTAGACAGCAGTCTTATAGTCATTGCATGTATCATTCTCCTAATTCTGTTTATTTCGCTCTATACCAGGTTATGTAAAACTCCCCATGTTTCCCTGAATTCCTCATATTCATCATTTCTTGTGTTTTATAATACAGAAATTTTCATTATACTCATGTGCCACAGTTTGTTTATCCATTTGCCAATTAATGAACACTTTTCTTTCCAGTTTTTAGCTACTATGAAAAAAAATTCTGCTCTGAATATGTTGGTTAACATGGGGCCTTCTTTACTGTCTTTCATCTTCTTAGGGTATATAGCTAGTAGTGGGATCTCAAGGTCTGAGGGCAAAAATATTTTAGTCACTTTTTGGGTATAGTTCTGAATTGTTTTCCAGAATGAATGGAGCACTTCAAAGCTCCATCAATAGTGTACTTGTGTGACTGTATTCCCCTAGTCCCTATAACACTGTTTCCATCTTTTATCATGTTTACCAATTTGATGAGTGTGAGGTGAAATCTTACGGTTGTTCTGATTTGCATTTATTTCACTCATTAATAAATATAGGGAATAATCTTTTACATGGTTGTTAATAGTTTGTGATTCTTATTTTGAGAACTGTTTGTTTATATTGGTAGATTAATTTTCCATTGGTGAATGGAATTTGGTTAACTATATTACATTCCCTTTATATCTTGGTGATCAGATCCTTATCAGAGATATTTGATACAAAATTTTTTCCTATTTCCTGGTTCTCTTCTTATCTTAGCTGCATTAATATTGTTCAATCAAAAGTTTTTTAATTTCATATAATGAAATTATCCATTTTATCTTTTGGAATTTTTCTTATCCACATTATATATGTATTTATACATATATTTATACATATATGTGCATATGGTATAAGAAGTTAACACTATTCTTTTTTTCTTGCTAAATAATTTTCCAGTTTTTTTGGCAGTTCTTTTAAAATAAGGAGCTCTTTCTGAAATAATTTATGTTCTTGGATTATTGGGTTGTTGTTATAGTTATTGCATTAACTGGGTTATTGAGTTATTTCCACCTCTTGTTTATCTAGTTTTAGTTTTATTCCATTCATCTTCTTTTCTATTTTTTTAAACTAGAACCAAATAGTTTATGCTTTCTAGTAGAATGTGAAAGCTGGAAGTGTCACTCTTCCTCTTAAAAATTATTTCCCATAAAGTTCTAAATCTTTTCTTCCCTCAAATGAAGTTCACTATGATTTTGTCTAGCTTTAGAAGGTGCTCCCTAGTTAACTTGAATGGCATAGCACTAAATTTATAAATTAATCTGGCTAGTACTGTCATTTTTATTATATTGTCATGACCAATTACATGAAGGATTAATCACCACTTACCTTCCACCCATTCTTCTTCGTTACATTTGACTCTAAGATAGTTTTTTTCCCTTCCTCCTTCTTTTAAATTCTCAAAAAAAAAAAAAAAGCACAAGACTAAGAATGAAGAAATCTGGTTTCCGTAGCACTAACTAGTTTCAACTCTCCAAGAAAAATGGAGAAATATATGGTAGATATTAATGGGCTGCAGCCCAATATCAATGATAACTTGTGTGCAAGATGTGGCATAAAAAGATATCCAAAAAATGTCTGATTGGAAAAGGAAGTGGGCCAGTCACATAGTGAACGGTGAGGAATAACAGATGTACAGCCTGAGTAATGCAGTGGTATCATCACAGAATGTTGAAAAAACTCAAGGAAGGTGTTCAACATTTTGGATAGATCCTTTAGGGAAAATTTATGGGAAGCATAGAGAAAAGTCACTCATGTGGGATGAGGCTGAATGGAAGGAGTGTGAACAGCATTGCTGAAGGAATACAAGCATCAATGTGATCATAGTGCAAAGTTTCTGCTATGGAACTTAACATGGACTTTCTGACAGATTGATTGGTGTTAAAGTAGATGAGGGCAGAACGCTTTGCTAGGTACTAGGGGGGCCATGCCCCCAGGCAAAGTCTAGGATCCTAAGACTTTTGCATTTACCAAATGGGAAGCATTCACCACTTGTTTCTTTTATTTTACTCTCAAATATCAATTGTTCTGTAAGGCCAAAATATTCCCTGCCTCCCCCTGCTGGCTTTATCTGCTATGTTCTGGAAAAGGAACTTTGGGATACTTAATTGCTTTTATCTGGAATTTACTCTCTGTAGAGAGTTGTCTGTGGACATCTACGGTACTGTAGAAATAATAAACAGCAATGATAGTGCTGAGGTCAGTTGGCCCCTCAAAGCACTAACAAAGGCCAGATGATGTTGGCAGTGATCAGTATAATCCAGAGTGTTTTTGGTTTGCAGAGAAGTCATTTTTTCTGCTCTTATTTACTAAAAAGAGCCTGAAGAATTGGAGGGAAGCTGGGCACAGTGGCCCACACCTGGAATCCCAACTACCTGGGAGGCTTCATCTTGGGCATTCTGAGCTACAGTGGGTTAAGCCAATCAAATGTCTGCACTATGTTTGGGGTGGTGGTAATGGTGGTGGTGGATGACATGAGAGTAAGGGGAAATTAGGTTGCCTAAGGAAAGGCAAAGTGGCTGAAGCTGAAAATGGAACACGTCGAAACTCAAATCATTAGTGGGAACAGGCAACTCAAGAGGGCTTATGTAATTTCAGCCTGGGCAATTCAGGGAGACCTAGCCTTTAAAAACAAAAAAGAGAGAGAGAGAGTTTAAGGAGGTATTTTAAAAGGATACTTCAGTAATTGGAGTAATAATCCTGTCATGATTAAACAGAATGGGAGCCTAAGGATTGAGGTGCTCATGGAGAATTATTATAGAATTCTCATGAATACTTGAAAACTTAGAGATGGAAGTTCCATGTGGAAAGCATGACTAGTCAGTCTGGTGTCTTTATGTGCTACCTGGATATAGATCTTCACAGAACTACCACTAGAAACAAAGTTTTTGGCATCCCAGAGGAAGTTGTCAATGGTGGTTTACCTATTCCTCACAATCCCAAAGGCTTCTCTGGTTATGATTCGAAAAATGAAGACTTCATTGCTGAAGTCCATCATAAGTACCTCAAGGGCCAGTATGTCAAGGATAAAATGTGCTAATAATGGAAGAAGATGAAGATCCTTAGAATAAAGGCAATTCTCACGGTACATAAAGAACAATCTGGCTCATGACGTGATAGAGGATATGTACAAGAAAGCTCGTGTTGCCACATAGGGGAATCCAGTCCAGGAGAAGAACACCAGAGAGTAAAGTTTAAAAACAATAGAACCATCCCAAAATGTTCCTTACCCAGAAGAAAGACCCACTTGCCCAGAAGGCAAGTTGCTTGAGAAGCATGCCACTGATAGTCAAACCGCCACAATCTACAATTTTCTATGAAGATTTGCAGATTAAGATAATAAACCTATTGAATTTCCCCCAAAGCAGGGGACACAAATTCAAAAAGATTGCAAAAAAGATTCATATTCTTCAGATATTTTGGAAAAGAGCATGATCAGGAACTATCTATTCTGTTTATAACTAAAGAAACATGGTGTAAAGGTTACAATGTTAGACGTGGAACCAGGAAGACCTGGCTTCTAATTTCTACACTTATTCTGGTAAATCACTTAAACTCTTTGGGCCTCAGTTTCCTCGTCTGTGGAGTAAGGGGGCTGGTCTTGATGATCTCTAAGGTTCCCTTCAGTTTTCAATCTATGAGCCTGTGAATTTTAAAAATCATGATCCAAATAAAAGAAGCAAGTGGTAGCTCAATGTTCATGAGTGTTAAAAAGGCACAAGGACTCTTCCTGAGGAAAATAAGATTTCTTTCTGTAAGCTAGAGCCAGATAGGATGGATTTCATTAAAAGAATAATTCATTTACATAATGCATGAAGGTTTACAAAGTGTTTCCCTCGTAACAACTCCACGAGGTATGTGGTAATGGCTCTATCAGCCCCATTTTACAGAGATCAAGTGACTTTGCCAGTGATCTCTTCTTTGACACCTCCACCAAGTCCCATATTCTAGTGCCTCATTGTGGCATAGAGGTGACTCTGGGTTCTGGAAAAATGTACCAGCTGAATGCAGACATAGGCAGGTTCTGAAGTTTTGGAAAATAATAATAATTGTAGTAATAATGATAGCTAACATTTAATAGTGCTTACTATGTGCCAGGTGCTTTACAAATATTAGCTCATTTGATCCTCACAATAACCCTGGGAGATAGGTACTAGTATCATCCCAATTTACAAATGAGGAAACCAGGGCAGACAGGGGTTAAGTGACTTGCTCAGGGTCACACAGCTAAGAAGTGTCCAAGACTGAATTTCAACTCAGATATTCCCATCTCTACTGTGCCACTCAGCTTACCCCTAACTTACTGATAAGTAACAAACTATATCTGATTTTTAAAAGGAGCAGCCTAGCTACACACTGGAGGGGTTCATATCTAGTAGACCAGATAGTAGGTGGTAAACTCTTTGACCGTACCAACCCATGAAAGAAAGAAAAAATACAAAGTGGCATCTCATCTATTATGACACTGCTAATAAATATCTTGGGTCAGAATGCAAACCTAGGTCCTTCTGACTCCAAACTGGGACTCTCTCCATTATGACTTGCTACCCTTCTAGCATCTATCACTTTAACTGCATTGAAAGGATAAATATAGCCTGATTTTTAAGTCTGCAAAATGAAATATCCCTCTCCCACTGAAAACTACAGCCCCAGAGCCTCCAGATATTGAGAGTTGTTTCAATTCATCACTTCAGACAGCTGTACCAGAATTTCTTATACATTTTATAGTGGTGTACAAGCGTGAGTGTGTGTGTGTGTGTGTGTGTGAAGCTCATGAACATTAAGACAGATTGGGTAGGCACCCTGCTTTAGAAAATCAACCAAGACTCAAGTCCATTGATGCATGCAGTGTCAAGCAAGTAAACAAAGCTGTTGTCCTACTGAGCCAGCTTTAACTGGATCATTTCGAGTTCATTAAGTTGAACTTGTTAAAGTAAACTAAATAAACTACTCATTAAATTCAAAGTTAAGCAACGCCCGTCTGACTCTAACATTACAAATTATCTCCTTACTGAAGTGGAGATTTTTATGGTCAGCCTACTGACATTCCAACTCTCTTAAGAGGATCTTAAAATCTTTCATCATTTAAGAAGTATGTACGAAGAGAGCATCATGTAATGTATCTTCCTAAAAGTTTGTTAGCAATTCATAGAACCTAAATGTGCATTAAGGATTTCTCCTTTAGACTTTTCCAGGATTCAGATTTCTCCCAGAAAAAAATGGATAAAATATCCGTCTTAACTGACCTACAACAGAAAGTCAAATTATTCAGTCTTGGAAATTCCTAATGAAAGCATTAATATACATAATAATAATTTGCGTTACAACAGCCCTGTATAAATTGGAAAAATCCCCATTTTACAGATGAGGCAGCTGGAGCGCCAAGAGGTTAGGAGACAAGATCTGTCATAGAGCTAATAGGGAATGGAAGGACCTTGAACTTGGGTCCTTCCTCCTGCTTTCTAAGTCAAGGTTCTTGTCATTTGCATGATGAGTTCTTTAGAAAAGAGATATGAGGTCCATACCCACATGACACTCTATCTCCCATCTATAATCCAACATTAGCTGTTCCCTCATATCTACAATATGCCTTCGTCTTTACCTGTTCTAAGAATTCCTCATTTCCTTCAAAGCTTAGCTCATCCCACTTTCTTCATGAAGCCTTTCCTGATCCCCGTAGCTGCAAATGCAGCCCCTTTCATGATTACCTTGTATTTAAGTGTGTGTGTGTGTGTGTGTGTGTGTGTCACTTCTCCTAAATATTGCTGTTTCTCCTAACTTTCCCTTTGTCTCCCTCAGTACCTCACAGAATACCCAGCACATAGTAGGCTCTTAAGAAGAGCTGTTGGATCGAACTAGATAATACAAGGTTATCTGTCTCACTATAAAGAGAATAGATTTACTTGGCAGTTCACATCAATCAATCAGGAGAGATTGAGCTCTGATTGTTCCTACCAAATGTGAAAAGCTTTTGGAGACCTTTACACTGCCAAGTCTGAGCCAGAAAGTATTTTTACTTATGTGAAATATCAGATTATAAGTAGCTTGAGGGTGGGACCTCAGAAGACCCAGACTTTACTTAAATATCACCAACCTGCTTCTATGCCCTATAGCAGTCACTTCAGCTTTTAATTACTGATGATGATGAAGCAATAAACAGACACAAAATAAATGTAGCACAAGCTTTTTTGAGGCAGCAAGGTACAGCGGAAGGAACACTAGGTCTAAAGTCTGATGCTTCTAACCCGAGTGACTTTGGCTAAATCACTTAAATTTCCTAGGCCTCAGTTTATCCATCTGTAAAATGAGAGGGTTGAACTATATGGTATTTGATGTCCCCTTCAACTCTGGATCTAGATATCAAAAATACAATTTTAACCATGGTACTGGGTTTGTGTGGGTAAGTTTCTATGTGCTTAAACCATTCTGACTCAGGAATTTAAATTCTATGTTCTAATTCTTATTCTGAAGTTCAAGCTTTTATCTATTCTGAAAATTGAACACTTCAGATACAGTCTTTTGTATAATTTGTGGGGAGAGACAAGGAAGGAAGGGTGGGGTAGTTTGTTTTCAAATTATCAGAAAACAGGAAAGTAGTTAGAGAACTTTTTAAAGGGAAGAGTAAGGTGCATGACACCCTTATTGCCGCAAAACAAATACTTTCTAACATGTTATTATTTCCAGAGATTTCACACATTCCAGATGCTATCATCAGTGTTACCAGTACACAAGAAAATGAGCAAATAAGACACACACTGGCTCATGGGACAAATCACCATGGATGCCAAATGAGAAAAAAACCAAAAAATGGGAGGGAAAACATTTTGTTTTCAATCTATGGAAATGTTAAAACATAAAACCAGTGTTATTTGGCAACATAAGTCAGTAAGCTGAAAGTCTTTTCTGCCCTAAAAGACCAAAAAAACCACCTTCTGTTCTGAGAGTCTGAGAAACACATATATGTGTTTATGTAAATAGATGTATGTTTATATAAATATATGACATAAATGTAAATACATGTGTATGGCATTAAACATATGTAATGTTTCTATAAATTCAGTATATATCATATGTAAAATATATTTATAGCTTGATATAGTATTTTTTAATACTAAACTTGGTATTTTTTAATACTATTACTAATACTATTAATATTTTTTTTAATAAACCTGGTATTTTTTAATACTAAACTTGAGTCCTAGAAAAGTATGAAAGATGAAGTCTTGCCTTTCCCTTAATGCACATTCAGGTTTGATGAATTGCTGACAAACTTTTAGGAAGATGTATTACATAACATTCACTTCTTATAGATTTCCAGGTATTTTACCTGAAATCAAGGTTACAGAAAAACCGCAGAAGATATAATCTATTTTTTAGAAAAATCATCTATTGTCATTCTTACAAGACTAATCCAGTTACCTGAATTCAGCTGAGCATATGTCTTTGCTTGAAAATGAAAGCTTCTTCAGACATTATTATGAATACTGAATCCCTAGTAAAGAGTTATTTAACCAAGAAGATGTACAGAGTATAACAGAATGGGAGTTCTGACAATTGCTACGAAAAGGGTAAGACTTTTGGAGACCTCTACACCATTGAGTTGGAGTGGGAAGGAAAGTGTTTTTACTTAAATCAAATATCAGATTATAAGTAGCTTGAGGGCAGCGGTCCAGTTTTCACTTAAACATCTTGGACCTTGTATACCCTGTAGTATTCAATTCAACTGTTAGTTAATGAAGATCACAATGAAGAAGAAAAAAAGTCTTCTCGAGGAGAAATTTTAAGAAAGAACACTCTTTAGGACATGGTTACTACTCATTCAACAGACATTTATTATGCATCTACTTATTATGTACATTGGGGTAGGGGAGAGATAGGTGGCCTCCAAATAAATTTTCCTATAAGATGATGCTTGTGTTCCATCAAGGTAGACCTAGGTTTAAATCCTTCGTCTGACACACAGCCAGCTTTGCCCTTGGGTAAATCACAACCTCCCAGTGCCCCAGGTAAGTCTGTAAGATTATAAATTGCAGAGAAAGTATTGACCTGCATTGGTGGAAGGAGGTACTTAATCCCAGGGCTTCCTTAAAGCAATGAAATTACAAGTCCAGTCTTTATTCTTACTTGTAACGGATGATTGTTGTTTGTTTGCTTGTTCTCATCTCCATCTTATAAGTATGGAAATCCTTCTACTTAGGCAAATTGGGAATCTCCCTGCAATTAATAATCTTAGTTACCTGAGGTCCTGAGGAGGTAAGTGTTTTGCCTATGGTAACATAGAGGCAGATCAACTTGAATCCAGATCTTGTCATGCTACTGCTCAGTACACAGAAATAGGGGAAATACCAGCCAATAGTTGTTAAAAGGAGGTAATAAAGTTGGAAAACAAGGGCACGTGAGGTTAGATTTATGACAATGTCCATCTCTTAAGTCCTGAAATATTTAGCTTGATTCAGATTTTGACTAGGTAGATTTCACTAAAATATCCTTACTTGGGAAAAAAAAGCATCAATTTTTAGCATACACCATTGAAATGGCTATGATACACAACATTTTACAGGCATTAACAAATTCTGAGAGGGGAACACTTTCATTTCATTATCACCAAAAATTTCTTCTCTGTCTAAACCAGCTGTCAGGAGGATCTCAAATTGTCGAGATAATTCCATGACCTTCCGTTCCATTTTGCCTCTGTAGAGTTTACGTACTCTAGACTAGTGTTATTAGTGGGTTGGCATAACTAAACATTTATCTCCCCAAATATCCTTGAAACATTAATGATTTTCCTATAAGATGATGCTTGTGTTCCATCAAGGTAAAAATCCATGTTGTAAAAACTTCAGCATCTGTGAACTGAGGCATTCATCCTGTCTACGTGGTGCTATATAGCAAGAGAAACAAATAAATAACCAGTGTTAATTTTTTTTCTAAAAAGCCGTTTATCTCCTTCTTTTCGGTCATACCCTAAACATCTGTCATAAACTCAGGCTGAAAACTCTGAGACAAAGCTTCAGAATTCACTTCTTCAAAACATAGGAAAAATATTAAGAATATTCAAATAACAATTACTTATTTCTTTAATCTATTCATTTCTTTGCTTTTGAATTCCCTGATTCTTATCACTTTCCCTCATTGTAAATGATCTCTTCCTTCTCCGACTTTCTCGGAGTTTCTTGGAGTTCTTGGTGTGGATGCATCTCCAAACTATAAGCTGTTTGAGGGCAGAGGCTATGTCTTCTCTAAACCTTCTATCTCCTCCAGTGTCTACACACTTCCTTGGTACTTTAATGGATAATTGAACGAATCCAAGTGGATGATCCTTACAGGAATTGTACATTATGCACAACACTGCAACCCATCCATGCCGTCTTGTCCTCTGTGGGTCTCATTCATTAGGGCCCATAAATCCGTCACAAAAGGGCCACCAGACACGCTTAAGGTCTTCCTCTTTGTCTCAACATGACTTGGGAATGGATGTAGCACATGGGCTCTTCTGCACACAGGAGGAGTTTTGCTGCATGTTGTATCTTAGGGTTATATTTTATCTTTCCTTTGCCGTACCTCGTATCATGCTTACTGGTGTACATTTCTTATCCCTTCCTACCTGCCCTCCACCACCATCTCCAAATTTGATTGTATGTTGTTTTGGTCATGGACTAGAGTTAAAAGATCTGGATTCAAATCCTAACTCTGTTTACTATTTGTGTAACCTTGGGCAAGTCACTTATCTTCTCTGGGCCAGTTTCCCAATCTGCAAAATGGGGAGGGGTGGGGTTAAAGTTGGACTAGATGGCCTCCAGGTCCTTTCTGGCTCTGCATATAGAATTCTGTGATCAAAGGGGTTTTTCATCTTTGTATCACCAGTAGCTAGAACAATGCCTTACACGCAGAAGGAGCTTATTAAATGTTTGTTGAACTTGAATTTGAAATTGAGTGAGAGGCTAATATAACACAGTTTAAGAAGCTGTGACATCTGGAGACCTGGGTTCTACTAGGGTCCCCAGCACTGCCATACTGGGTTGGTAAACCACATTACCTTTTAGGGACTTGGTTTCCTCCTCTGTAAAATGAGAGGGTCAGACACGATGATGTCTAACCACCCAACCTGCCCTAATATTCCGTGATCTGCAGCTGCCTTAAGTGGATTTAGCTGTCAATACCCAAGGCTGAATCAGCTGGGTTCCTTCGTGTCTTTGTTTTGTTTTTGTGTTGCTGGATCTACTACAAGACTTGGGCCATTGACAGCCCCGCCAGCAAGCACATGAGAAGAGGCTTCCTCTCTCGGTAGTATCCCCTCTGTTCATGCTGAAGCAGCCAGAATGGATGGGAGCCAGCTGGCAGAAAGAACATTGCACGATTCTCATAGAAACAGCAGAAAAGCCAGGCACACAGTGTATCTCTTCCCTTTCCCACTCACTTTCATTGACTAAGGTTGCTTTTTGGCACATATGAGCACAAGGTTTTTCTATCCTTTTTTCCTGCTCTGGTTCTGGAGTAGATATCTTTAATTACGTTGCTGTTTCAGGCCAGCAGATGAATCAGGACATAAATGAAAGAAGATCATAATGATGAGGCTTCCCAGGAACTCTAGCCCCCAATTCTAATTGAATGTTTGCATCGTGGGACTTGGGGACTTCCCAGGAGTTCCCTTTAGACCAGTTCTAAACTCACTGTATGGGAAAGAGGTTTCAGTTAAAGGGATGGGAAATGGTAAACAGCAATGACTCAGTGGTCTCAGCTCATTTTTGAAAGGCAAGTTCACCAGGATTAGCATGCTTTCTTCACAGATGGATCTTCATTAGCAACTGTTCAGAGGGTGTGTGTGTGTGCAGTTCTGTCTCTAGAGAACCAGAAAGAAGTGGGTGAGTCAAAGTCTCCTTTTACACAGTGCTATGTGTTTGTGTGTGTCTCTCTCTTTCAGCAGAACAGTGCTCATGCCAGGATAGAACCAGTCATAACTTCCATCTTTCCACTACTTAGTAGCAGACTCAAAGATGTGTTGGAATGTTTTTTTTTCCCTATTGTTTTGCTTTGTTTCTTTACTACTAACCAAAAGATTGCTTCATAATCCTGTAAGTATGTTTTAGCCAACTTTTATGTCCTAGCTGGCCAAAATATTATTAATTCAGAGATCATGCAGAGGGAAGGCAGATGCTATGGCAGAAAACTCTCACGCTGCTTCCCTTGAGACGCAAACAGCTGAGGTATCAAAAGGACAACAACTTAGTATACAGATGCCTCCTAGGCGCAACACACACCAGCCAATTCCCAGGTTCCAGAGACTCTCTGAGATACAAAGATTGGGGAGATTCTACTGTTGTCTGGGGAATAAGGCCCTCCTGAGAAGGAAGAATCAAGGGTGAAAGCATCTCCTCTTCTTTCCCAACCAAGGGATCCAAACTTGGGGACATGAGTACCAGGAACAGCTTACCAAAACTGAGGTTGCAGCATGTTCAATATTTATCTCCCATTTGCATGCACCTGAGAAAGCAACAATGGTGTTTTTTCCAATGAAAACTTTCATTTAAAGGAAATTTCAAGCATGTTCCCAAGCAATTAATACCATCTCCCTCTATCCTATTGAGGACAATCAGAGTCAGGAGTTATTCCTCCAATCTCTAGATGGATAGAAAGAGGCACCGAGAAGTTAAGTGACTTGTCCAAGATCAGTTAAATGAGAAACAAAACCTTCATTTGTAAACCTTGGACTGATTCTCTATCTAATAATAACTAGAATTTATATAAACTCTCTCTATATATATAATTTTATATTATATATTATATATAATAAATTATTTTATTATATATAAATACATTTATATAGAATTTATACAAATTCCATATAAACTCTAAAGTACTATGTATACTTTAAGGTTTATGAAGCACATTATATAGTGAGGCGGTGCCATAATTATCCTCACATTATAGGTAGGTCTGCAAGAGGTCTTTATGTTGTCTATAAATAAAAAAACACAAACTATTTCTCAAACTAATTTTTCTCTTCTCTGAACTATTATTGCACTCATCGACAGCACTACATAGTTCAATACTTAATAATGGTCAAATTGTTTCATCTGTAAGTTCAGAGGTAGCTAGCACAGTGCTGGGTATATAATAGGAGCTCAATAAAAGCTTGCTATTTGACTGATTAAGGCAATGTTTCCCGACCTAATTCTGTCAAAGGACATTTTGGAATTTGTTAAATATTGACTGAATTTACAAGTGCTGACCAAAGACTCTTGGTATATGGATGGTCCTCAGGGAAAAGGTTTTTTTCATGTTGAAAATTGCCCCATGTGATAAGTCTTTCTGATATGTTTATAATATCATATTTGATATTTTACAAAAGAAAGAAAATATAGCTAGCATCTAAACTCTCTCGTGGAGCTCCTAATCGCATGTCTTATAAGACCTGGAATCCATGGAACACAGTTTAGGAAATGTTGGATTAAGGATTTCCAGCATAGAAGAAGAGATGGGTAGGTGGCCCAGTAGATAGAGTACTGGACCTGGATTCAGGAAGACCTGAGTTCAAATCTGGTCTCAGATACTTATTAGCCATGTGACCCTAAGCAAATCACTTAATGTCTGGGCCTCAGTTTCATCATCTGTTACATGAAAGGTTTGGATAACATCAAAGGTTCTTAATCTGGAGCCTGCAGACCCTTCTATCCTGGTAGAATTCAAGTGGGCCGTGAATTTAGATAGGGATTACAAAAATTATGTCTTTATTTTTACTAGCCTTTAAATGAAATTTAGCATTTCCTTTAATTATGAATATAAGCAACAAATATTATTCTGAGGAGTCCAAAAGATTTACCAGACTGCCTAAGTGATCTCTCTCTCTGTCTCTCTCTCTTTATCTAACACACACACACACACACACACACACAAAGATTTAGAACCCTTGGACTAAATGATTTCTAAGATCTAAGACAGCTTTCAAATGTTAACCTTCTACCAACACTGCCAATGGGAGATTTTGGATGCTGCATTTTTTTTTAAAAAACACTAATGGTAACAAATGCAAATTAGGACCTGATGAGATAACCACTATGAGAAATATTGTTTTTGTTAACAAAAATCTTCTTGGGAAAAATGTCATGCTTTCAAGTCTCTGTGAGTGGGTGGCAAGAAGAAAACATTTGTGTGTGTGTGTCTGCGTGTGTGTGATTGTTTTGAACCACCATGATTAGAAAATAAGTGGAT
>NW_020950098.1:3838060-3957837 GCF_900497805.2 Vombatus ursinus
CTCTCCAGTGATGGAAAGTCAGTGTTGAAGGTTTGTGAATGGATTTCAGAACGTGCAAATGGTACCGCCCATTGTGAGCCATCAACTTTTTTTTTTTATGACTACTTGCATACTTTTGGTCAACCACTGTAAAATAAACAGTCCTTCCCAAATGTTTTTGTTTTCTTTGACAGCACGGCAATAATTCACTTGGAATGCTGTAGAATATAACAGCACTTGAATGCTGTTGTAAAGCGGGTTTTTTATGATTTATATTCATCAAGTTGGTTTTAAGTTTGAAAGGCTGCAGACCTAAAGAAATAAAAAACATCTTCAGGATTTGTTATGCTTATAATATCTTTACTCCTAGGCTATGAATATATCACATATATATGTTGATCTATAAACATACACATGTATATGTATATTTATATGTGCACATATATGTGCATACATAACATTTAACAATTCACATCTCTGTTTATGTCATTAAAGGTAGAGTGTGCTGAGATGAAGTATAAAACATATAGAAATGGTCCCAAGACAGGTTGCCATCCTAGTACTATCCTTATTATTTTCTTGTCCATCTCAATCTAGTTCAATGGCATTTAGATAGAAATAGTCTTGGGACAAGTTGATTTCCTATTAATATTATTATTTTACTACTATTATTATTATTTATCATTGTGTTATCTTTTTGATGGCATTATTACTGTGATGATTACTGAACATCACCCTCATCTTGTTCAATGAAGTTCAGATAGAAATGATCCTGGGATTTTGCTATTATTATTTTTTAATATTTAATGTTCTATGGATTTTTCCATAGGTGAATAAGATAGCTACTTTTTGTAGCTGACTTAAAAAGTATCAGGATGTATATAGCATATCTTCTCTACGCTCACTGAAAACATTCTCAACATACCTTCATTAGCAACAGGGTGATGAGGATAATAAGTGCCTCATTCTTTTGTTACATTATTTTTTTTTGGTTTTGTTTTATTTTGCTTTCTCCTTAAATTTTTTTAAATTCTACATGCCTTGAAAATTTTGAATATTAGGTGTTTATAATGACAGCTATCCAAAGCTTCGTTCCAAAGTTTTTATGAATCAACATTATGTCTGGGTAATTGAGGGCAACAATTTAGTCTATGCTATGGTTGATTCCAGTTTGTTGGCTGGGTTTTCAAGGATATTTTGAGGTCTTCATTTGTAGTACAGCAATTAGTCCACAAAAAATAGTGAGCTTCTGATGGTTATTATTATTGTTACTGTTTTATAATTCTATTTCCTGTTCTTGAGAAATTAAAATTCTCTAAAATATTTACTAAAGACTAGGGGAAAATTAGAAAAAATGTTCTATTGACTCACTGCCTGTCTATTCATGCGATATATGCATTTTTTGATCCTTCGTCTCTCGTTCTACAATCTACATTTTAGAAATGACCACTATTTAACAGCTGATATAGAAAAAAGGAAGAAAACTCTACTTCTCTCCAAACAAAAATCCAACTGTCTCAAATGCAGTAAATGTAAAGTCTTTATGTGTTACCATTCCAAAAGTTGATGGATGTCTGCTTTGACCCCTCAGTAACAAGTGTTGAAGCTGATTTGTGAATCTAAGCAGAGATCTCTGTATATCATAGCAGTGATTGATCTCTCCTCACAGGACTTTATGTGAGGAAAGAAATTAGAGATTTGACAGTGCTTTCCCTTTATCTTTCTCATTCTCCTCTCTAAGGGATCTGTCTCCAGCCTGCAAAACATAACTCTTCAATTGTGGTATATGACAAACGAATAAGTCTTGTGTTGAAGTTGATTTCAGAGGTTATCAGCCCAAGCCATCCCACCTGCATTCCTGCTGAACGGTTGGGGCCTAAGAAGCCTGGCTGGCCTTGCTTTGAGCTTCTCCAGCAGAGAGCAGTGAAACTCCATCAGTAAACAGAATCCTGGAAACAAATACAGCTTCCCACTAAGAAAAAAGGCAGAGGCAGAACTGGCAGCTTGATCAGTATTGCAGAGACCGAGGGAACTGTACTTGAAGAAAACAGATGCAACTGAGAAGGGGTTTAAGCTTAACATACACAAAAAGCAGTCCAGCTATCTTCCTGGCCACATTTTATTTTAAAAAAGACTGAAAGGAAGGGCATGATTCACTAATTTCTGTCTTAAAAGTTCAGTCTCCAATGTCGTATTTTCAAGAAGTTTTATAGATATTCATGGTTATTTCAGAAGATATATAGATCTACATGTGGAAGTAGGGGGTCCTAAGAGTCCAACGGGCACCCCCCTCATTTTACAAATGAGGAAACTTAGGCTCAGAGAGGTTATTTGATTTGCTCAAGGTTAGATAGCTAGTATGTGGGGAGAGTGACACACATACTAACTTAGTGGTGTTAAGACATTTGCCCCAAGTGGCAAGCATCTGAGGCAGGATCTGAACTCCTGCGTCCTCTGACTCTATATTCAGTGTTCTTTCTACACTGAGCCCTTTGAGCAGCAAAGACAAGGGTGCAGACAGAAAAGTTCCTGGCTTTTAAAAGCTAGAATCACAGGATTTCAGAGTCAGAAGGGACCTTAGCTATCATCAAAGATTTTTTTTTATTTGTTTGTTTTGTTTTCCCCGGTTATGTTAGTACTAAATGTATGTTATAGATGAGGCCTTTTAAATTTGCATCCAAGTGTCAAGAGGCAATCAGATGAGGTAAAAAGAGCACTTGACTTGTGGTCGGAACACCTGGGTCCAAATTTCAGCTCTCCCACTTACTAGCTATGCAAACTTGGGCAAATCACATAACCTCTCTGAACTTCAGTTTCTTCATCTGTAAAACGAGAAACGTAAAAAATCACATTATTTATCTTCTAGGGTTGTTGTGAGAATCAAATGAGAGAATGTTTATGAGATCCTCTGCAAAGGACTTAAGTTAATACATATATCAATAACAGCAGTAGTAATGAGAGCTTAGAAATGGAGTATGAGACTTTGCAACAGGAAATCTGGGCATGAATCCTGCCTTCAACATTTACTGACTACCACAAGCAAATCACTTTTTGAGCCTTCCTTTCTATGAAAAGGAGATAACAATATTTGTTCTACTTTCCTAACATGATTATTGTGAGGAAAGTACTTTGAAAATCTTGAAGTGCCATACAAATGTGAATAATTCTTATTACAAGGTCAGATTCAGAATCCTCATCTGTAGTCTGCCCCACTGGTCTTCCCGTGCCTTCGGTTCCCATGACTCTGTTACAGAGTAAGTACCTAAAGGTTGCTTAATAATTATTGTTATCATCCCTGTACTTTCTGGGAAACAGAGTTGCAGTTTTGTAACTTATCTACAGCCAATCTGAGAATAGCTTTCAATGACTGAAAATCACAAAGGTATCTGCAGAGAAACCATGTCAATGACTGACATTTCCAGGTAAAGCAATTGTAAAGTTATATGGGAGGTTATTAATACTGTCCCTCATAAGATGGAAAACTCTTTAGAATTGACTGTGGTGAAAATAAGATTACCTGTTTTGTTTTCTTTTGTTTTCTAGGCAGCCAGGTAGCATGGGGGATAGAGTTAAGAGCCTGCAGTCAGGAAGACATAAGTTCAAATCCCCCTTGATATTTCCTAGCCATGTGACCTTGAGCAAGTTACTTAACCTCTGCCTGCCTCAGTTTCCTCATCTGTAAAATGGCAATGGTAATAACACCTACATCCTGGGGCCATTGTGAGGATAAGATGAAATAATATTAGTATAAAGCACTGTCCAAACCTTCAAGCTAAATAAATTCTAGGCATTATTATAATTATTCCAATTAACTACATGATATTTCCTGAAAATATTAATGAAGTATTTTCCTATTTGTTTATGCTATTGCTGAAATAAGAAAACCACTTGGAAAAGAAGGGAAAAAAAGATCTATGTTCATGGGACGCTCCCAGGTTGTTAGACCCAAGACATTTTTAGACTTAAAAGTTGTAAACTATTACTTTTTCCCAAATGAATCTACTAGCGATGGTATGTTGAAAACACACACACACACACACACACACACACACACACACACACACACACAGAGTTTCTTTGACCCATTGGAGTAGGAAAGCATCCAACATGTGAACAGTACTGAAATTTTGAGAAGCAAGCTAGACTCAGTGACTTTCCCCACATAGGTTGCAAAAGAAGCAAAGGAACTATTATCCATAAAGGGGAAAAGGGCAGCATGACACCTTGCCCAAAATGCACCCCCTGCTCCTGGATACACTTTGTAAAATTCTAAAACTTATATCAAGTTATTTTGTGTTACTTTTCTCCAGTGACTAGAGTCATTTAACCTTGTTTTAGAATCTCCTCTCTGACATTCTAGCTCAATTCCTAGGAAGAAAACTCCTTTTCCTCTTCTCTAACTCCTTTCACTTGCCTCCTCCAACATACCCTCCCCCCAAACCTTAAAAATGACAATTTAAAAAAATAATCACCAGGAACCTAAGAATAAAGCCGTAATGAGCACACCTAAAGCCATTTGCTTCCTTATGATTTAAGAATGTAGGCTGATGCAAAGTCTGAATAGCTTGGGAAAGTGCAGCCCTGCTGTTCCGTGTCAACATTCCACCCCTCTGCCTTTCCCAAGGTCTCAGGCAGAAAATCCTTTTTTGTTCTTATCAGTTCAAACAAGAACAATGAATTCCTCAGGCTCACAAGAATGTGACGAGATGCCAACCAAGCCAACCAGGAAGGTGATGTATGGCCCATAGGCTGGAGCTCAAATTAATCACTTCAAAAAATGAGCTTGCAGAACAAATGCAGCTAGTCTTGAGCTCAGATTTTGAGGACCCTCCATTCCCACCTCCCTACCAGCATGCCTTTACTGATTTTCACCTGCCAGTAAGTCCTTTATTAAACTTGTCTGATAGTGCTAAGGGAGGCTGGAACATTGCTGCAAGGTCATTTCCATTCCATGGTAAGCAATTGACAAATATAGGCACACGCTATAATTTTGGGGTTTTCCAGGGTCTGTAACTGGCCACAGAAATGTGTTTATAGGTCAAAACTTGGTACGGAGAATTCATGCTTAGTTGTGAAAAGATTTTATTAGTAGTAAAATTCAGATTTCAGAAAATAATTATTTTGGCTGTTTTAAGCATTACGCAGTGAAGAGGTTACTTCTCAAAAATACCTTTCTGGGCTTCCACTATTCAGTTGTCTATAAGGGAAAGTTGAATGTATGTTTCTGTTATTGCTAAAGTTTCATGAGAATAGGGATAATACAGCCTTGTGAAAACTAATTGGCTTTGGCAAATTAAGATAAATTATAGTTTTAATAGTTCTGATGACATAATACCCAATTTTCATTGTGATTTAGAAGAATCTACAAGGTACTTAAAATATATATATATGTTATATATATATATAATAAATCTTTAAGTATTTAAATATAAGATTTAGGACTGAATGGTCCTGCTGTAGCTGCCCTATTCCATGAGGCTCATGATACATAATTGTACGGTTTAAAATAAAACACATACACAATATCTTCCCTAAATACATATTTTATCCAACAGACAAGTAAATAATTTATATGCATTTATTTAAATGAAAGATCAAAACAAACAACTTGTTTGGAACTTTTGTACCCTAACATTTTTTTTTAAACTTCCTGGAAACCTACTTTATTGAAAACTAGAGAAGACAATTGCAAAGAAGACATTTTGTTTGAAGTCTTACAAGTAGTTAGAAAAGGCATTTGGGAACAAATTCATGGGAGCAGAGTGTCAAGGAATATGGTGGCAGATAACTAGGATATGTTTAAAACACTATGTAGGTGGACTCTGTGTGTGTGTGTGTGTGTGTGTGTGTGTATGTGTGTGTAGCATTAGATGCAGCATGTAAAGGAGAGTCACATTTTGGTATGGTAGGCACAAGGTATGAAGGAAGATAATAAACAACATTATCAGACCCAGTGGGTAAGTGGAGAATTTATGTTGAAGAGAAAAGAATGCTGATAACTTATAATTATCTGTAGGAACATGATCAGGGTTAGCATAAAAAGAAAGCCATAGATAATCCAAAAGCTTTAGGTAAGCCAGTCATTTTTCCTTCTTCTTCTATTATTTCTGAAGATTCTAAAAATGTCTTGATGAGCAGAGATGAACTCTGTTACCTCTTTCTGGAGATAAATGAAATCATTAATAGCAGGCATTAAGGACTATAGATAATTTCTAAAGTGGATAGTTCTATAATAATAAAGAGTTGACTATCAAAATAATCCTCACTAAGAAAATCTGATACAGGAACATTTCAATGCATTAAGGATTTTTCATTTATAGTATGATTATTTTTTAAATGTTTATAGGATTTAGATTTAAAAAGGACTTCAGTGATCATCTACTCTAACACCCCCTCCTCCATTTCACATATAAGGAAACTGAGACCAGTATGTAGTATGTAGCAGATCTGGTCAACCCAGGTCATCTGACTCCAACTCCCAACTCTTTCTATTATAATCTTCATTCACTCAAATAATGAGCTCCTCTTGTATATTTAAAAATAATTCAAATTCAGTCTATAATCATCTTTTAAGGAACATAGTAAGTTCCTATTAAATGCTAGGGCAGCTAGCTAGGTGGTGTAGTGGATAAAGCACTGGGCCTGGAGTCAGGAAAACTCTTCTTCCCAAGTTCAAATCTGGCCTTAGATACTTACTAGCTGGGTGACCCCAGGCAAGATGCTTAACCCTGTTGGTCTCAAGTCTCCTCATCTGTAGAATGAAATGGCAAACCACTACAGTATCTTTGCCAAGAAAACCCCAAATAGGGTCATGAAGAGTTGAACACCACACTTTGTGGGAGTTGAGCAAGGTAGTAAAACATTAAGGTTTTGAACTTATTTGAGAAACTATTTTATTGCAGTCTCCATTTGAATTCTTTTATGTCGTCTCTTTCTGTACAGCTTTCCAAAAAGCTGTATGAAATTACTTACATCTATTTCAAGGCGTGATTATATTCTCCCTGAGATATTATTCATCGTTCAGGATAGAGAAGTTCAAAGATGCTGGGAAAAGGTAAAGCAAAGAGTATGGGATCATTCTTTGTAGAACCTTCTACTGTTAGTCTTTCTTGTTCTTATAAAGCAAACTATGAAAATACTGAGCTATTTATAATTATATTACTAAAGGTGTTGGGGACAGAAAAATGCAGAGCAAGCACAACTATCTTATTTTTAGAGAGGTATGATAACCAAGACATATGGGAACTTAAGTGACAAATTGAGCCAGTTCTTGTTCAAATAAACAGGTCTGGGATGATTGTCATACACAGGTGAACTTTGTTATAGTTCTAACATAATCTGACCAGGTAGCCGATGTGACTCCACATCTAATTCTGAAGAAAAGCTCTATGATACAGGCCCTGGAGAGTGATTTGCTTTTATCCCTGCTAGGTTTTCCAACATATCTGAAAGAACCCACTTCCATAGTATTAAGGTGCTCTCCTCAGAAAGAAGGTAGTAATTTCCATTTGAGTATTTCCTCTATTGTGTTACCATAGAACACTACCTCAAATTTGGTTGAATATTTCTTTCCAAAAGATGATTAAAGCTTACAATTAAGTCTAGTGCCTATGTCATGGATAAAGATCCATCTCTGTAATAGGGGCATGTTTAACTGTGCCTCAAGCTGCCTTGGTGTGGAGAGTAATCACTGATTTGGATAAGTGCCCAGGATTCCATTTCTCATGTGACTGTGCCTATGGTACAAGAGGAAGAAGAATTCTGAGAAGAGGAAACTAACTGCTCAGAGAAAATGTAGTACTGGGCACCCTGAAGCTCAGGGGTACTGGCAGGTTTCTGAAAGCTCCTGGAACAAGAGGGAAGATATTTAAGAATAAAAAAAGCTGACCTGGAATAGGCTGATGCCAGGAGACACAATCTTAATAGGGGGAAATGATGACTAAAAGAGTTGAAGGCAGAGAAGGAGAAGAGAGAGACAGAGAAAGACAGAGACAGACAAACAGATCGTGTTGGGATTCCAAGTCATGAAGTAGACTGCTCACACTCTGTATATTCTGATTTGAGATCATTATATGGAATTATATAATTGTCATTGAAAAATCCATATCTTATTGAAATATGTTTCTTAGTGTGGTATTGCAACCAAATAGTTTTTCCAACAAACCATCCTTAACATCAGTTTTAATAACTTATCAATGATCATCTTTAACTACATCTGTTCCTTTAAGCACTTGTAGTACAAAATAGGAAGGTTCTAGTTTCTAAATTAATTGATCACAGAGATCTTTACACATATGGGCAATTCTCCTTTTCATCATATTATCTGCAAGTAGAACCATTCAAAGCTGCTTTGTGTATGGTTTGCAAAGCAATCATATAAATAGTTTCAGTTAGTACTCATGTTCTTTTTATAGAGTGAAACTTTTCATAATTAGAAACTATATAAGCAACCTTATATGATGCACATAATCAATTTAATGTCAGAGATACATTTTTTAAAATTTTGGTTTTGCTTATTAAAATAATCTTTTCTCTGGAAAATTTTCTTGTCTTTCTAATGTATTCTGTGTACATTTTCAAGAAAGTTTTTCAATTTTCAACAAAAATGTAATGGTCAAATATGTTATCTTTAATTTTTTAGTAAAATAATATAACAGTGGAATTAAGAAGTGGTTCCAACAGGGTGAAAAATAATTAGAAATTATATACAAACAGTGCCTAAACTGTTTATACCCTTTGCCCCAGTGATACCATTACTATGCTTATACCCCAAAGAGATGAAAGAAAGAGGGGAAAGACCTATATACATATAAACATATTTATAGCAGCACTTTTTGTTGTAGCAAAGAACTGGAAACAAAAAAAGTAGACATCTATTGTGAAATGGCTCAGTAAGTTGTGGGATATAAATGAAATGTAATATTATTATGCCATTAAAATAATGAAAGAGATGTACTCAGAGAAATTGGAGTATTTGTATGAATTGTTTCAGAGTGAAGCAAATAGAACCAAGAAAACAATTTATACAATGATTATAATACTGCAAAAGAAAACAACTCTCAAAGACATAAAAGAACTCTGATCAATACAATGACCAAACATAACTCCAGACTGATGATGAATAAGGCTTCCCATGTCTTTTCAGATTACTGATGGAGCACAAGGGCAGAATGAGATACATTTTCAGACATGAATAATGTTTGAATTGTTTTACTTGATTATACTTATTTGTTATGAGAAGGGGCTTTAACTTGGGGAGAGGAGTTGCTTGGGATGGAAGAGTGATAGTGAAGCAAAAAAAAGAGAGAAAAAAGAACATCAATGAAAGATTGAAAAAAGAGACAAAAGATAACAGAAGGCAGAAAGGTGGCACAATGGATAGAATGCAGCAAGACTTTGAATGGAATACTGTCTCAGATACTCACTAGCTGGGTGACCCTAGTAACAACCTCTCTGTGCCTCAATTTCCTCAGCTGTAAAAAGGGGCTAATAAAAGGATCTTCCTCAAAGAGTTGCTTTGAGGATCAAATGAATTAGCATATGTAAAGCATTTTGCAAATCTTTAAGCACCATATAAATGCTAGTTAATTAGCCAAATTGGTTCAGAGATCATACACACACCAGGCACTATTGGTACTATCATATCAAATATAATACGTACACAAAGGAAAAGTAACCTATACTATAGAAATTCATTATTTCATCTGCAAGCCTTATTCTGCTCTTTGAATGTTAATCCTCGTCTTTGTTATTGTTTGTCAAGTTCAAAGCAAAAAATAAAAATATATGTAAAGATATTTTTGAAATATAACCCTCAGGCAATTTTGACACATTACTTGCCCCAGAGAAAATAACTTGAATCCAGAAATAAAATAAGGAACTAGAGTTTTTGCTAATCAACTTTATAAAAACAATTCATTAAAAAAGAGTCTTTAAAACTGCATGACAAGAAGAATCCAGAGCACAAAGCACTTCTGTGTAATTGTGAAATATTCTGGGTGTTTTTGGCCAAAGTACTTCGAAGGGTGTTTGAACTAAAAGAAGATATTGCCATTATTCTTAGCGTTGATAACAATAGAGATGAAGCAAATTTATTTTATAACAAAAATCTCTTGAAACTTGCAATTATCTTCAATCACAAATTCTCTAATGCAATCCCTAGCATGAAGCTATTTTAGGAAAATTTCAGCCAGGACAGGCGAAAAAGGCAGGCAAATAAATATAGCTTCAAATTAACATTCCAAATGGCATGTGAAACTTCTTTGACAAGGCCAGCTAAGTGGTGTAGTGGATAGAGCACTAGTGATTGGGAATTGGGAAGATGAGTTCAAATCCAGCCTCAGACACTTACTAGCTGTGTTAGCCCTATTTGCCTCAGTTTCCTCATCTATAAAATGAACTGAAGAAGTAAATGACAAGCCACTCCAGTATCTTTGCCAAGCAAACCCCAAACAGGTCATGAAGAGTCAGATACAACTAAAATGACTGAACAACAACAACAACAACAACATTCTTTAACAAAGGGAATGATAATCTCATAGATGAATGAAAGTTGCCAACTATGGTAGTGGGCCATCTTTATGTTTTTTAGAAGTCAAAATACAAAGGATCATCTGGTGCCATCTTTATGTTTTTTAGAAGTCAAAATACAAAAGAAAATGATGGTGAGGAATTATACCAGTAAATAAAATACCAATATTAAAAAAAAACCAACCCTGGAGAACAATGAAAAGGCAACATTATAGGCAAGATTATTGATTGTGTAGCAGGGGACACATCTCATGAAACTCATGTGCTACTAGACCATCTCAAAGAGTATATGTTGAGATGTCCTGGCCAATTACTTCTCCTTCACCCTCCCAAGAACCTCATTATCCTACAAGACTGGATCAGCCTTAGTACTCATACCTCAATACCTCTGTCCCTCTGGCTGCTCTGCAGTTTCCTGGAACTTACCAGAATTTATGCATAACCTTCAAAAATCCAGGATCACTTACTACCTTTATGATGCTGGACAAGCTCTTAGCCTGCCTTGTCTCAAGTTTACATATATTCTTGGATGTAACTATAAGTGATTATAATAGATAGTCATATGGGAGATGACTATAGTAGATAGCATGAATAAAGGAGTATTCTGGTAAATGTTTAACAACCAGGTCTTTTAAAATTCAAAATATTTTCCCAATGAATAAATATTTATCTTCTCTCTCCCACATTCTCCCCTCCCTTGCAACAAATAGACCTAATCAAGCAAAACAAATCCCTACCCTGACCATTGTCTAAAAATGTGTGTATCATCCTAGATAATTAGTTCATCAACTTTCCATCAGGAAATGGGTAGCATCCATCATCGCTGGTCCTCTGAAATCATGACTGGCCATTGCAATGCTCTTCATGAGTAAAATGATGGACCAGATAAGCAGATGGTATCTTTTAGCTTGATTCCCCTAATCCGGTGTTTTCATAGCTAAATTCTTATTAATCTGAACATGAACTGGATCACACAACTCATTTGAATAAGTGTTCATGAAGAGCCAGCTTTCAGAAATAATAATTACTTTATGATGTGCCTATTTCTAGTTTGACACAATATAAGATGTTGATTTCCAACTGAGCTGAATGTGAGAAAGAAAATTGAACTTGGGTGGGAACTCAAGCAGTGGTCATTTTTGGCAGCTCTTGAACATCTCCTCCTTTTGTATCTTGTTCCTATTTTGCTCTAGTCCATTAAAATAAACCCTTCTGAGGGGACAAGAAGGTGTGTTCAAAATAGAACTAATTATATTTTCCCTAAATCCTATCTCTCTCTTTCAAAACTTCCTACTTCTGTGGATGACTAGATTCCCAACCTTGGATTCATCCTTAACTCTTCTCTCCCTCACTGTTCCTCCCCCCTCTTCATATTATCCAACCAATTTCCTACTCTTACCTAGTTTACTTCTACAATATCTTTATAGCCAACCCCTTCTCTCCACTAACACAGTCTCTACCCTAGTTCAAGAAGGTCTTTTACCACCCTGCTCCTGGACTACTGCAGTAGCGTCCTCATTCCAATTTCTCCCTTTTTCTAATCCATCTTCCATATAGTTGCCAAATACACATATTCTAACATACACATGACCATGTCACTTCCCAACCTCAAAAATCTTCCTGGGCTCCCAGTTATCTCTAAGACAAAATGCAAAACCCTCGTCATGGCATTTAAAACCCTCCACAGTCTGACTCCAGTTTACCTTTCCAGATTTATTTAATATTATTCCCCCTCAGGGACTCTCCATTCTAGCCATTTTTGCTTACTATTCCTAGATGTGACTTCCTGTCATGAGCCTCTGTACATTTATACAGGTGGTTCCTTATGTCTGGAATGCACTCCCTCCACAACTTGACTCCATGGAATTTCTCGCTTACTTTTGTGCACAGCTAAGATGCCATCTCCTACATGAAGTCCATCCCTGATGTGGATGGCTATCACTCTCTCCCTCTTGAAATTACTTCATATTACTTGGTATATACTTACTATTTATTTACCTGTGTGCCTGGTTATATCCTCCAAGGAGAAGACTTCCACCTAAGTGGGGAGTATCTCCACTTGGATAAACAAACAACACCTGAAACTCCACATATTCAAAAATATCCTCACCACCCTAATCCCCATCTCCCCCAAAAAGAAACTGCCCTTTCTCTATATTTGTACCACCATACTTCCAATTACCTGGGCTTAAAATATCAATCCTTTCTGACTTTTTAATCTCATCTTCCACATTTAATCAGCTGTCAAATTTGTCAAAGCTGTCTCTGCAATATGTCCTTCCTACTAGACTATAATCTCTCTGGTTCAAACCTTGCCCAAGCTATTTTACAGTCTTACTACTTTAAATTTCTCCTCTCTCCAATCCATCTTCACAAAGTACTGTCAGTACAATGTTCCTAACTCACTGCTCTGATGCATGTTATTCATTTATTCAAAAACCTTTATTTATTGTCTACCTAATAAAAACAAGAATTTCATATTCTAATATTGAAGGATTTCCACAATCTGGCTCCAACCTACCTTTCCAGCTTTATCTCATGCTACCTCTCTTCATAACATATGATACATAAAAGTTGATTGATTACTCATTATTCCACATGCTTGTTCTTCCTTCTTGGACCTGGCCTCCCTTTTTCGAAGACCTCCCCTTGTTGAGAATTCACTCCCCTCATCTCTATGTATTGCAGTCTCTCCCTTCATTCAAGGCCCAATACAAGTGCTATCCCATTCAGCCTTCCCTAATTCTTTCAGCTCTGTCTTTCAATTTTTGGATAGCATTTTGTCTGGCTCTTTCCTTTATTCATACTGATCATATTCTGTTTCATATCCCAGGGTTTTTGTTGTTGTTATTGTTTCTGAAATATATCTTAGCCTATCCTCAGATTGTCAGCTCTTTGACTTCTGGTATTGTGCTTTATCTCAACTTTGTATCTCTAGCATCTTCCACAATGCTTTGCACAGAGTGGACAGGTAGCAAATATTTGTTGAATTAAATTGATTAACTGATAAGTCTGTTTCATCCCAAGACTGGGTAGTTCTATTGCTCCACCTGCTGGCTGAGTGTAGTCTATCCAGCAATCTGCCTCCTAAGATAAGATATTAGCACTGATAAAAGACACAGATAAGTTAGGGAAAGTCATCAATCGTGAACAAAATGGTTAATCTTGCTGAGCTACAGTTGCCTTATCTGTAAAACTGTGATATGTAATTTCTAATAATATGAATCAGAATGGCATAGTACAATAAGCATTAGTTTGGCTATCAGTATAGCCAAGTTTGAAGTCTTCATTTGAAGCTTGTATTTGAAGTGTTGGTTTCAAATCTAGCTTTGATATTTATCAGTTATATCAGCCAGTGAATAAGCATAAAGACTTACTATGTGCCACACATTGTGTTTGTGTGACCATCACTAACGTGGGTTACATAATGCCTCTACAGGGAGCGTTAACACTAATATAACACTGTTTCCAAAAACTTCTTTTAGAGAAGTTATCATGATTGTTACTGTAGCTTTGAAATGTTGAGGATGTGGCTGCTGGACTGGCAGTTTTTTGAGAAAGGGAGGAGAGACAATTAATGGAGATGATTCTAAAGAAACTGTCAAAAAATGAGAAAAAGATGAGGAAAAACCCCTTTCTTGGGGGAAAAATTTTAAGCCCATATTGCAAAGAAATAGTGTAAAGAGAATAAACTTCTTTGAGGGCACTGTAGAATTTAACTGTCATTCTATGATGAGCGAGTCTGGAGAGAGATTTTTAAGAGTAACGGTTTGAGATCAGCTAGGGAAAATAAAGTGCAAGATGGTGAAGATAACTTCTTTCTGGATGGATTGTTTTAATCTCTCTCTTGCAAAAGAAAAAAGGTAAAGAGAATTGTTGATACGAGTATTTCAGTACCTTGAGTGAACTGAGTGATAGGACTACATTGTCAGAAATAATCTGTAATTATGATGGTGTTTTGAGATGACTTTGGCTGTGATCTACTTTGCCATAAAGTGGATACTCCTATTTGGTTTTACGGGTAACTCTGTGGGAGCCGTACTCCTAATTTGAACCCCTATGGGTATGTTCTCCATAAACAATCAGCCAATAGACACAATTAGCTCTTAGGAGGAAGGCACTTATTAAAATGACAAAATAAAAACTATAGTTATAAAACACTGTCCCCTAGATAAAACTGGAGTGTACTCTTCAATAAATGCACAGTGTTTATGGTGTCTAGTGGTGACTTTCCCAGAGACAGCTATCTCATCTATCAGTTTGAGAGTTGCTTTGGTTCAAAAGAGTTTACAGTACACTTGAGGAATCTGACATATATTCTTTGGACAGTTTCAGTATAGAAAAGCAGTTATTGAGAGAAGAATAAGTTTCAAGGAATAGGGGACTCCTGATAGCAGAGAAGAAAGTTCACTATGGTCTCAAAAGAGATAGCACTGGCAATCAGGAGTTAAGGTATAGAAAGGAGCAGACCCTGGGAGCTCAGCTGAGTGACCCTCCAAGAACAGATATTGCACCGAAGGAGAGCTACATGAAAACTCTACAAAGACGGAAAGGACTTTCAGGCATTCCAGAGCTAGTTGTGTTCAATACATGTGAATCTCTACCACTGTACTCTATGCCCATGAGCATATTATGGCCAATGTGGTGTGTGTGTGTGTGTGTGTGTGTATGTATGGTGGGGGCAGGGGAAAGAATCCTATCCTCTCCCCTTGTAGGGATCAGGCTTTGGCTATTTAAGGCTGCCAAGCTTTTGTTTATCCAATCAATTTATTCCCTCCCAGGTCAATTAGAAAAGGGCTTATAATTTATTAAAAAAAGATGTAGAAAAATGCCTTAATACCTCTTTTCCATAAATAATTATTTGTGTTATTATTGATTACATTATAAATAAATTTTATTGCCAATAAATCAAAAAAAGCTTTAAGATGTTGTATATGATGCAAGTTTTTTGAATCATGGAATTTAGAAATGGAAGGTCCTTGGTTAGTTAACATGCTCATTTTACAGATGGGGATACAGAGGAGATGGGGAGATGAGGAGATGAGGTGACTCAGACCAAGAAAGATCAATTGATTTGCTGGAAGTAACACAGTGAGTCAGTGATAGAGTCAGAACTAGAACTCAGTATTCTTACCCTCACTGCTCTTCCCACTGATGTCTTCCTATATACTAATAAAAATCACTGGTCTATGTAGAGAATGAATTACGTAAATAAGTGAAAAATCCTCCTCCATTTTTGTCTTACCTGAACATTTCAGGTAAAAAGGAGATTTTCTTGGCCAGAATTATTCAAAGGATTATGTTCATTTTCCAATCAACTTAACATGTCTGAACATAGCCTACAAGTTTAGAAAGTAATCTCAACTGCTTCCATCATACTGGATTTATTCCATGTGACATTCTACCCATTATTAGTTCTTTCATTTTGAATGTGTTCATTTTGGTCAAGGAGACTAAAGTGCAGAGAAACTCTTTGATACGTTCTAAACTCTGAGAACAAATGAAAACGGCATTTTGGTGGGGGGGGGGGAGAAAGAACACATGTGACAGTCCAAATAAAGAAGCCAGAAACATGATATCACAAGATCAGGCACTTATCTACATTACATGTGAAAAATGCCATTCATGCTCAGAGCACTTAGCAATTTAACTACAAGTTTCCCCCTTAGTTCTTGTCACACAAGAGGCTCAAATTTCCAGTGGCATTCAGCAGAATCCCCAGGTCTCTCCAGGAAGGAACAATTACTCATTGGTATTTGCTTCTTCTTGGCTATAACTTTCTCTTACCATTTTTTGTCATCAGCAAGGGCAGGGATGGGGGGAAGAGGCCTCAGAAACAGGATGAGTAAGAGGGCACAGAAGAAATGTCTATGGACAAGGAGGCACCACAGTACCCTTTTAATTTTCTACTGGTCCTATTGGAGAAATCAGGGGGGCAATGGGAAGTGGGCATGTTCAGAAGGCCCCTCCTCCAGCTGAGGGTAGGTGGCACAGCCTATGATTTCAACCCCTCTCCTTTTTTTTTCCAAAGAAATAAGCTATTGTTCTCTTAGCAATTCACATTTACATATAATGTTTTCCACAAAGCACTTTACATATATCACCTCATGAGAGCCTTACAGTAATTCTACAAGGTCAACAATAACAATAGTAGTAGTGGTAGCAGTAGTCAAAAAACCCCACGTGGGTGGCATCAATATGAACTCGGCAAACATTATGTCAACAAAGAGGAGTTCAACAAATGGCCAAATGACACAGATTTGTTTATAGAAATGGAAGTTTATGGTGGCAATTCAAGACCAAATCATTGCCAAAAGAAATTATAGACATATTATCTTTAAGGAAGTCAGATATAGGGATTGATGCATATTATGCAAGAAAATGACAGAAAGTATGCAACAAATCACTTCATGCCACAAAATTTTAATACTTGCCAAATACCTAGCAAGATATGACCTGGTGGATAGGATTATGCATCAGAAGTTTGCAATCTGTCATAAACCAGTAGATGCCAAATCTCCTCTCCAAAGACAAACTTTAAAATATCCTTGCTAGTTTCACAAATGAACCGAGCTGGAATTGGATCATTATTATGGACAAAATTGGTATTCACAATCTCACAATAATATTGCTCCATAAAAATTTAAGAATATTTTAATAGATATCAAATATTCATAATCTGCAAGCTATGTAGAACAAAGAGCTTTCAAAATATAAAGACACAGAAACAAAAATTAAAATCATGTGGAAACAGAATGAGGTATATACATACATACATATATACATATACACATATGTACATATATATGTATATGCACACATATATACACATAGCTACACATACAAACATATATACATACATATATGTAATTATCCTTGTCATCTTGTCTGCTATCTAGAGTTCTTTTGAAGATACTTTCAATGAGTCTATAGAAGATGAGCTTACATTGCTATACTTTTATTCAATTACAATAAGCAATTATTTTAGTCTATGAAACATGAAATATTTAAAAAATATCAAGATAGCAGCTTGTACTATTTCTGTCTGAATTCCACAGAAAAAGATGAAAGCATGATGATGATGGAGATGATGATGAAAAAGAAATAGAAATTGGAGTATTATCATCCTCATTTTTGGAGATGAGGTTCAGTTCTTGTCCAAAGACATCTAGCTAGAAATAACAAATGACATACAGAGCTATAAAGTTTTCAAAATACTTTAATTATCTCATTTGAATCTCACAACAAGCCTATGACATAGGCATTACAAGTATTACGAGCCTCATTTTATAGATGAGTGAACTATTCTTAAGAAAGATTAATGATTTGCCCACAATCAAAAAAGTACCAGACTCAGATCTTTCCCACTGCACCACAGTCAATACTAAGATAACCCTAATAAGAGCATTCAATAAGTACTTAACATTCACTTACCATGTGATGATGAATATGGAGCAAGGTGATGTAATGCTTACAACACAGAAGGCAGGCCCTCCTCACTTTATGTCTGGACTATTACAATGACCTCCTAACTGATCTCTCTGCCTCTAGTCTTTCCCCTTGAAAATCCATCCTTCTGACAGTTGTGAAAGAGTTTTCCTAAAGTGCTAATCCCAGTGTGTCATCCCTCTCCTTACTGAACAGCAATCCTTCTTCTGGCATTTAAAGACTTTCACAACCTGAACTCAAACTAACTTTTCAGCTGTATTGAGTGCATCACTCTATATCCTTCCCCCAATCCCATCCACACACACTGTGTTCCAGTCAAACCAGATTACCTGTTGTTCCTCACACACAGCACTCCCCTTTCTACCTTCGTGCCTTGGCTTATATCGTCTTTGGTTCCTGGAATGTACTGCCTCCTCACTACTGTTTTTGAGAATCTCTAGTTTTCTTCAGACTCAGCTTAAGGCCCACCTTCTCTATGAGATCTTTCCTTGTTCCCCTAAACCACTATCTTTTCCCCAAATCATCTTCTTGTTACTATTCAGTCACTCCTGACTCTTCATGACCCCATTTGGAATTTTCTTGGCAAAGACACTGAAGCGGTTTGCCATTTCCTTCTCCAGCTCATTTTTACAGATGAGGAAACTTGAAGCAAACAGGGTTAAATGACTTGCTAGTAATTTGACATAGTAAATGACATAGCCAGTAAGTGTCTGAGGCCAGATTTGAACTCAGAAAGATTAGTCTTCCTGATGCAAGGCCTGGCACTCTATCTACTGTGCCACCTAGCTGCCCCTCATTATATATTATGTACATACCTTTGTATGTACATGAAGGTGGAGACTGTTCTCCTTTTGTTGTTATATCTCTAGGACCTAGAACAAGTCTGGTAAATAGAAGGCACTTATAAGTGCTTTGGGATTAATTGAGTGCCTTACAATCTAGTCGGGGTGACAATACTTATATAGATGAAATACTTATCGAATAAAAAGATTATATGGCATAAAACCAAAAGATGTTAGGAGATGCTAACAATTGCTTGTATTTTCTGAGTACTGAAGAGATGCAAAGGAAAGGAGGGATAGTGAGACATATAGATTAATTTTGGAGGGATTCTTAAATATTATGAATCAGGAATGGGGTCTTAAAGTAATACACATGGATTAGTGAGAAAGAGGTAAAATGATATCCGGCCCCCGTTATTAATTTTCCTCTCCTTCTGAAATTATCCTGTTTTTACCTTGTACAAGATACATTCCCCTCCCCATAGAATGAAATTTCCACGAAGCAGGCATAATTTCATGTTTCTCTTTGAACCCTCCAAACCCAGCAGAGTTGAGTTATTTCAGCATGATATGAGCTTAATAAATGTTTGTTGAATTTTCTCTCTGAAAAAAAACAATTAAAATACTCAACTCCTTTAAGAAGTTCATCATGACTGACTAATCACCCCAACAGTATGTCTATATAGCACTTATATATTCAGTTTATACTCTATTCCCTTGTATTAGAAGGTAATTTTTTTCTGAGGTGTATTTTCCTGTTGTTTCACATTTAATTCAAGTCAACTTAATGAAAATTTTATAAAATGCCTACATTATGTGTCTTTACATGTGTGCTAGGTCCTAGGGACAGGAAGACAAGGACACAGTAATCCTTACTTACAAAGAATGGACATTCTATTATTGCTGTGGTTTTCAAACCTTTTGGTCTCAGGACCCTTTTACATTCTTAAATTATTGAGGACCCACCAAAGAGGTTTTGTTATTGTGGGTTATAGCTATTAATAGTTACTGTACTAGAAATTAAAAGTATTAGTATTATTATGCAAAGAGTTTTGACCTCATAGACCTCCTAAGAAAGTCTTCAGAACTTTCAGGGGTCCCTGGATCACACTCTGAGAACTGCTGAACAAGGAGAATGCCATTTGAGAAACATAAATAATACAAGATAACTTGAGAAAGGAGAGAGAGAGAGAGAAAACCAACAAAATGCATACCTCCCCAATTGGATTATAGATTGCTTGAAGGAAAGAATCAAATCTCCCCCCCCCTTTCTCTCTCTCTCTCTTCCCCCTAATAACTTCTTAACAGTTGCTTGTTCATTGTTTTAAAGCACAATAAACAATAAGTATTGACCACACAATTCTGACTCATCTTTAGTCTTCTCTCCACCAAACCCTACTGCTTCTCAAACTCTGGCCTCTGTGGTGATTCACTTTTCCATTTTCAATGCCCCTAAGAGATTGTTAAAATTCCTAAAGGGTTCCCTTTTGAAAATGAACTTATGGCAGAGAGTTTTGCAACAAAAAAAGAAAGAGGAAGTAAGCAGGTCTTAGAAAAGAGGAATGCAATGTCCAAGCAGACTAGATTGCTAGTAGGCCAGACAACTGTTCCCATGAATACTTTGCTAGTACCTACATTGGGAGACATCAAATTGCGTGGAAGGAGGACCCTATGGCAGTCAGTGGCGGCTTGGAATTTTGTTAAATGAGAGATAAGGAAAGGAATTAACATATTGCTCCAGATGTCACACCCATCAGTCTCATGAGTCTCCCCCATTTCCCCCTCAATCTCACTTTTCTTCCTGTGTTCAGATAACCCTTCCTGTCACTGCACTTGCCATTGCTTCTATTAGCAGCTGGAAAAACAATAGTACTAGAAGGGATCATGAAGGCACAGTGCCAAGACGTACTGGTATGTTGTGCTGTTGGTACATGCCAGCTCAATCTGAACTTCTTGCGGATGACATGATTCTATTATGTAAATACTACTAAAACTAAAATTAAGATGGCATTCTTATTCAATATTGCTTTTTGAAATCCTTTCCTCCCCTCTGGAGGGGACATAATGGAGGGAAAGGGAATTCTTATACCACCTTGAAGGTCCCAAGGATTCAGAGATGTCGACAAAGCAAATAATAAGTAAACCATATGTAAAAATGGCCCACAAGCCAGGCTAAGAATGAAAATGGCAATTTTGGGTACCTATGGAAAAACAGAAGCAGCTAGGGGGCGCTGGGATTGGAGTTAGGAAGACTCATCTTCCTAAAATCAAATCTGCCTCAGACACTTACTGGCTGAGTGACCCTGGGCAAGTTACTTAACCCTGTTTGCCTCAGTTTCCTCATCTGTAAAATGAGCCAGAGAAGGATATGGTAAACCATTCTAGTATCTTTGTCCACAAAACTCCAAATGGGGTCATGAAGAGTAGGACACATTTGAAAAGACTGAAAAACAACAGCTATGTGCCAGGTACTACGTTCAAGCCAATGAGTCATTCAGATAGTACAAGTCCAGTAAGAACAGGATGACTCATTTAGCAACTTTCAAAGTAATTTCTCCCCTAGGAGAGTCTAAACCAAAGGATGGCACTGTAAGACTAGAAGAGATTGTTTGGAATACAGAATGAGGGATTTCACTGGAATGTCACCCAATAGCAACATCCCAAGTTTAGTTCCCTTCTAAGGGGAAGCTGATAGGTTATTTGAGTACTTGGTGGGTTTTCTGTACTTCCTTCTTGGTTTCCTATTAGCCCTCTGTATCTTCTGCATTTCTATAGGCGTAAAATGAAGGTATACTTTTTCACCCACTAAAAAAGTTCTCTCCTCTGTTATTTAGGCAACCATAAACATTTATTGAGTAAACACAACATTAGTGGAACTATGCTACGTCCTCCAGAATTACAAAGTAAGAGGGAAAAAAACCTGGTCTTCAGTTCAAGGGACTTTAATAGCATCTATTCATCCCATTTTCCATCTGCAGAGACTGATTTTTTTTTTTTACTTACCCCTGGACAGGACATTTTCATTAGGCTGCTGAAGTGGCTTTAAGATACCACTTTGTTCTAATGATGATGTTATGAACCAAAAATAGGACAAGGATACGAGTCCCATGCAGCACTATGTAGATGAGACCATCCTTGAACAGGATTTGTATGCCTTCTAGTATTTGATCAGTACAAACATGGTCTGAAGGAGTGAGGAGTCAATCAGGTGACCAAACACTATTGGCATGTCAGAGAGACAAAGCTGGGCACGCAGCCCAGGTTCTCTGACCCTTACTGCTCTCTCCATGTGAGAACCTCTCAAACATGGACCAAATATTTCCTTTTGAATGAGTCCCAGATTACAGCTTGACTTCCCACCATCTGATACATTCAATGGAGATCATTTTCTTTCTATTTTTCTTTCCTTTGAAATTCAAACCGCCCTTGGGAAGGTGGCGATTGGCTTTAAACAAGGGCAGAAATCTCATCCTTCTTCACAGTTGTTCACTTCATATTATAGAAAGTAAGCTGTGACCAAGTGTGGCTGAGTACAAGACACCACAATTACTTAAACAATTGGACTCACAGCCCTCCTCCACAGCTCCACATCTTAATTAGTATAATGAATAGTCCTATGCTTCATGATTTTAGTGACTTTTAAGGGGAATGCCAGCTCTGTTCGTCACTAACTGTGTATTGAAGTGCAAGTCACCTCAATTTCCTCATCTGCAAAATGGAAATAATAACATTGGCCTTATTTATTTTCCTCATAAGGCTATTGCAAAGAAAGAGTTTTGCAAAATTTTAAAACACTTTAGAAATAGCCATTATTTCATCATATAAAGACCTTGCTGCCTTGGTCTAACTGGCATTTATTTGGTTTTTCTTTTTCAGATCAATTCCAACCCTCCCATCCCACCCTCCACCTCCCCGACCATCGCCAATAAAACTGATACAATACAATATGCCCTCCCCTAAATTCAAAGTGACAGGGAATGTCCACAGAGTCCCAGACCACACTCAGACATCTCAAGATTACAGGCAGCTTTGTGTAGAGGAAAAGATAGCGAGGCTTGTGATCAGAAGACACTGAGGCTTGTACACCAGCTCTCAAAATTTGTACCCATGTGGTCTTAGAAAAATTGATTTGTGACTTGAGCCTCAGTTTCATCATCTTTAAAGATAAGGGTAAGAACACTTGTATGACGGGAGAGTTGTGAGGAAAGTAAACCTTAAGATATGAATGAAGCATTTTTATTCTATAATTTCTGAAGTTGCTTTCTTGGAACAATTTCTTGATTTGTGACTTATCTTACACCCCAGTCAAACAGAATTGGCAGTGCCACACTTACACTTTGAATTTGGGAGTCAAACCATCTGTAGCTTCAAGAATTGTTTAATGTGTGAAAATTGGGAGGATCTCATACTACAGACAGTTCTACAGGATGAGGGGGCAAATCCTCCTTATTGAAGTTTTCAGAAATAATTTGTTAGCAACATAGCACAAAAATGTCATTTGAAACGAATATTCATAATTCTCCTTTTTCCAATTTGGAGGGAACATTTTTTAAAAAGTCATAAAGTTGTTTCTTACTAGCTCTTTTCAGGCTGGCCACCCCTAGTCCAAATGCTTTAGCCTAACATGGAGTCTGAGGAAATGACTAAATTGAAAAATTACCTACCTATATATATATGTTACATAATATATATACATATTAATATATGTACATGAATTTATTTTATTTTTAATTCATGAAATAAAACAAGTGGTTCCATAACATAGTATAATAAAAATGATTACACATGAAATGGCAAATCTACTATGTACAAATTGCTTTTTCTTTTAAATATACAAGTTATTATGTATATTTCTTTTTTTCTTTTTTCCTTTTTTTCCTTCCCTCCCCCTCCCACCCTAGAGATGGCCACCATTAGAAACAAATATATATGTACATATATATAATATATATAACAAATATGCATATATATGTAAAATTATTCTATGTGTATTTCTATTTATCAGTTCTCTCTCTGGATATAGTATCTTTATTCATATGTCCTTTATAGTTGATATCAAGTGACATGCTATTTCTAGGTCTTCATTTTTTAAAAATATGCCAAGCAAGATACTATTATAAACAAACCAAGCTTATGTAATAATACACCTTAGGTATTATCCCCCCAAACATGTTATCTGTGTAAGGCATCAAAATAAGTATAGCATGTATCTCCAATTTTTCCAATATTCATTTTTTTCTCCCTCCCACCCCTTGCTCCTTGGAAAAGAAAAAGAAAAACAAATTCCTTGAAACAAGTATACATAATCAAGCAAAACAAGTTTTCTCATTGGTTGGCCATATTCAAAAAATATATATCTCAACCTGCCCCCTGAACCCATCAACTCTATATCAGAATGTAGATAGCTTGCTTCTCCTGTCCTCTGGACTCATGGGTTGTTCTTATGGCTTTCCAAGATGTTTATCTTTACAATATTGCTATCATTGTATTCATTGTTTCTCCTGGCTCTATTCGTTTCATTCTTTGCCAGTTCATAAAAGTCTTTAAAACAATTCATTTTTATAGTACTGATGTTATTCTGATTCTGCTCATTTCTCTCTGAATCAGTTAAATACACATTTTTATCTGGTTTTTGAAATAATCTGTTTCTTCATTTCACAACAGTATTACATCACATTTGTGGATCCTAACTTTTTCAGTCATTCCCCAATTGATGGGCATCATTTTAGTTCTAGGTTTTTACCCCATGCTTTCAATATTTCCCGAAATATTATGCCTTTATCATGTCTTTCAAGGGCTTTTGCCATCTTACTCCAGCCTACCTTTCCAACCTTATCTAGCACTCCATCCTAACAGAAATCATGTACTCCACAAACTGGTATCCAGTTAGAATCCTCCCAAAATATACTTTGCATTTTCACGTCTATCCTTTGCTTACACCTTTCTCCTTGCCTGAAATTTTAGGCATCTTTCAAATCCCAGCTCACAACCCATCTGTTCCATGAAATATTCCCTGACCCCTACAACCCACCCTGACCACTCCTTCTGCTGACCTCTAATTGTATTTATTGTTCATACAAATCACTTGTTGTCATCTTTTTAATATGCATATTCCTCTGTCCTCAAATAAACTATGTTACTTGAGGCTGAAGACAGTATCTTCTTCTTTCCACTCCATTCCCTTCACCCTTCAATGACTGTAATCATCCCTTACATTTAGCAGATGCTCACTGAATGGTCACTGATTGATGATGAAACCCTCCCTAATCATCATGCCTAGGCATTCCTGTTCTTGAACATGCAATGTTGTCTTTATTCCCTTATTTCCTTCTATCTTGTAGAGACAACACTTCCAAGAGTGTCAGGTTTTACTCAACTGACCTTTAAAATAAAATGTCCTACTGAGTGGAGAAGAAACATATATTTGGAAATGAATGTGTTATGAAAGCAAACGGCTTTAGAAAAAAAGACCTGATAATCAAATAACTTGTGGCTATAGTCACATAAAGTTGTACATCCAGTAAATACTCAATATATTTTGTTGGCTTTTGAATGACACAATGACATATACACACAGACAATCAAAGGAAGAGTCAGTGAAATTGAATAACAACTTATATTTATATTATGTTTTAAGATTTACAAAGCACTTTACTTGCAATGAGTATGGAGTGTAATATAGTGGAAACTAAAGCAGATTTAGAATGAGAAGATAGGGGCAGCTAGGTGGCACAGTGGATAGAACACTGGCCCTGAAATCAGGAGGACCTGAGTTTAAATCCGGCCTCAGACCAAACACTTGATACTTACTAGCTGTGTGACCCTGGGCAAGTCACTTAACCCCAATTGCCAAAAAGAAAAAAAATAGAATGAGAAGATAGAGGTTCAAATCCTAGCTTTGACACTAGCTGCATGACCTTGGATAAGTCACATAACCCCTTTGTACCTTAGTTTCTTTATCTGTAAAATGAAGAGGTTGAACTAGTTGACTTTTAAAGTTCCTTCCAGATCAAAATCCGATGAGATACTATAAGTATTATTCCCATTTCACAAATGAATAAACTAAAGCTAAGAGATGTTATAGCTTGTCTGTGGCCCAAAAGTTAATAAATACCAAAGATGAACTCCAAACCCAGGTCTTTTGACTTGAAGTTTAATATGTTTCCTATTATATCACCATATTTCTTTTCACTTGTACCACTGTATTCTGACTATAAATCTAGGATCTATCATAAAAATAAAACAATGGTCCTACCCCAGCTCAGAACTTGGGCAAAACTTGAGAATTCTTCAATGGTCTTTATTTCATTTATGACCCAAAACTTTAATCTAGTGTTCTAAAGTATGCCATTGACTATCACTTTTGGAGCTCTGCACTGATGTTAGAATTATATAAATGAATTCTGAGTAAGTTGGAAAAAAAAGACCGGTTTAAAAATCAGTCATATAATGAATGGAACAATGAAGGATGATTTGAACAATCTGACTTTCTATTACATAGACTTTCTTTTAAGAAATGTTGGAAACTGCATCAACCCACAAAAATAACTCATATGCTTATTATTTCTTTTCCATTCTAAGCATATAATAGCAATAATGACCTCAGCAAAAGACATTTGAAATTAACGACTGGCTGGGAGGCAGAGCCAATGGCCACTAGTTCCTCCCAGCTGGTCATTAATCCCCAGGAAATGCCTGTGCCTCCATCATTATTACTTAAGCACCATTATCGAAAATTCTCACAGTTCTAATCTATAGAAATTTGAGGCTACTTTGCAAGCCCATGGTATTCAAGTTAGTTACTAGGCCACCATTGAGCATAGAGGATGTAATTATCAAAACAACAGAGGGAAAGGGTTGCTCTCCTAGCTCTCTAAAATTATAGGAAATGAGGATAAGTCCTATGGGAAGAGCTATATAAGCAACTATATGAGCAGAAAAATAAATGGAAAGGGACGTATGGGTCACATACGAACTAAGAAAAGACTTTCACCCATTCTCCCATGGCTTGATAAAAGGAAAAAAAAACATAAATTGACATAACTATGATCTCATTGGCATTTAAGCCCAAATACATGATATTCTATTTGGCTATTGAGATTACAAATACCAGTGTAAAAGGACAGGCAATGTTATACCAGGCTTGGGTATCTACTTGGAAGGGCATTAAGGAGTCTGGGTTGGAGGAAGGAATAAATATTTTTCATATTTGTCAATTTTTCTTTATCCCTCCCCCTCCTATTTTACCAGGCTAGAATTGCAGTGGCTACTAATGGGTCCAACCTCATTGCTAATCTGCAAAGAAGTTTTGATTTATTCTGTTTCCTGCCTTCCTCAGGCAGCCTCTTGCCATCCTCCTTCCAAATACCCCCCCCCTTATTATGGACACCTAATTGCCTTTAGCTGTAATGTCACTCAGAATTTCTGAACTCAAGCAATCTACCAGCCGTAGCTTCCCCAGGTAGCAGGGATTACAGGCCCTAGCCACCAGATATTCTTCAAAACTTAAAATCAACCCATAACATTTTTTCCAGTTCCTTCCATGTTTTCCTAGAGTAATAACAATGAAGAAAGACCTGACCACACTAAAAAAAAAATCTTCATTTTAAAAAAAATTCAGTATAAATGTTTTAATGCATAGTTTCTATTTTTCTGATATATAGAAATATAATATTGTATAAGTATTGTATCAATATTTTCCTAATTGAAAACCTACAGTAAATTTCATTCTTATATCAATTATATTGTCATACATTGTATAATTACATATATAATACATTACATAATATTTTATATGGAATATATTATATGGTGGCCATATACATATGTGTGCATATGTATATATGTACATACATGTGTGTGTATTCACACCCATATCTTCTACAAGTTACAAGTTCCTAAAAAACAGGCCCTATGTTGTTTTTATCTTCATAATCCCAGTACTTTATAGTATGATACCTTTCATATCATAGACACTGAATAAATGCTTGTTGAAATGAATTATTTAATCGATTCCTTGCCTCTAAAATATGATCCAAAGATCTGGTACATCCCCAAGTTGCTTCTCCATTTCATTCCTTCCTATAAGATTGGAACCTACCAATGTAAGGGGAACTAGCAGAAATCTTTAGATGACAAAAAAGAGTTCCACTCAAAAGCCAAAATATTTTTTTAATATGTTACAGTGACAGAATACAATTTAGATATCAATGATATCTACAATAAGTTCTCAATTGGAAAAAATAGCCCTGGAACTCAGGTTCAAGCTCCAATTCTAACAGTCATTATTTCTAAAATACTCCAAAACCTCCAAGAATCCATTTTTTTACTCTTCCCTTTAGCCAAAGCTCTCACCTTTCTCCTTGATTGAATGCTCTACCCGCCTTCTGTCTTTCTGAGTTTCAGACCGCAATTCAAGTCCTTCCTATGCTATGAAATCTTTCCTGTCTAACCCTATGCCAATTACTCTCCCTGGGCTTTGGTTTTCTCTTTATAAGGGAAAGGGGTTGGATTATGGGACCTCTCAGTTCCTTTAGCACTAAACTCTGATTCTGTGTTACAAATACCTCATTCATTCTTAAAATGGTCTGAAAGCTGGGAGGAGATGAAGGTCAGTAGAACTGTAGTCTATTACAGGCGGAAAAACATTTTTAAAAAAGCAGCATGGAGGTAACAGAAAGAATGCCATGCTGAGATCTCAGTTCTACTTGCAGCTTGTTAGAAACTAGCTGTGTTAAGGGAGGTGGAGCCAAGATGGCGGAGAAAAGTCAGCAACTCCCCTGAGCTCTCCCCCAAACTCCTCTGAACACCTTTAAATAACGCCATAAAACAATTCGTGGAGTGACAAAACCTACAAAAGGACAGGGTGAAATAATTTTCTGGACAAAGACAACTTAGAAGGTCAGCAGAAAATGTCTGTCACACCTGGGTGATAGCAGAACACAAGCCAGTACAGATGAGGCACTCACAAACCAGGAGCAGGCCTTAGGAGCCACAGAATCAGCAGCAGCAGCAGCAGCAGCAGCAGCAGCAGCAGCAGCAGCTACTTCCAGAGCAAAAGGAGATTATAGGGGTCTCTTTGCTGGCACTAGGAGCAGGACTCTTTGCCCATACTCAGATCGGATTGCAGTTCTGGGGTGGCAGTCCCAGGGTGAGGAGGAGCACTAGCGTACCAGAGCTTACAGTCAAGAGCAGTGGAGCAAGGACCTTCAACACAGCTCCAGGGCAGAAAAGAATGCTTATGGTCACTTACAGACCAGAGCACAGGCCAGGAAAGTAGTAAATGCACTTCTCTTTAGATCATACCATTTTGAAAAAACTGAAAACTTACAGGTCTCTAGAAGTGTCTCTGAAAAAAGTTGCCCAAAACCCTGAAAGCTTGAGAAAGTGTGCCCTCCACCCTAGAAGCAGAGCCCCACTTTAACAAACAGTTGAAAGTCAAAAAATAGACTAGAAAAATGAGCAAACAACAGAAAAATTCTGACCACAGAAAGTTACTATGGTGACAAGGAAGATCAAAACACACTCAGAAGAAGATAACAAAGTCAAAGCTCCAACATACAAAATCTCCAAGAAAAATATGAATTGGTCTCAGGCCATGGAAGAGCTCAAAAAAGGATTTTGAAAATCAAGTAAGAGAGGCAGAAGAAAAATTGGGAAGAGAAATGAGAGTGATGCAAGAAAATCATGGAAAAAAGAGTCAACAGCTTGGTGAAGGAGACACAAAAAAAAATACTGAAGAAAATAACACCTTAAAAAACAGAATAGGCCAAATGGTAAAAGAGGTACAAAAAGCCACTGAGGAGAAGAATGCCTTGAAAAGCAGGATTGGCCAAATGGAAAAAGAGGCACAAAAATTCGCTGAAGAAACTAGCTGTGTTACCATGACAGATCACGTATCCTTTTTGTGCCTTGATTTCTTCATCAATAAAGTCAGAGGGTTGAAATAGAAAATCTCTAAATTTCCTTTTTCTAGCTCTAAAAAGCTATGATTCTATTTTCTTTTCGCAGATCTCTGGGATGATTTTGTCCAAACAATGCCAGAATTCAAGTTAAAAGGTCAGTTTGGTGCTGTCTAGAATAATCACCTGGTTGACTGATTGGATTTTCCCTTTTCAACCAGTTATTCTGTCATCCTGTAGATATGACCTTTGAAATATAGCAGGAGGTAGGAAGTGGACCCATAGGCTTCCATCTAGAATATCTATATCCAGTAATAATCATGAGTCCAGCTCACAAAACTAGACCTGAAACGAAAGCCCCACAATTACAGAGCACATGTTAAGGCTTTTATGTTTTGAAGGGAGTGGATTCTTTTATTTTCCTTTTTCTTTAAAATACAACTTTTCTCTGGATATCCCTAAGGTGCTTAAAATTTCTTGGGTTAGTGTGTTTTGTTTTAGTAAAACAGTGTTGTATCTGTTGCCAAAAGTAAAGAATGCCATTCATATTTCAAGGATTTTAATGAGCCACCATGGGTTATATTTGTCCTATGGGAAAAAAAGAATCTCTCACTCACCAAGATATAGTCAGAATTTAAGACAGAGCAGCATGATGGTGAGGACAGCTGTGCAGACTTTCTAATAATAAAATGCTAAAATTCTCCCACCAAGGTGGCAGACACATATCTTTTACTTATTAGTTATTCTTTTTTATAATTTTTTGAATCATTGTTGAAGATTATTTTAATTTTCAAAAATAACAAAACCTTCATTTATTATCTGATCATTCTGCTTAGATTCTAATATTCTCTTACTCTGGAACAGCACTTCCTAAAGAATGAGTCAGGCAGTGTAGATATAGCTAATGGAGTGGTTGCCTCAGTGTAGACATCTAAAAATCCATGACAGGACAAAGCTCTTTCAGAACAAAAGGCATGCGTACACAACCACAGGTCTTGGGAGGCTTGTGCCAGGAAAACAGTGCTTATCCCCATCTGCCTGTTGCATGTAGCCTTAGGAAAAGCAGGTGTGTAACACACACACACACACAAAGACACACACACCCCAATTCCCTATATTCTGGCCTCTCACATAGGCAGAACTATTATATACCACAAACCTAACTACTCTAGTCAGGCAGTAATATGTGTGCCAAGCCCACCTATGATTCTAATTGGGTCAGCCAGCCCTTAAGAATGTGGGAATGTGAAACCAGCAACTAACTGCATTGGCACAGAAAGAAATCATTGGACATATTTCCTACCTCTCATTGCTTCTTCCACCATACAAATAAATCTAGGTGGGATGTGGTAGTGGTGGTGGAGGTCAGAATAGGGGGTGGAGAATGCAGTGGGGTGGGCATATAGAAGATGTAGTTTAATTACTGTTTGTTAAGAAAACATGCCTTAAAAACTCAAATAACTCAAAATTTTAAAGGAAAATACCATACAACAACTTTTAATTTGTTAAGAAATTGTCTAGGAGTTTGCATTTTCATAGGGCACAGAAAATAAATATTTTATAAAGGAAATGACACTGATATGTTCTTAAAAATAATTGTAAGACGAGGCAGATGAACCATTTCCTTCAAAGCCCAGGTCAAGGGCTACCTCCTATATGAGATCTCTCCTGATGCCCCTAGTTATTAGCACTCTCCTTTAAATTAATTTGTATAAATTTTGCATTTACTTCTTTATGAATATAATGTATATACATAGTAGAATATAAGCTCTCTGAGGGCAGGGGTTGTTTAATGTTTGCCTGTGTATCCCCCTAGTACCTAGCTCAGCATCCTGCACATAGTAGGCAGTTAACAAATGCTTGCTAAATTAAATTTATTCAATTCTCTTGAAGTTTTCCTCTGTACAACAGTGTGTGTATGTAGGAAGTGGGGTAGCTACTGAGAATGATGTAAGAGCTGGAAGTGTGTGGTCAGAATTTGCAGGCACAAAATTGAAATTTACATCCGAAGAACTTGACCAGTTTCTTACCACTTAGAAACTATATCTAGCATATTAAAGGGGGAATGTGATCATTTAGTTAGCCAGTTACCAAAGAGCATGCACTGAACTAGACAAACTCTTTCCTCCACCAACATGTAGCATACTCAATGTAAAAATACAGCTCAAACAAGGGAGATAGTTTCAGGAAAACCTTGGAAGATTTATATATATTGATGCAGAGTGAAGTGAGCAGAACCAGGACATCACTGTACACGGTAACAGCAATACTGATGATCTATTATGAAAGTCTTGGCTACTTTGATCAATACAGTGATTCAAGACATGTCCAAAGGACTCATGATGAAAAAGTGCTATCCACCTCCAGAGAGAGAACTAATGAACTCAATACAAATTGAAATATAATTTTTTCACTTAATTTTTTCTTGCTTTTTTGCAGCATAGCTAATAAGGAAATATGTTTTGCATAATTTTACACGTATAATTTATATCATATTGCTTGTCTTCTCAAAGGAGAGGGAAGGGAAGAAAGGAAGGAAGGGAGAGAATTTGGAACTCAAAAAAATTTTAAATGAATTCTTAGGAAATAAATAAATAATGAAGAAAATGTCTCTCTCTCTCACACACACCCACACATACCCACACACACACAAATACCCTCCACATAAATATATTTTAAATAAGTTCAACTATCTAGGGGACAGGATTTTCAGTACCCAAATTCTCTCAATGCCATTTTTTCAGGTGCTTGGCAAGCAGACTAATTTTATCATTCCACATTTAGTACAGACACATTTAGCACAAAGTGAAAGTGTCCAGATATTTTTTCGGAGATATCCTTTCCACAATCTATGAACCTTGGTGAATGGAAATACTCATTTGTTCATAGCCTGAAGTAGGCTCTCTACTGAGAGAGGTTATTAGTGCCCTCAAGTGAAGTCTGAGGTGAGTCACAAAAATGAAGAGAATAAAGACACTTGGATAAAATGAGGTCTAAGTGCACTTTAAAGTATGAACTCTTGTGTTTTCAAGTTGTCTTCTTGTGATAGCTTTGCCTTACTATTTCCTGTAGGACATCGGAATAGAAATAGGTTGGTCTGATCTGACGACCTCTCAAGAATGTTCCTAAACTGGCCTATGAAATATGATAAAACAAAATAATTGATTAATTTAGCAAAGAAGAGATATGAAAAATTTCCTGCTATCCATTCTGAGTTCTCTTTTCTTAAAGCTCAAACCCTCTCAACCCCTCTATTCTCACAAGAACAGAAGCTTAAGAGTTGGAAAAGACTGTAGAACCATCCATTTTAACCCACACCAGACCAAGAACTCTTTTCACAAAATCCCCCAACCAAGGGTGGGGAACCTGTGGCCCTCTAGGTCATCAAGAGTGGCCCTTAGACTGAATCTAAACTTCCTAAAACAAATCCTTTTAATAAAATGATTTGTTCTATAAAACTTGGGCTCAGTTAAAAGTCCACACCCAAGAACCTAGAAGGCCACATGTGGCCTCAAGGCTGCAGGTTCTCCATCCCTGCCCCAACCTCTGCTCAAAACCCACTACTTCCCCAAGGTAGCCAATTCCTCTTTTGCCCAGTTTCATTTGGAAGGGAGTTTTTACTTACAGCTACCTACAGAATCTCTGAAACTTCCATCTACCCCTCTTCTGAACTTTCCAGTGACTGCTGAGGGCACCACTATCTTTGGACTTCCTGCCTCAAATCTCTGCCTTGATATCTTCAAGCTACCAAGGTGATTCTCCTGATGCTCAAGTCTGAACATTTCACCCCTATACTCAGCAAATTCCCTATGGCTCCCTATTACTTCTAGGATCAAATATAAAGGTCTCTGTTTGGCATTGAAAACTTCACAATCTGGTCCTTTCCTATTTTTCAAACGTCTTTTCACATGTGACTTCCCTCCACAAATTCTGTAGTCTAGCCACACTGGCTTACCTGCTGTTTCTCACATATGACCTTCCATCTCCTGACTCCAAGCTTTGAACTAACTGACCCTAATACCTGGAAAGCTCCTTCTCCTAACCTCCAACTCTTTGAATCTCAGAATCCCTGGTTTCCTTTAAGGCTTGGTTCAAGAGGCACCTTAGCCAGGAAGACCTTTCCCAGTGCTCCAGCAAGACCTAAGACAATCTTGCATCTGCTCTGTATTTGTCTCGTGCCATGTTTCTCGTATTATGTACACATTGCCTTCTTCACTAGCCTAGGAGATCATTGAAATCAGGTCATGTTTTTGCCTTTCTTTATATTTTCAGTGATTAGCCCATGGTACGTATTTAACTAATGCTTACAGATTGATTGGTTGCTTGCTCTTAGTTCTGTTTTCTGGGGCCAAAGCAAAAGAAATCTTATTCAGCACTTAGCCCAGTGCCTGGCACACAGCAAGTACTTAATAAGTGCTTCTTGACTTGAATTATTGTTGACTAATTCCTCTTCCAAGAGATAACTATAAAATTCTTGAAGACAGTTATTATGTCCCTCCCATTAATTCCTTTCTTTTCCCATACAAAACATTCACAATTCTTGTACTCGATTTAGTTTAGTCTCTAGTTTAGTTTGGTTTAGTCTCTAGTCCTTTTACCATCTTGGCTACCCTCTTCTGGACTCTCCACTTTATCAACATCTTTCCTAAAACGGAGCAATGCAATAGTCCAAATATGATGTAACAACAGCATAGTACTAGAGCACAGGTCAGGGGTGGGGAACCTGTTGCCTCGAGGCCACATGTGGCCTTCTAGGTCCTTTTGACTGAGTCCAAGTTTTATACAACAAATCCTGTTATTAGGGGGATTTGTTCTGTGAAGTTTGGATTCAATCAAAGGGCCTCACTTGAGGACCTAGAGGGCCACATGTGGCCTCGTGTCCACAGGTTCCCCACCCCAGAATAGGTCAATAACCTCCCTAACCTTCGTAAAATGCTTTAAAAATGTAGCCTAAGATGACATTAATTGGGGTTTTTTGGGTAGCCATGTAACACAATTTACTGATTTTGAGTCATCAGTCCACTAAAGCCCCCAGACAGATTTCACATGGACTACTAGGTAGGATTAGCTGCACCAACTTTGTCTTGCCCTTAAGAAGTTGATTTTTCTGTACCCAGTTAAGGAACTTACAATTTATCTTTGTTAAATTTCTTCTTATTGGATATGGCCCATCAGCCTAGTCTGTATAAATTTCTCAGAGCCTCATGTTATCTGCAAAACTGAGAAGCATACTATTTATGCCCTCATCCCAGCCAGTCTCGCACTTAATCAGAGCTTAATAAATGCTTGAGGAACCCTTCACTCATCCCCTTCTCTGGGCTCTGCAGTGGGAAGCCTTCACTACATTATGGGTAAATTCCCACCACATCAACATGAGGTGGCCTTCCTATTTTGTTGAGAAAACTGCTATCACCCCTTGAGAGGTCTAAGAATAGATCACCTCCTTCATTTCCCTCTGCTCTCCATCTCAAAATATCTTTACCTATTGACCCATTCTTTCCTTCTCTTCTGTTTCTGTGGAAGAGATATTATTCCAATTTACCAAGGAAAACCAATCATCTGTGTTCTTTGTCCTATCTCTTCCCCTACCCTATGGAAACTTTTCCCTCAATTATCTCCTTCATGTCTAAAACTCTTCAATTGTATCACTTCTCTTCTGCTTTCAAATATGCATATCTCTATCCTGAAGAGGAAAAAAGTAGGGGGAAGTTCTTGCTTATTCCTGAGGGCCCTATCTTTTCTTTTATTTATTAAATAATTCTCTACTGGTGATTCAGTTCATAAGATCATAAGCAAAACTGGAAAGATCCTTAGAAGTGTCAACTAGTCCAGGAGTGTCCAACTCAAATAGAAACCAAGGCCACAAAGTCATACATAATGATCCTTAGAGGTCACGCATGGATTTAGAAAACCACAAATAACCACTTTTGATTTTTATTGTATTTTTACTTATTTTGTTAAATATTTCCCAATTACATTTTTATCTGGTTGAATCCTTTAGCTTTTCCAACCCCTTCTTATCTAATAGGCTTTTTCATTGAAGAGATGAGGAAAATGAGGCCCAGAGAGGAACAGTGACTTGGCCTCAGTCATAGAGGTAAGAAGCAGAAGATCTGGGATGGAAAACTCAAGTCATCTAACTACAAATCCAATTTCTTTTCACTGCTCCTCAATACCTCCCCCCACCTCTCTCTCTCACACACACACACACACACACACACACACACACACACACATACATCCAAGTGATATTGTCATCAGAATATACTACAGACCACCTAGACAGAAAGAGGAAATAGATGTTGGAAAATGGATCACAGGTCTGGCACAAAGTCACAATGCAAAGTGATGAGGGACTTCAACTATTTGGACACCTGTTGGAGCTCTCTCTGCCAAAAGCAGAGCAGTTAATAATATATTGACTTGCCTTGATGTAATTTCATCCTTCTAAAGGTAGAAGAGCTAAGGGGAAATTCTCTTCTGGATCTAATTTTCAACAACAAGAAGGAACTGATTGCTAGGGTAGAAATGATGGGAACCTGGGGAGGAAGTGACTGTTCCATCTTAGAATTTGTGATGGAGGAGAGGAAACCTGAGAATAGTTGGATATTCACCCTTGATTTTTAGAGAACAGATTTTTAAAGGTTTCAGAGGAAGGATAGGTGAGACTCTATGGCCTACAATCCCATAGGAGAAGTCAGCCAAAGAATGACAGGAAACTCTCAAGAAAGGAAATCTGAAGACACCAAAAGGAAATGATTCTGATGAAGAGGAAAAGAGGGAGCTATCTAAAAAGACCAATGCAGATATATAGAGAACTCACCAAACACTTTAGATTTGTTTTTGTTTTTTTAGGCAGTTGGGGTTAAGTGACTTGCCCAGGGTCACACAGCTAGTAAGTGCCAAGTGTTTGGTCGGAGGCTGGATTTGAACTCAGGTCCTCCTGACTTCGGGGCTGGTGCTCTATCCATTTCACCACCTAGCTGCCCCACACTTTAGATTTTTTAAAAAGATATTCACAGCAGATGGAAGCCAGAGCAGATGATGGAGCATAAATATAATAGCATGGAAATCCTGAAAAAAATTAGTATCAGGAATTCTAAAGTTTATTATGAGCTAGGTGATATAGTGGATAGAGTACTGGGCTTGGGGTCAGCAAGATTTGAGTTCAAATCCTGCCTCTGATACTTAGTACCTGTGTGACTCTGGACAAGAAACTTAACCTCCCTGGACCTCAGGTACCTAATCTCAAAAAAAAAAAAAATCAGACTCCATTGGCCTCCATGTTCCCTTCCAGCTCTAAATCTTTGATCCTCTGAGCTATGATCTTGTGGGTTGATACTAAACAGTAAAACTAAGGATAACAAAAAGGGGCTTTAAAGATGTTCAGTCATATTGACGCAAAGCGGATAATCAAAGAAAGATTAGAACTGTTGCTCATGGAGGATGGGGAGATAACTCATGACAATGAGAAGGCAGAGATGCTTAATTCTAATTTTCCTTCTATTTTTATTGCCAAGAAAAATAGGCTGGAAGAAAGAACAAAAATTGCTAATAGAGAATTGGTGCTCAAGATAAGTAAGGAAGTAGTCTCCAGTGGAGGCCCTAGGGAGCTGTGTATAGCCCTGAGTTGTCTGACATTTTTATCAATGATTTGAATAAAAGCTAGATTGTATGTTTGTTGAACCTAAAGAAGGCACAAAGCCAGGAGAGATTACTAACAACACTTTAGGATGGAATGAGGATTCAAAAAAAAAAAGATCTAGATAGGTTAAAACACTGAGTCAACTCAGATAAGATGAAATTTAATAGGGAAAAATAAAATATTACACATGCATTAAAAAAAAAAACCCCAGCAATCCTACTTTACAAATACAAGATTGTAAAGGCGTGGCTAAACAACTTTACCAGAAAAAAAGAGTTTTAAAGAACTGTAATCACAGTAATGAATCAATAGTATGACATAAAGGCCAAAAAAATTAATACAACTTAGATCTTTATTCTGTACTAAAAGCATATTGTCTGGGACTAGGGAGATTCTTGGCCCTTGGGCAGACCACATTTTGACTATCCTATTCCATTGAGGGCATTATATAGCACCTACTGTATAACACTTACAGTGCTAAATAACTTTACACATCTCTTATTTGGATAGGGATATTAAATTCCATGTATTTGATTAAGGAAATTAATATGCTGGAGTAACCAGAGGAGGTAAGGACCTTGAGTTCATGATCCATGAGGATCATTTGAAGGAACTGAGGATGGTTAGTGTAGAGAAGTACAGACTTGGGCAGGAAGGAGGTGAAGGGAGAGAGATAATAGCTATCTTCAAGTATCTGAAAGGCTGCCTAGTAGAACAGGAATTAGGCTTATTCTACTTTGGTCCCAGGGAGTAGAGCTAGGTGAAAGGTGTAAAAACTTCAAAGAGGCAAATTTAGGCTTAATTTTAGCCATCTAAAAATGGAACAGGGAGCAGCGAGGTGGTCAGGAAGCCCTGAGTTCAAATCCAGCCTCAGACACTTACTAGTTGGGTGACCCTGGGCAAGTCACTTTACCTTGTTTGTCTCAGTTTCCTCATTTGTAAAATGAGCTGGAGAAGGAAATGACAAACCATTCCAGTATCTTTGCCGAGAAAACTCCAAATGACATTACAAAGAGTTGAACACAGCTGAAAATAACAAACAACAAAAGCAGAACAGACTCCCTGTGACAGCAATGGCTTCCCATTCAAAGATCTCAAGCCAAGGCTGGATAATCTAGTAGATTTGCTTGATATTTTGGTCTTGCTCTCTTAGATAGAGGCTGGATTAGAAAAATAATCTTTGAGTTCCTTTCAAATTCTGAGATTCTCTAATTCTGTGAATTAATGTGCGTTCATCGGGCTCACCTCTCTTCAAGCCTAGATTATTGCAAGAACCTTTTCGAGTAGGTTTTTCTGCTTTTCTCTCTGCCATACCCCCAACTCTTGGCCATCCACCTGGCACACAGATGCCAGATCGATCTTTCTAAAGCATTGCTTTCTTCACATCAATCCCCTGTTTTTGATTACTTCCCACGTCCCCCAAGACAAAGCATGAATTCTATAAAGTGAAATTTGGCTCCAGTAGAAAGAACATTGGATCTGAAGTCAGACAACAGGGGTTCAAATCCTACTTTTTGCTACCTATATGATGTTAGACAAGTCACTTAATCTCTCGGGGTTTCAGTTTCCTCATTCATAAATAAGATTTCTCTACATGAGAGGTGTCAAGCACACAGTCCCTGAGTGCTGTCTGAATTATAGCAAAATGTAATTGGGAAACACTTAACAGAATAAATAAAAATACAATAAAACATAGAGGATATTACATTTTAAAACTAAGTCAAAATACATTCTGCAGGGATTTTTATATATGGATTAATGGCCTCTGTTTCTATTTGGGTTAGATACCACATAAGCAAAAAGGTCCCTGGAAGGGCCTGGGGATAGATTCCATGGGGTCTATGAATATGGAAAGGTAAAAAAGTTACATTTTTTTCACTATCTTCTAAATTAAATTTATTTGTCCTTCAATTATAAATGTGGGCAATAAACATTATTTGAGAAGGGATCCTGTAGACCTCACCAAAATGCCTAAATGGTTCATAACACACACACACATACACACACACACACACACACACACACACACACACACACACACTGAAGAATCCGTTTTAAATCAATGGTCCCATAATCCTTCCTTCCCTTTCCTCTCTGCCTTTATAAATCTTACTTATTCTTGCCTTTGAAGTCCAGTTCCATCCCTACCTCCTCAATTAAAAACTTTCCTGACCTCCCCAGACTGCAATGACCTCTTCCTCTGCATCCCATCCTCTGTATCACCCATAGCACTTAATCATACATGGCTTCTGCCATTCATTCATTCTATTAATATTTCTTGAATGCCTACTATGTGCACAATGAATAAGATAGGTCCTTACCCTACAGAGATTTTGATGACACACACTATCATCTTATGTGTCTATTTAATTATAGTGTGGTTATTTCATTTTTTTATGTATGTATTTCTTGAGTTTCCATTAGATTATAAGCTCCTTCAAGAATTAACTGAGTGCTGCTACATGCTATGAAAGTAACTTAGCTTGTGTAGTTACTAGCATGTTGTATATAATACCATGATTCTGTTGGTAGTGTGAGATTGTGTTAAACATTAATGTTAGCACCTCAAAATGGGTCAACTTTAACTACTAAAGATTTGTTGTGCCATCATTTAAGATGGCTGCTCTCCCACACTTACTGTTCTCAGACAATATATATCCCACGGTTCAGTTTTTAAACATTAAAATGTTTCTTTTTGTGGTAGAAACAATATCTACCATGTAGGGTAGACTAATTCTTGCAGTTCCTCCCACCCCAACTCCAACAGGTAGGGAAGCTGTCCCTAAGATTTCACTGGTTCAGAGGACTCAGGTTCAAACTATTGATGTAACTTCCTTATCATCTAGACTAGAGCATAAAAGACCAGCCCATGAGGAACCAATATCTTTCAGACTTGGTAGACTTTGAGTCTGCCCTTTGAGTCACACTTAATATCATATTACTAACCAGAGATGTTGCTTTATGGAGATGAGGAGTACAGCATCTACCTACCCAAAGCAGCACTGTATCTTGGTTGAGTATCATTTCCATGGTATGGCCAAATAAATAATGACTGACTTGACTTTGACTCCCCATCAAAGCTAATTATTTTAACTGTGCCCATTGCTTCTTGTCTTCTTGAGGGCAGAGACTACTTTTTGTCTTTGTAGCATGGTATGGTGCATAAAGAGCAGAGCTAAGAGTCAGGAACATCCTGCCTGTCACATACTGGCCATCTGAACCTGAATGAAAGACTTCACCTCTCAGTATCCCAGGCAGCTCTGTATAATGCAGAACAAGTTTCAATCTGCACTGGTTCAGAGAGTTTCCTTACTGAGATTTTCTGTACCAATGAAATCACAAGTCCAAGAGGTAAGGGGAAAAGGGAAGTAAATAAGCATTTAGAAAGTGCCTACTATATGCCAGACACTGTGCTAAGCACTTTATAAATAATATATCATTTGATCAGTTTAATCCCTCTAACTCCCCACCCACCCACTTTACCACTACCAAGAGTTTTTGCAAAAGTGTTTGGGGTGGAGGGAATGATCTTGACTGATTAGTAAATCAAGAGAAGCTTCATGGGAGAAGTACTGTTTGAGTTGAGCTTCAAAGGGATTTGGTAGATATAGAGAAGAAGGGAGGATATTGACTATTAATATTTAGTCCTATTTGTATCTTATCCCCAATTTCTAGACAATAAATTCCATGAGGGGAGACTTATCTGCAGTCTTATCTACATTCTATAACTGCTGTGCTTAGCACACAACACAGCAACCTGTAGAGTCTTAATAAACATTTGATGAATTCAATTATTTAATCAAATTTAAAGTATTTTTTTTAAATGAAAGGATCCCTCCAAAGAGTTTCTAAGTCACCACCTCTTCTATGAGATCTCCCCTGATCCTCTGGTTGTTTATGCTCTATCACCCTCCTCAAATTATGTTGTATTGACATTTCTGTATCTGTTACATCCCCCAGGAGCATGTTAGTTCAGTTCTTATTTTCATGTTTGTTGTATTCTACAGAATGCCTTAAACATAGGAATAAAGACTGGACCTGTGATTTCATTGATATAGGGAACATCCAGGTGAGGAACCCCTTCTGTCAGTGCAGGTTGGTTCCTTCTCTACAATTTAAAGAGTCAGAGTTATCTTGTATAGTGACTTGCCCATGATCAAACAACCAGTATTATACAGAGGCAGACTTGAATCCAGGTTTTCCTTAGCTTTCAGGTCAGATCTCTGTCTACTTCATCACAGTGGGCTCTCTCTCTCCTCTCTTGTATCTCTCTGTCTCTGTCTTTCTCTGTCTCTCTCTTCCTCTTCTCTTTTTTCTCTCTCCTTTCTTTGTCCCTCCTCTCTCTTCTCTTTTCTCTTTCTATCTCTCTTTTCTTCTCTCTCCTCTCTCTATCCCTCTCAGTGTGTTGTCCACCTCTACCATTGTCCTTCCACTCCCCAGTCCGTTATCTCTCTCAGCTTCACTCAACATTTCCCTTGGATACTTCATTTTAAAATATCATCATTTTCTAAAATGGGAAATCTTTTTTTTTATCCCTAAGAGACGGATCTCTGAGAAGTAGGATACGTTGTAAAATGAAGGTGATAGAAAAATAAAAATACTTGTGCATCCTTTCCCCTTCTCAACAGAGTCCCTCTTTTGCTTTAAGATGCAGGCCAGGTACCATTTTCTGTATGAAACTTTTCTTGATCACCCCTTCCAACCCTAACTACTAGTGCCCTCCTTCTGAAACCACCTTGCATTTGACTACTTTGTATATACTTGTATTTTTCACTTTGCATTTTTGCTGTATATGGACCTGTCTCACCCATTAAAATGTAAGCTCTTTAGGAGATGGGATTGTTTCATTCTTTGTATTTATACCTTCAGCACCTAGTACAGTGCCTGGCACATAGTAGGTACTTAATAAATACTTGTTGATTGATTGATTCTCAGCACCTTCACAATGTCACTCTTTGGTGTGTGTGTGTGTGTGTGTGTGTGTGTGTGTGTGTGTGTGTGTGTACTTTGGTGTAAGGTGTTGTTACCATGGAAGAATTGCAAAACAAATGTTTGAGGATCAATGACCTGGATAATAGAATGAGTGAGCATTGTCTTTAGGTGTCTAAAAGGGCATTATTTTTCTTATGCCATTTGATTTCACAGTTCAGGGCTCTCCCAGATCTATAGTTGTTCCTGGAAATCTCGGTCAACAGCCCATGTCCCTGTTTCCTTTTGCTATGAAGAAGTGAAATATCTTTTTTTCAGATGTAGAAATGTTCTCAGTATTCTTTGTTGTTTTATCCACCAGGTTGGATTATCCCAGCTTCAGGATATAACCCACATTCTGTCATTTGACCTTGGTCTACCTTGAGGAAATATTAAACAATGGGTGCTATTTTTAAATTCCTCAGTTATTTTCTGATTTTTTTTGATACTGCATTGATATAATTTTGCAAAGGATGATAGCTCAAAAATGTAACCAGCAAACAAAGGAATGCCCTCTGCCCAGCATGGTACCTTACACATAGTAGGTTCTTAATAAATGCTGAATGGATACTATTTTATTGAATAAGAGTGAAATTTAACCCAGCATTGTTAGGATCAACTGCACTAATATGAATTTATAGTCTTGTAATGCAGTCTATCCAATGGCTCCTTGAAAGTATGACTGTTCTCAACTCATGTCTACAAAATTATAAGGGAGGCTAGCAATTTTTTTACTTTCAGTCATGAAGGAAGTTAGCATTATATCTGTCAAAGCAGTGATAATGAGGCCTGGCTGCTCCCAACCAACATATCCCAGGGCAACCACCTGCCTTGGGAGATGAACTTTTTGACAGCTAATTTACATTAAAGTAATTGAACCATTAACACCATTGGAGCATGTAAACATATAAAGGTTACAGAGAATTGTATGGAATTCAGAGAACAATTTTTTAGTGTCTACTATTGGACAAAGCACGGGGGGGGGAGAGAGAGAGAAAGAAAGAGAGAGAGAGAGAAAGAGAGAGAGAGAGAGAGAGAGAGAAGAAAAAAATATATCAATAGGCCATATACCTCACTATAGTTCAAATTTCCACAACTCCTTTCCGCAGTTTCCACAATTCCACAATACACACTAGTAATGACTCACCTTCAGTAAAAACAACAACAACAACACTTTGTTTTCCAAGTTTCTTCCTATCAGATCTAATATTACCAGGGTTTCAATAAAATGATCAACTTGGCCATTTGACTATTGTTCAGTGCTTAGAAAACATCACTCTTCACTATTGAAACTGGTATGCTTTGAGCTCTACAATTAATCACAAAAAGGGATCATGAAAACCAAAAGATTAATACATTATCAATCTAAGCAAATGAACATCTATTGGCTCTTGACAGCTATAGTCTCTTTATACCAACACATCATATAGCTTTAAAAAAACTGTAGCATATTTTAAAAATGCTTGAAAGCATTGTTATTTCTTGTTTGGCTTGCCTACCCCCCTCATTTGCCGATAGTAGATAGATAATTTCAAATAGGAAACTCTGTTTCCTCTTCTCCGTTTCCCCCTATACCGCATTCCACCATAATTTCCTCTCTTCTCATATGTAGCATGTAGTCCATTGTAAAAATCTGCTGCTTTAACTTTCACAATATCTCCTTAATGTACCCCTTCTTTTTTGTTTCAACAATCTCAGTACCGGTTGGAGCTGTCCTTTGCTCAGAGCTACTGTAAAATCTACTTTTCTCTAAGATCAGCCCTGTTCTAATTAATCCTCATGGTTTTTATCAAAGCGGTCTTTTGCGATGTTTTGACATACCATACTTCTCTTTAGAATCAGAATGTCTGAATGGCAACTTTTTACGGTAGAAAAGAGTTGAAAACAAAGTAGATGCCCATTGATTGGGGAATGGCAAAACAAACTGTGGCACATTATGGATATGAAGACTGCAGAGAAACATCGGAAAACTTATATGAACTGATACAAAATGAAGTTAGCAGGACCAGAGCAACAATATACGTGATGATTATGGTGACTTAAATGCAATGAATAATGAAACAGCAAAAATCCAATTTGAATGCTGTGACATTATAATGACCAAGTTTGGTCCCCAAATAAGAGCTTTGAGAATGCACCTCCCCCCCAACCCACCCCCATACTTTTTTTTCCTGCTGAAGTGGAAGACTATGGCTGTGGAACATCACCTAAAATCCCAAATATATTGTTTAGTTTTGCTGAACCCTCTTCCCTCTCTTTTTTTTTTTTACTTAAAAGGGATGGATCTTTGGGAGGAGAGACATATTGTAAAATGATCCCTCATGTAACATAGTGTCTATAGGTGACCAGATCCCCTTAATTCAACTGGGTTTATAACATGTTGCAGATTTTCCATTATGCTTCAGAATGTTGACTATATTTGAAATGATGGTTAACAGTTTGGAAAATAGAATGTATGAGAAAAAGGTTAAAAAGCTGGGAATGTTAACATGAAGAAGAGAAGGCTGTGGGAGTGCCTTAGTAAATTTTCATAAATATCAAGATTTATTTTACAGAGGCTAGCAACCAGCTGTTCTCCATCTCTGTAAGAACAGACCAAGAGGAAATGGACTCAAAACTACATTAGGAGGGATTTTGGTTAGACATAAAGAACAATCTCACAGTAAAGGTTGTTTAACTCTGGACTGATTATCAAGATACTTGTGAAGTCACCTTCCAAAGAGATGTTTTAAAACATGATAATTAACTCAAGCTGGAAAGAAACTTAGAGATCATCTAGTCAAAACTCCTTAGTTAATTGGTGTAGAAACTGGCCCAGAGAAGTGGGAGAAATTTATGTGTGTGTGTGTGTGTGTGTGTATACAGACAAAATATAAATTTTATATATTTTATGCACACACATATACATATGTAAAATGTATATGTATTTGTGCATATACATTATACATGTATACATATATATGTATTATACATATTATCTGTAAGTACATATATAAATAGCATGTCTCTCTGTCAGAATGAGCAATGTATCTGCATTATATGAAATTTACATTCTTTTTGGCTCTAAGATTCTATGTTCCATCAAACTTTATATATTTATGCACATCTATTCAAATACATTTAAATGCTTGAGAAAAAGTGTCTTAGTAATGTAAAGGTTTAGTTCCTTTCATGAGGTTAAATATTTTCATAATAATATACTTAGCTAAAAAAATAGCACGCTAAATACTTCATGCCTTTTTTAAGTATACAATATCCGACCCAATCAGGAAAAAAAAAACAAATAAACGAAAATGATTTCACACTACATTAGCACAGACATTCATCATTCATACTATATAATACTATGAACACTTGAAAGGTCCCAATAAAGCCAACTATGGAAAGCAACTCACAGATCAGATTTCTCAAGGTACTTAATATCATTAAGAGGAAACAGTGCAGTGCAAGTGACTATAGTATGAATCCCCGTGAATACTAAGAAAACCCTGAGAATGTTCAGACAAGTATGATAAGATCATAATAGTGAAGCTCACATGTTTGTATTACAAGTTGAAAAAGGCTCAGTTGATCTCCATTGGGATAATTGATCTAACAGTCAAAGCAGATTAAGGTTACACATTGGAAAAAGTCACCATTTTATTGTTTATAAGAAACTACGGATTTTAATGGGTTTGAGTATCTCAGCAATTATTCTCAACAGACAGGATGTAAAGCATAAAATCCTAAACCTGGCTGATTCATTGATAAATTTTAATGGCTACAAAAGTAGGCTACCACCACAGGAAGACTGTTATTAAACAAAATACACAGAACTCAACCATTCCTCCAGTTTGACGGTCTGGAAATGAACACACTTAAAATGGAAAATCCAAACAGAATGTCAAAAATGTACAATAAACACCATTAAACTCTATACCATTGCTATGAAAGGAATTATAAGGGGTGGGGAGTTAGGGTTGGGAAAGAGACAGTTTCATCCATATATGTGGGAAGTATATCCAACTTCACAAGTCTAAAGATGGGAGGGGAAAATAGGGGATTGAAGAGAGCTAGGGAGCAAAAGAAAATCTGACTGCTTCTGCTCTTAAAAGAAAAATAAAACTGTAGGTATATAGTAGATTGTTGGACCATAAGACACATGAATTCATGCTTCAGTATAGTGAATATATTGTGCCACTTACCGAAATGTCAGCCTCCAGGGGGTAAAACCAGGAAACACACAGATGGCCATGTCATAAACTCATGGCCTCCCTCTCAGATCTATCAACTACAAGTGGCCCCAGGGCTTCAACAGCACAATAAAAAGGTCACTTTTCCATCAAGAAACCAAGGACACATTAGAACTGGACAAACTGAGTGAACAAAGACAAAAATGAAATTGACAGTTCTCCCTTATTATAAATAAGAAAATTATATTTTATCAAGGGTCTCCAACACAAATCAAGAGGATAAGAATCTTCTACAAAATCAGAATTATTTTGAAGAGTGAAAAACAAAAGATTAATAACGGTGTAATAAAAACAACATTAGCTAGCATTTGTATAATGCTTAAAGGCTTACAAACATTATGAGCTATAACCATACGATTACATGTTCTTCCACATATGGCTGTTCTTTTAGTCATTCACCTCTTCACTGAGCCTTTGTGATTCCTATAATAGGGTGCTCCCCAAAGACTGAAAATATTTGGATTGTCCAGGAACTTGGCAGATCTTCTCTTCCTTTATTGGTAATGTTAATACTTAAACTTCTAAATTATGAGACCTAGCCCACAAGCTCTGTTATTCAGATTGTGGAATATGTATTCATTCTGTGAAATAAACAGGAAGTGTTAGATTGAAGTTAAATTAGCAAGTCATGTCCCACTGGTTAACTGTCTGTCTTTAAGTTTTACAAAAAAGTTCTCGAAAGGAGTCTAGTAAAGAAAATTATTTGTTCCATTGCCAATACATATTTGTCTCTTATTTGTTAATTAAAAAAAAAAGAAAAAAACAACCAACAAAGATAACGAAAGGAAAGCTTTGCACAGGTATGTGACTAGAAATGAACAACACAAAGCAGGCCACTGTGTAATTCTCACATGGATCAGTGATCTCATCAATGTAGACAACCTGTCCATGCCTGTCTCTCCTGTGCAACTTGTCTTTCTTCCCATCAGTTTACTATAGGGGCCACCCAAGATGCTCTGGGCCTTCTTTTCTGCTACCATGCCAGGATACCAGTGGAACAAGATGACTGCGCCCCGTTACCCCTTACTCTTTCTACATGCCTCCCTCTCCCATCTGTTTAACTACACATTTCTCTGGGAGTATCCTTTACTACAGTTGTTCAGATTTCCTTTTCTTGTTACATTTTGTAGACTGCTCATACCCAGGATGTGCTTTCTCATTGCCTTCTTCTTTTTTAATTCCTTAAACAGGGTAGTCTTCCTTGATGCATATATTCATGTAATCCCACGAATAGCCTCTTTATATTAAAAACAAAGGTACGTACTTGTTTCCATCGAACTGAGACATGAGTGTTCTATACATATGGAATAAAACTAGTAAAAATCATTTTCTGAGAGTGTGAGAAATAGAATAATAGAATCTTAGAGTTGGAAGGAATGTTAGTGGGAATTTGCACTCCCACTCACTTCAAAGCAGGAATTCCCTCAACAACATTCCTGATAAATGGCCACCCAATCAATCTCTGTTCAAACATCTCAGTGATAGAGAACTCACATCCTCAACAAGGACACTCATTGGATTTTCAAACCACTTTAATTTTTAATAAGTCTTTCTTATATTAAGCTAAGTTCTGCCTCCTCAGAGTTCCTACCTAATGTCCCTAGACATTTCTTCTGGAGGAACATGTAATCAGCCTAATCCTTCTTCTGTTGGGTAACTTTTGAAATATTTGAAGACAACACTCCTGTACATTGTAAATCTTCTCTCATCCAAATATTCCCTGTTCTTTCAAGTACACTTCAAATGATATGGTATCAATTCCCCTCAGTTTCTTTGTTGTTCCTTGTTAAACATGGCACCCAGGTTATCTAACCAATGCAGAGTGGGACTATAATTCCTCTTTGTTCTGCACACTATGCTTGTTTTTATTAAGGCATTTTTAAGACCCACATCATGCTATTGACTTTATTTAACTTGCAGTTGACCAAAACTCCTAACTCTTTTCAACATGAAAAACACAGAAGTCAAGCTACATCTCCTCTACCATCTACATGTTCTGCTGATATTTGGATTGCAGGGCAGGACTTTACATCTATCCCAATGAAATTAATTCATTCTGACTCTTCCTCCCTACCCCCAGTAAGTCAATTCTGTCATTGAAATGCTTTATGATGTAGCATGAGACTACTTTGGAAAGCTGAATGCTTGCTCTAGAATTCAAGTGGGAAAAAAAGCTTTAATGTAAGGAAATCTATCTATGGTACTCCATAAAAGGGAAAAGGCTAGTCATGTAGTGAGAGAGGAACAAAAGGGATAAAAGCCCAAGATCTGCCCTGGTTATCACCCAGTGTTCAAAGACCCAGAAGCTCTCCAAACTGGTGAATCCTTCATAGAAGATTTATGGGAGTACATGAATGAAAATCAAATAGACTGAATGGATAAGTTGACCTCTATGCCATTAGAAGAAATACCTATATTAATGAGATCAAGGATCCATTAAAGTTCTAAATAAGTACACAATAAAATAAGTATACAATGAAAATAAATACATAAAATAAGTATATAATGATATAACCAAATCAGTTGTGGGGGGAAAATTCAGACAATAGAGAAAGGTACATTGACTCATGTATTTGGGAGTTTCAGGATTCCCTAATCTATGCTTTATCTATAAAGGACCCTGATTGATTTGGCTGATTATCCTTTATTAAATTAAATTATCAAAACCACAGCCTACTGAGCCTGAATTTCTGATCTATACCTTCAAAACTTGGCTACATAGGAGTTCCTTGATCCTAAGTAGTTTGGGAAACTTAACTGAAGTTGCTGGTATATACAAATGCTATGTTGGGGTGGGGGGCACTTTAGAATTCTGCCTTAGAAACCACTAGGGAAAGGGCCTGAGCACAGGGGCAGGACTTAAAAAATCACAGAAGATTTTCCTGAAAATCCCCAGGGTTGCTAAAAATTCAACAAGGAATATTTACCTCCCCATAACATGGTACTCTACACATAGAAGAGCCACTTGATAAATGTTTGCTGAACAAATATTGAATGTTATGGGGATCTTAAAGACTTCACAACATGATGCACTTACATACAAGATCCACTTCAGCTTTAAGACTCAGAACTGAATTTGGACGGCTAAATGGAAGAACCCACAAGAGTCACAGAAGCTATGCCCTTTGGCTTTGCTAATTTGACAGTTTTATTTTAAGTAGTTGTTTGATGCCTATTGTTTGCTTAATATAGCTTTTGTTCCTATGCCTATTGATGTTGCCTGTCTTAAATGATAAATTTCTGAAGGAGAGAAATGTTTCCTTAATTCCATCTATACAGCATTTTGCATGGCACCAGAGGCATCAGATTGAATGAGACAGCAGACACAAAGTATCTTCTTTGTAAACTTTAAAGTGTGATAGAAATGCCAATTACTATTACTACTATTATTAAAATGCACGTTCTTAATTACTGTTCTTTATTTAATTGGTTACAACTGTAGTACAAAGAGATGAAATAATCTATCCAAGATCATAATATAAGATTAAGCCTTCTCTCCTTCATGAATCCCAAGATGCTATTCTTTCCATTAAACTAGCCTGCCTCACTATGTTATTTTCAGTATAAATAAATAAAAGAAATATGTATCACCATAAATAAATATTTCACTATGAATATTTTATGAGAGAATGTATATAATAGATCTTAAAACACTACATAAATATAAGTTTTCATAGTTTATTAATAATTTCATTAATACATGTAATGGTTTATTAATACTAATAATATTTTATTAATATATTATTAAAAGCAAAAGTAGAATTAATTAAATTCTTTGGAATTTGAACATGGGCAATATTAAATTGGCCTTGCCGTCTTCCTCTTTACTCAACAATGCCACCATGGAATAAAATTTAAATAGGAAGATTCCTATTTAAATCTGAATAACACTGAAGACATATAGCAGAAAAAGCATAATTCAGTAAAAAGTCCTAGTAAAAAAGTAACAGCATACATAGACAGCTACACACACACGTGCACACACACACACACACACACACAGAGTTGTTTTAAATCACTTGTCACCAAATAGGCTAAAAAATCTAGAAAGTGACAGAGTTGCAGTAGTCTAGATAAATTAAATCTACAGATAATCTGAAAACCTCCTGTATGCCATTAGTGTCAATCTGTTTCCCCACCGAATCTTTTACCAGAGCTGCTAACAAGCAGTAAAATTATTTTGAGTTTTCCTGACCTCCTATTCCTGACCCTGCCAACCATCTGGTGGAGGCGCTAATGAGCAGGGAGATGGCCAAAGGGCAGGCAACAGGAGAGATGAGAAAAAGAATGGAAGAAATTGGATAATCTACAAACTGAATAATCAGTCCCCAGATAATTGAGCTAGTTGTAGCAATAAAGCTTTTTTTTTAATGTTTTACAACCATAAAGTGCTTTACAAGTATTAGTTATCTACAAGATATTCTTGCTCAGTAGGGCAATATTATTTTTCCCTATTAAATATGAAGAAAGGAAAAGATGGGTAAATTAATTGCTTTATCCAAAGGCATTCAGCTGTTCATATTATTCTTTAGTTCTAATTTTGAATATGGCCATTTAAACTTTGTGAAATATTATTTGATAGACAAAATGGCAATTATCAAATTTTTAATTCATTTTAAAAAGAAATTTTAATTTCTTAATTCATTATCCATGTCTAGCCATAGAGATTTAAAATAGAGGTGTGAATGGAGATAAAATAATGTCTTAAAATGAAATTTTACTATCCTTGAACATAGCACAATTGTTCTTCTCACTATTGTAAAAGATATTCACTGCTACCTTTCAAATTCTCAAAACTACTATGCAAATTTTGAATACTTTTTACCTGACAATAGTTAACAAATTTTAAAATGCTAGTAATTGTCAGCAAAGAGAAAAATAAATAAATCCTTTTGCCAGATTTGTGTTGAGATGATGACATTGTTAAACAAACTGGGACATTTATCTAAAGTACTTCTCTGAAAGCAATTTACTATCCAGCCCACCAGTGGCAAAAATAAAACAAAACCAAATCTACCTACCAGCCACCACATATTCTAACAAAATTATAGTTTTTAAAAGTCACATAATTATTGTCGCAACATGACATCCCTTACAAGCAGTTCTTGATGTGGTCTTTCCTTCATGAAATTCAATTGTTAGATATTACTCGGCCATTGTCAAATGAATTGGAATACAACAGATGAGCAGTTTAACAAGCTAGGATGCTGTTCATTTTTAAAAGTTTTTCAAAACATGAAAAATCAGCATTTTAATGTTAAAATTTCTTAAATAGATAAACTTTCACACGAGTGAGATGAAAGCCAAATTAAATTCTTACATCCTAAGTAGAATTTGTGTTTGCTTGTTTAATATGCTAGTTCTAAGTGACTGATTTAGTACGTACATTAGCAGATCATTTAAAAAAAAACCAAACACACACACTCTTACAGGCACTGTCCCTATAGGATTAGAGTTGGGTTTTCAAAGTATTGTTTTATCACTAATCTTTGTAAAAGGAAGGCTGAATATAAAAAGGCTACTTTCACTATTCTATGCAGATCATATGCATTAGGGAATCAGTATTTTAATCATTGTATGGTTTATTTAGAAAGCCTTATGCTTCAAAGAGAACTCTACTTTTTCAAATATATTTTTGTTAAGTTTCCAGTGGGAAAAATGACTTCACCTTTATACATTCCACTACCACTTCTCTTTATATCAAAGTTGTTTCTTCACTTGTGAATCTGCTACAATGCTATAGTACCTGCAAGAAGTACCTTTGGATATCCCTTTCTGAAGGCTAGAGTTATATCTGAGTTTAAATAGTGTGAGTGTTAGATCAGAAAATGTTAGAAAAGAAAGAAAAGATAACAAACATCTGGGGAAAAAACAGTAGAAATAAAGATCTAGATACACTTTTAAGGCTTCAACCTCAAAATCAAGTTTTAAGTTTCTCCAATAAATTGAAGCTTGAGTCCTTTAGAAGAACCACATTGGCGACATTTTCAGGACTTTTTCAATCTAACCAGTTTGTAATGGATTTCATTATAATTCCTTATACAGTCCCCTCTACCCTTCCCCCTCCCAATATATCACTCAAGTGTCTGGATTTCTGCAAAATGGGAAAAACAAAAACTCCTTGTTGCCTTATCAAGAAACCTCACAAGTTTAACTACCACATAAAATTACATCACCTTCCTGTATCACAAGCTCTCAAATGAAAGAAGGACAACTGACCCCGAAAAAGAGATGCTTGCTAATAAAAGTAATGAAAATGCATATTTTTAAATTGACGTACAGTACACACCCATTCACTAAAAAAAGGAAGAAGCAGTAGCTTGGGGAAGCAGCTGGGGTTTGTTAGTAACTTTGTAGTGATTGAAGTTAAGCTTCAGACTATAGTCCTTTGGGTGAGTTTCTGGGTCAACCTTAGTATCTTCTATAGTGCTACTTTTTTCCCATTAAAAACTACTAAATTCTACTTCAGTAGCATTTTCCCTCTATTGCTAATTTTCTTTCCCTTTAAAAAAAGAAAGAAAGAAAAGCTCTGCACAAAACATTGAAAAGCATCTCTTATTTCCATGAATTCATTGTCTATTGCCTTGCTTTTCAGTTTAAAACATGAATTGTTTCTGCAAAGCAACATCTGGTGATAACATTCTGCTGGTTAAGCTAGACCACCATTTTCTTAATTTCACTCAATTTTTTTTTCTCTTTGGCTATACTCAATAGATGTATTTCTAAACATACTGCATCACTAACTAAAGCATAAGATAGAATTCCCTTTGTAGGCAAAAACTGAGAATTGCCAAGGTTAACTGCCTAATTTGAACCGGCAGAAGTTCCAGCTACTGGAATTCTACAGCAGTCTGCTAACCAGTCCATCTCTGCACTTCCATATTGAAGGAAACAGCAAAACCACTGCTTTTCGGTTTGATAAACAACATATGACATAAAACCTCTGCACTTACTAGAAAGGGCTGCAAACTTGGGAAAATAATGATCAGATATAAATGTTTCTCCTCTCAGTTCTAAGAGAAATTAAGCTATTTGGTAGTAATTGATAATTCTTTGGTTCAGTGATACTCAGTGCAGATTTACTGAAGGCATGGTAGAATACCTCGATCAAGGGTGGGGGACTTGTGGCCTTGAGGCCACATGGTGATCTTCTAGGTCCTTTTATTAAGGGGATTTGTTCTGTGAAGTTTGGATTTTGTCAAAGGGCTGCACTGGAGGACCTAGAGGGCCACATGTGGCCTCAAGGCTCCAGGTTCTCCACCCCTGACCTAGATACTTTGTGGTACAAGCTGAGAACATAAAATTCGGGGCTTACTTTTGCCATTCCACCCAGATAAACCTCTTAATGACTTTAATGCAATCCCATTCACTGCATTCTGAGGGAAGGATAGAAGGGAGTCCAACTTTTTTTTTAGCAATATCTTAAATATGCATGTCAATAGTCCACTGGCAAAACTACGCCCTGATGTCTTTTTCCTACCAAAAAAAATTTCTAATCTCAAACAGTTTACAATAGTAATAACATTTTTCTCTAGCAATAATATGAGTTACATTTAGGACATCAAAAGACTAGACTTGAAATTCAAATAAAAATAAATAATTCAAAAAAATTCAAAAAAAATAATTCAAATAAAAAAAGACATGTGAGAAGAAACCCTATGCATTTCCTACCCTTCCTATTACATTAAACCATTACTACACACAATTTATAGGATATATTTTTTAAAAGTAAATAAGCCTAATTATTATTGTAGGAATAAAAATGTAAAACATTGGTTTCCAAACCATGAGCCCAGTAAATCCAGTGACTTTAAAACATATACCTCTAATTCGAGGAAATAAGTGAATGACATTATTGGAAAGAATTAAACTTGCTACAAAATACATTTTCTATGGAAAAGTCAGTAATTTACTTCTTCAGAGAAAGTTTTTTACCAAAGGATTTCACTGAACTTAATCTCTCACTATTACTGGCACCATATTCTTGCCAATATAAGAAGCATAAACCTGAAATACTCAGTCTATAAACAAATGCACAATATTCTTTTATTTCCTCTTTTATGTACAGGGAAAAAAATCTTTAAGGACCAAAACTGAGATTTTCAATAATTTACAACACAATCCTTTCCATTTTTAGTCAACAAGAAGCCACATCTTACTGAAGTCAATAACAAGAATGGCTCAGGCGTTCTCACAAAGTCTTGCAACACAAGCCATTCAAGGACATATAAAGTCCTTGATAAACTTCACCCAGCCTGAAGATCAGAAAAGCCAAGATTTCAGAGGCATAGAATCTTTATGTCCAGGATATCAGCAAGAAACTTTTAAGACAAGTTACTCCATGTTTTACTTCTTGAAAGGGTGGCAAAAAGAAGAGTACATCAATGAAGAGATTAAAAAGGTGTAACATAAAGTGTATAAAATGGTGTAACATAAGAAACTGCCAATAGGAAAAAGGTAGTGTTCAGGTGGAGAAAGAAAAAAAAAACAAGATGGATGAAGAAAATCCTAGAAAAGTCACTACAAAATACATCATGGACTATATCTTCTTCTTTATTATGTGATGGACCTTCTGACACTTTTCAGTGAGGTCCTCCTCAATTCCATTAGAAAGATGGAAAGAGGAGATATGGGAAATAGCAACTGGAAAGAAATATAAGGATCTATGGGAGAAATCACCTCATTCACTACAATCTTCAGTGAACTGAATGAATTTTGAGTGTCATGGACCCAAAATCTGAATATAGTCAATAAGACAAAAGGTACTTAAATGTGTAGCAGCTTTTCAAGAAGCAACACTTGAAATTAAATAAAAGTCATCACTCTCAGAAAATAAGTGTCCTTAGTCCTTAGTCTAAAGGCAGGAAGTTTGCCTGTGATATTTTCACTTTTGCCTTAACCCATTCAAAGATTCACAAAATCAGAAGGAAATGAAAGATAGAAATCCACATAAATCCACCTAAAGAATTGTATATCTCCTCCCACTGCCAATTGCCCAACATACACAAGATAATGAAGAGAGTTATTTCTAAGAAGTCAAAAGATAAGAAAATACAACTGGAATTTTATTACTTACCCATTTCCTGGGTCGGCCTCTTGGTCGTTTTTCTCCAGTGGCTTCTGCTTTCTGGGGGGAAAAGGATGAAATCCAAGTAAATGGTTAACATCCTGGCACTGTTTAGTAGTATTTGGACATGTGACATGTTTTCCAGTGTTATTCTATGTTCACTGATGAGCTGAATGGCTGGTTCAAAAGCTCTTTGTTTTCTGCCCTAATACTTATCTTTGAATAAATTCCAGTTACCCTCATTTCAAAAGAAAGTGTTCAAGAGAGGCTTGAACCTCTGTTATGAAATATAAAGACTATGGCCTTCCCTAAAGTGAATGAAAAGAAGTAAAAGTAATTGAGCATACACTGCTTGGCTCTCATTTCTTAATACATAATGAAAAGGTTTCTTCTTCAAATCTTTGATTGGATTATTTACAAAATCAAATATTTCTTAAGTCTTCAAGATTTTTTCCTCAAGAGTCTTGACTGAACAAACCATAGATACTTAAAAAGACATATGAAAAAGTTAGTTTAAGCATATCTATCTATCTATCCATCTATACATATATGTGTACATACAGTAGTTTAGGAGTATTTAGACATGATATGAATACATAAGTGGGCATGCAACACATATATACGTGGCTAATGTATGTGTATTTATATCTGCATGTATATTCACATATATGCATATATATATCCATATATGAGGGAAAGAGAGAGAGAGAGAGAGAGAGAGAGAGAGAGAGAGAGAGAACAGCGTTATGTAATAGCAGATCAAGTATTGAATTTGGAGTCAGGAAGACATGTTGAAATTCTTACTCCAGTGTTGACTAGATAAGTGACCATGAGCAAATTTATTCATTGAGTCTCAATTTCCTCACCTGTAAAATGGGGATAATGATTCCTCTAGCACCTATTTCATTGGATTATTGTGAGGCTTAGATGACATAAAGCATGTAGTGTGTTTTATAAAAAAAAACTCTATAAATGTCTGCTATTTTTATTAAACACATGAGCATTTCTTTCAAAAGGTAAATGTTCTTGAAACCATATGAGGTATGTTTTTGTATTTCTTGCCAATATAATCTACCCAACAGAGACTCTAAGAACTCAGGGATAGAGAAAAGAGCCCCCAAATAATCACTTAGTTTCCTTGACAGGAAAATTGCCATTCCCTGAGACAGGAACACACCAGGACCCTAGTAAATATTTACTTACAAAAGCAGTAACTGTAATATCATCAGCAGCCTTTGTTGCTATTCAGTCACATCTGACTCTTCTTGACCTCATTTGGGGTTTTCCTGGCAAAGATACTGGAGTAATTACTATTTTACAGATGAGGAAACTGGAGCAAACAAAGTTTAGTGATTTGCCCAAGATCATCTAGCTAGTATGTGTCTGAGGCTGGATTTGAACTCAGGTCTTCCTGACTCCAGATGTGGCCCTCTATCCACTGTACCACCTACCTGCCTTAATCAGCAGCCTTACTATCATCAAATATTCCATATAATTCTGCATGAAGTTTAATCATAAGCACTTGAAGAGAGTTTGTCTTTCTTTCATAGATCATCTTCCTGGTATCACAGTATACTAAGATCTTATCATTTTAGAGCTAGAAGGGACCCTCAGCTAGAAAGACTCCCCATTCATTTTTAAAAGATAAGGAAAAGGAGTTCCCCCAAAATGAAGTGGCTTGTCTTAGGGACTGGCAGAATTGAGAGGAGAATTTAAGTCCTCTTACTCTATATATAACACTAGTTTCATTTTATCACTGCCTTTGTCTTGACTGGTTTCCCAACAAGTACAATACTATTCTAAAGGAAAATGTAGAGGATACCAAACCAGTTTTGGACTGTAGCAGAACCAGTTGTCCACCTTTGCTCCTGTTCATTATGCCAAGCATGGGACTATGGTAAGGATGAATTTAGGTAAAAAAGAGCTGGAAATGCAAGGATCTAAGACATCTTCCCAGGTCTCATGATGGAAAATGCTATCCACATCCAAAGAAAGAACTATGGAGTTTGAATACACATCAAAGCATACTAATTGCTAATTTTTTCTTCTGTTTTGTTTTGTTTCCTCTTTCTGGTGGTTCCTCCTATTGGTTCTAATTCTTCCTTACAACATCACTAATGTGAAAATATGTTTAATAAGAATGTATATGTATAGCCTATATCAGATTGTGCACCATCTTGGGGATGGAGGGGGAGAAAAATTTAAAACTCAAAAGCTTATGGAAGCGATTGTTAATAAATCAAATAAATTAATTTAAAAAAGAGCTGGACATGGATATGGGCAAGGTCTTGTGGACTGGCTAATGCAAGTGGAGGAAGAAGTAGGACCAAATATGGATTGTTCTGCCTCAGGGGGTACAAAGAGAAAGGCCTCAGCCTTTGCTCTGGAATCTGTCTACATCTCTTCTGTAACTGCCCTGTCATTTTCAGGATGTCCTTGGATTGTATTCCTGAGCAACTCCTCTATGGAGAAATCATCAGTCTACAGAATCAAAGGTACCAATGTTTGCTCATGCCCTGAAATGTGTGACTCTTACTCTGCCAATTCAGTCTCCTGATAGATACAGTGACTTGGTCTCCAGTGGGCAGTGAAGTGGCACAGCTTATAAGAGCATTGGGCCTGGAGTCAGGAAGATTGGAGTTCAAATCCAGCCTCAGAGACTTACTAGCTGTGTGTTATTAGTGTTCAGTTGTGTCTGACTCTTCCATGACCCCTTGTGGGGTTTTCTTGGCAAAGATACTGGAGTGGTTTGATATTTCCTTTTTCCAGCTCATTTGACAGATGAGGGAACTGAAGTGACTTGCCCAGGGTCACCCAGCTAGTAAGTATCTGAGGTCAGATTTGAAGTCAGGTCTTCCTGACTTCAGGCCCAGTCCTCTATCCACTGCACCACCTAGCGACCCTGACTAGCTGTGTGACTTTGGGCAAATCACTTAACCTCTATTTGCCTCAGTTTCCTCACCTGTAAAATTTGAATAATACCCCCCAGACTTATCGTAAGAATCAGATGAGATAATATTTGTAAAATGCTTAGCACATTACCTAGCACATAGTAGGTGCTATTAAAATGTTACTTATCATTATCATCCTCATCCTCATCCTCATCATCATTATTAGTAAAGGTCTTTTCAGAATGTCACATACATGGATGTGGAACAGGAAAGATGCCTGCAGGCAATTTCCTAGGGCTATATGAGGCTCTAAAAAAAACATAAATTACTATAACTTAGCAAATTCAAAAATAAGATGAAAGTCATTTGGATAAGTTATAGTCTTGTAGAGGTTGGATGTCTAAGTATCACCAAATTTATCATTTTAAACATAATATTTCACATGTTGGTTACATTCAGAATATTCCTAGTCCTTGGGAACTGCAGTGTTTTCAAACCTTGCTCTGATAGGATTTCCAAATTTTCCAATGTCTACTGTACTATTTACACAAACCAAATTAACTTGAGACATGCAGTAATGCACACATTCAAATGCTTAAGGCAAATTATTAACCAGAGGAAGGGTACTGTCTCCTAGACAAGTGTTTCTTCTACTTGGTACCTCTAATTCCTAAATCAATCATAGCACTCAGATCAAAGAATATCTAACTTCCTAATGTTACATCTGCATCACATTCTTGGTATCATTTTCAAATACTAACAGCTTTTCCATATGTCTAGAATATTTTCCCAAAATTACAGTGCAAGAATTTTATGAACATAGCACCAATATGAAACAAATTTATGAGCTAAAATGTAAAACACAAAACTTATTGCCATCGATTTAAACTGATTGACATTAATACAGCTGAATGCACTTCCACAATATCTACATGGAAAAATAGTCTATGCTATCACTTTTAATTTTATAGCTATTAGGTAGTTTTGCCAATTACTCTAACAGATCAATTATGCCATGAATAATAATTATCCCCACTTTTTTTTATCAAACCTAATATAAATCCAAATCTTCAAGTACTCAAGATTGCTCTATGATTCTAGATACTTTTCCAAATCCACAAGAATGCCAGCATCTGTGAAATGTATCTAGAAAATCATTAGGAATCTCACATCTAACTCCAACTCCCTGGGGACGAATTGCCTCTTTAAAGACAGACTCTGGTCCCAGGAATCTTCTATAAAATCAATTTCCCATGGCAAATTCTCTTTTTCTTCCTTTGCAATATGCCCTAGATTTTCTCCATACCCCTGTTGGTTCTGGACCACTATCAGTTCTTTGAATACAGTGTGAGCTTTTTTTGTTTTTAAGCAGTGATTGAGATGGTTTCCCCCTGTAAGTGAAGCATCTTGTCTTTATAACAAGAAAATGATTTTTTGACATCCCCTATGATACTGAGCAATTAGTAATTTCTATTAGACTTCCCCACATCCTTTCTACATGTGCATATGTATACTTTTCTAGATAAAAGTTGTTGCTGTTCAGTCATTTTCAGTTGTGTCTGACACTTTGTGACCCCTTGTTTTCTTGGCAAAGATACTGAAGTGGTTTGCCATTTCCTTCTCCAGCTCATTTTACACATTGAGGAAACTGAGGCAAACAGGGTTAAGCGAATTGCCTAAGGTCATCCAACTAGTAAATGTCTGAGGCTGGATTTGAACTTAGGTCTTCCTGCCTCCAGGTCTGGCACTCTATCCATTACACCACTTAGCTACCCCTCTAGATAAAGGAACCTCCACTAAAATCTCATTTTGATGTCTAAGGAGGTTGGTACAGAGATGATCTCAGGTTGGCAAAGGCTTTATCAAGCAGAAGGGAAAGTCATATGGGTTCTACCAAGCAAGTAAGACTTTTAAAGTCCAGACCCAGTCGCACATCTGTTATTTATGGACCAGATAAAGTAAGGCTGGAAAGTCGGACTTTGTTGTTGTTCAGTTGTTTCACTCACGTCCAACTCTTAGTGACCCCATTTGGTGTTTTCTTGGCAAAGACACTGGAGTGGTTTGCCATTTCCTTCTCTAGCTCATCTTACAGCTGAGGAACTGAGGCAATCAGGGTTAAGTGGCTTACCCAGGGTCACCCAGCCAGTAAGTGTCTGAGGCTGAATTTGAACCCAGACCTAGTGCTCCATCCACTGCTTCATCTAGCTGCCCCTACAAGGCTACACACTAGGTGATAATTTTTTTTTTAAACCAAAGAAATTCAGGAGGATCAACTGCCCTCATTTGAGGAAATCAAGGATCATTGTTTACCAAAATAAATATAAAGAAAACCTTGTAAATCATGTTAAACATATAAGAACTCACACGGGAAGATTAGACATCATGAGTCAGAATAATGTCGTTCTGCTTTTGTCACCCAGAGGGTTTCTTTATTTTTAATCATCATTTTTATTATTATACTATGTTATGGAAATGCCTGTTTTATTCTGTAAATTAAAAATAAAAAAAATTTTTAAAGCCTAATGATTCAATGGTTGCTATAGTTCCTATACCAATGGACATTAGAATCTCTTGGTTGAACTCCCCATGAAAAAACATGAGATTTTTCTTTTAATTTTGTAATGCCTGTTTTTTATTTAAATTTAGTTTAATTTTCATTTTAAAAAATAACCATTGAATTCCTAAACAAAAAAAAATCTAGTGTAGCTGTCTTTGAGGTTTTGTGAAGTAAGCAAAATGATTATCTACAAACTCATACACTTACATATCTAACTTCTACTACAAGTAATTATTTTGCAATGTCCCAGTAGTTTCCTGGGGCAAGAGGACAACTGAGTAGCCTTTTACCTTTCTCCTCTATTCTCATATTTTGAAACTGGGCTCTACTACATGGAGTTCTTTTGGTGATGATAGCTTTTGGCTGTCCAAAAACATGTTCCTATGTTTAAGATGTAGACATAAGAGCCAAGGTTGAATTGAACCTGGTAGGAAAATAGACTCATTTCAATGAAGGCTGACTCACACCATATATGACTCTTTGAGACACCTGATGTCATTACAGGTCAAGACAGCAAATGACAAATTTTCTTTGAAGTCAATTCATTTTGTACTAGGCTATATAGAATGTATGTGGCTTTAAAAAAAAGGGAACTATTCAATAAGTCTTTTGGCTAATGCCCACTAAGTTACAAGCATGTATTGAAGTTCTTGAGAGAGAAATAGTATCTGATTTAATCTACCAAAGCAATTGTCATATTACATAATTTACCCAGTGGCTAATTCCACTGATATGTGCACTCAAGCACCTCCTTTATGATGTCTGGGTTCCAGGACTAAACATGCCCTAAGAGTTTTTGTATGTAGTTGTTATCTTTCAAGGGACATTAAGAGAATCATAGAATTACAGATGAGTTTATCCTGGTATAGCTGAATCCATGTAATAATTGAACTGTGCTATAAAAGGGTTTCAATGCATTTTAAAGTCAGAGAAAGCAAACCCCACAAAGAGAGGACCTGACCTGAAATTACTGAGGCCAGACTTTCTTTATCTAGGCAAATATGATGACTTCTAAGTGAGAATCCTATTGACAATGAACCTATTCAAAAACAAAACTCATACCACTAACTAGAGGACAAAATATCATGATTATCACTCAGACTTGTTAAAAAAGCAAACTTGCTGTTTAGCAGTTCAGACCAATGTTACATGTAAATTGAAACTCCCTCATGAGACTGCTTCTTAATGAAATGCTTTAGTTATCCTCTATGACTAACTCTGTTAGAGGTTTGAAACCTTTATCTTTTAGTCATTCTATAAGCTGTGCAAGGGCCACCAAAATAGTGGTATTTACAAATAAACATGCCTGGAAATCTAACTGATCATAAGATTAGTTCTTATATTCATTGCTACATTAAATGCTTCCCAAGATATTGCTGTTCAAAGAAAGGTTCTTTACTAGTAACTAAGTCTATACTCCAACCTCTCATTACATTTAATTCTATGATACAAATTTTCTCTTTTGAAAGGGAAATGGGAATTTTGCCTTTTAAAGAATCACATTTTTAGGAGAGTTTTAGAATTCTGCAGATGCCCACAGGCTTTACACATCTTTCCCTTTTATTCATCTCTTTCTTCATGTTTTTCTCTTTTTGTTTTACACTTCAAAATTTAATGCTTTGGGAAGCAAGTCTGGGGGAGAGGGACTTACCTACAGATGAAATGACAATGCATTATACTAGAATAAGTTTTTGAAATTGAGGTTCTAAGATACAATGTGCATAAAAGCAATAGGTTAGGAAATAAAATAGACTTTTTGGCAAATTTATCTTTAATGTGTAAATATTTGAAACCATGTTACTATTATCTTTGATTATCATATTGTTAGAATTTCCAATCTTATTCTACCCTTGGAGGGGATAGAAATTTTTCGAAGTGGAAAGGCAGCTTTGACGTCCTCTGGTCAAACCTTTTGGTTTTATAGATTAGGAAACATAACTTCAGGAAAAACAATACATTGACAACTCTGAAAAGACAAACATTGAAAGACTTAAGTACTTTGATCAATGCACTGACCAACCATGGTCCCTGGGACCCATGATGAAGCATGGTACCCACTGCCTGACAGAAAGGTGACAGACTCAAGATTCAAAATGAGACTCACATTTTAGAACATGACCTTTGTGAGAATTATAACACATGATTATGCATATTCATTACAAGGCTTTTCTTTTTTCTTTTCTTCAAGGAGGAGAGGGAAAAAGAGAAAATAAATCTTTGATCATTAAAAAAAATAAAATAAAGCCTCTTTAAAAAAAATAAAACCAGTACACTTTCTATTCTTACACAGGAAGGAAAGAAGCCTGGGGGTGCAGATAATCCACTCTCCACTCCTATAAACTGATAGAGGACTACATCCCAAACCCTATCCTGAAATTCAAAGACAAAGTAAGAATACTTGCTTACATACCTCATCAAACATTTTCTCAAGTTCAAGCTTGTCCTATACTCGCATATCTTAAAATATAAAATTTCTAAACAGAAAGATGTTAGAATAAAGTAATAGGAGAAAAAATAATTTCCAGTGGGGAAATATAATAGCCAAAATGAAAGCATGTCAGTAACTACAACAAATATTTGAAGGAAGCTTCAGTAGAAAAGTCTACAAAGGGTATTTTCTTTCTTCTTCGGGTAATCATTTCAAATTATAAAGAGCCTAATTTGTCTGTTAAAGCAAAACATTACCATAACTGGAAAGTAAATATTGAATGGATCATTGTTTTAGACTAATGTTAGACACAATTTATTGCTTTTGTCAAACATTTCCTTCCCCAGTCTTATCTTTCTCACTCCCCACCCCCTAGATCAACTCAACTTCTCAACATAATTTAAATATGTTACAAAAATCTTTATGTCACAGAAAGTTAGCCAGCACATCTTTTGTTATGTAAATTTTGAGAACATCTTACAATTCCTTGCATTTTATAGTCAATGTTTAAAAAAATGTTGTCAGTTTTCAGTATAAAAAAAGCTTATATCTCATCATCTAACATAACATATATATAATTAATATCATAAAGCCAGATCTATATGGCTTCATGATATAAATATCACTATCTCATCAAAATATCAAACTTAATACTGAGTAAGAAAAGTGAAAGGTTCATCAGAATTGAGAATGATCAAAAAAGAGAAAAGATAATCAGAATTAAAATTTTAACCCAACTCCTCCACTCTCTACCTTTTTCTTTTAAAAGCAAAATAGTGAATAATAATGACATTTCTCAAAGGCAACTTTCTAAGCAAAGCCTCTGAGATTAGCATGTAACTAGTAGAATGTTCACATCACACCTGGATAAACCAAATAGAAAGTATCATTCAAAAACTTGGAGAGGGGCATTTAAACAAAAACCAGTCACAAATACAGTTAATGCTCCATTTAATGAGTCATTGTTCACCATTAGCTCCTTCCTAACGGTTAAGAGATCCATAGCTGATAACACGGAAGCAAAGGCAGACAGTCCAGTGGAATTTGGATGGCCCATTACCACCCATGCAGTTCCAAGAGGGCTCTGAAACAGCATTAAGTCAATTAACAAAGACAAGACCACAGGTATGAATAATTTAACTGACATAAAATGCTCTTTGGCATTGATCTCTCATCAAGTAAGAACCCAAATGCAACATAATCGCAATCTTGTATACCCTATCTCCTCCGCAAAATGATCTGCAGAGACCTCAAGATAAAAATCTATCAGTGGTATAGGTCAGTCAAAGTAATTGAGAGCTTTCAGAAAAGAGGCTGTTGTTAACTCTCGTGAAGAGAAATAAAACAACAGGGTTTCCCCTAACTAGTTACTTTCTAAAACAATGATAATGCATTTGTTTCTTCCTTAGTTTGAACATAATCTCTAGTTCAGAGATAGAAACGGGTGTGGGGCAAAGATGACGTCAACTAGACTTAATGGTACACTGAAGATGTGCCTACATTCCCAAAAAGGAGTCATTATGAAGCAATTATGCCAATAATTCATGCCAAAATGTGCAAACAATAGTGGGGAAAGTTCCCTTTGGGGACTTTAATGATTTAAATTCTGGCCTTTTCCTTGGAAATGTAGACAGAGATATGGAAACACCTCCCTCTGCACCACCCCCCCTCACTGTAAGATTAACATGCCTTATACTTTCTGGAAGAATAAAACTAAAACTCTTAATAGCATAGTACCTATATTTGGGACAGGAACAGAATTATTAAAAGCTCCAAGTCATCTTCCTTGAATTTGCTAACAAACAAGATTCTGGTTATTCTCTTTGCTGCCTGCCTCTCTATCCTTTGAAATGTCTCCTGATTGTAGTCATCAAATAGATTTTTAGGTTTGTCTGAAGTGACCAGTTAGGAAGAAAAAAAAATCTGTCCTAAAATAGTTGTGGAGGGTTGGTAATAATCTATAAAATACTGTTTACAGTTCAAGATCTAGAATTAGTGTGGAATGAGTATTAACAAAAAGCACAAGTCTAACTTTCCAGTGTATAATTGATATTTGGGTTTAAATGAAGTCAGGACATAGGCAATTGCATAGACAATTCAAGGGGAAGGGGGAAAGGAAAGGAACAAGCACTTATGTAATACCTACTACATGCCAGGCATTGTGCTGAGCACTCTACAAAAAAGAAAAAACATACATTTTACCTGGATGAGCATGGCTTCCATTCTCCACGGTGCTTCTAAGAACAGAACTGACCAAAATATCAAAGTCCAATCGGTTTCTCTCACCTTGAGGCCTCCTAAATATTTAACTTCCTTCCAAATAAAATTTAATTAAACCTTAGAGAAAGGTTTTCAAAAGTGCTGGAGTGACCATCAGCTTTTGATCTAAAAAAATTGTTCATTTATACACTAAATATTTACAAGTGACCATCTGATGTTCTTTATTGTGATTAAGAAGTCACAAAAAAACCCCTAACTTCTGAATAACATTGCTTTCTTCATTCTAAATGAGGGAAACATTATGTCAGTATTTCTATAAAGTACCAACATGAGAAGCACAGAAGAGTTATAAGGCAATTGGGGGAAAAACTAATGAAAACTAATTCCCTCAATCTAAGAAATATGAAAATCCAAATAAAAAGTTAAAAGCACAATATTTTTGTTGGTTATTTATTTGTTTAAAAGAGGAAAACAACCACTTTCAGTCATTTTTCATCTGATTAATTTGAAACAGTACCAACATGAAATTTGCACAGGAGAAAATTCTGAAGCCTCATTTGAAGGATATCAGCCTACTGTAAACTGGCACACATCTACTCTAGACACATGTAGCCATTTTCTTTTCCTTCATTTTTAAAACAGGATATCAGTGTTCTTTTCTCTCCCTCCCCCCAGTAGTCAAAATTATAAGTTGTATTTGTTTATTTCTGAACAAGTTTTATTTGTTATGCTTAAGTCAATTTTTATATGTGCCTGACCTGAAATTATAGTAATTGCTACTTTATGGGTTGTCCAATTGGTCTTGCAACATTCTGAATGCATTGTCAAGTTTCACATTGCTAATTTCCTAACAAGAACAGTTTGTTTTCAAATGCCCCAAGGCCAGTTTACTAAGTCCAACCAAACACAAACTCCACAAGTAGAGAAACATCATGCCCCAAGATTTTTTAAACACTCAACACGATCAGAGTCCTAGTGTAAGCTTTTTTTCCCAACAGTTTAAGGGCACTTACTGTTGACAATATAATAATAATAATAATCATGATAACAATAATAATAATTTATAAAGTTTGTGTGGTTATTAAGGTCTTGTATTAGTTTTCGTGATATATTTTTCATGATGATGTGCAGTGCTTCAGAAACAAACAAACAAACCCAAGTAGCTAATTGTGAAACCTTCTATTAGGCTCTGTGAATTCTAGTGGTCTATCTATACCTTATATGGTATGAACTCTCCTGTATATTTCATTGGATTTACTTGGAAAAAACACAACTATTCTTCAGGAAAGTTTGACTCCATGTATTTAGCAACTAAGTTCCTATGTAAAGGATCTGACAAAAATTAATGAATGTTGTTTTTATAGCCAGTTAGAACCTTAAATTTCAGCATAGTGATTCATTATTTTACAAATTACAAGGAAGCATTTGTGAGATCAAGGGAAAATAAGACAAACCTGTAGGCAAGTTTTCTGATTCACCTATATGACTACAATTCTCATAGGTGAACTGTGGGGAATAATTGTATAATTTGGATTGATAGTATAAGATTGCAAGAGAGAAGGGGACACTTTATTTAGAAAATAGGCAGAAAAGTGCATTTGGAGACATGCTTCAATTCTGAAAATTTCAACCACTCTTCAAGACATCTGTAGATTGACTAAAGACTGGGTGAATAGAGCATAGAATGTATGCCCATTTTAAAAAAGGCCTGTCATGAAAGAAACTAAAAGCAAGTCAGACATAACTCAGGAGCACAGACAGTGCTGTTTTGTTAGTGTGTTTTGTAAAAAGACCTCTTGGTTTTCTGCTTAAAAGAAAGGGCTTTGAGTTTTCTTAGTTATCAGGTGAATATTTCCAATTCGAAAAGGTGAAATGATCTTTTTTTAAATTCCCTTTTGATTCCAGCAGATTTGGAATAAAAATTGCCCCTCCTTACAATGAACTTTAAAATTACTCATGTAGGAAAACTAAAGATTTCTTCCTGGAGGATTTCATAATAATTTTTTTAAACACACAATTACTTCAAAATGTAATCCTTTGTCACAAATATGGCAAGGTATGGCATCTCATTTCATTGGACTTACTGTTTATAAAATTGGAGTACCTTTTTTGTTTAAAAAAAGTTTTTTCTAAAATTGATTTTCATTAATCCAATGGTAAATAAAATGTGACTGACAGAAAATTAACTCTTTCAAATAATCAACTTATTCTTTCTTAGTTTTCAATATAAAATATAAGAACTTGCATCATCAGTCACTTTCAGATCTATTGATTAAAACATGGCTCAGTCCTTGTCTAGATTCTGGGAAACATATGTGAATTTAAACACACATTCTATAAATATGATTGCCCAACTAGCTATTCAAAACGGTTAAAAATAAAACAGACATGAAACCATATTCGCCCCCTCAATAACTTAATATTTATCACAAGTTGCTATGGAAATGTATAACATTGAAACTATCACATATGACATGGTCAATGCCCACAGACACAAAGTAAACCACACAGAAAAATTAACCACATTGACATGAACCCCTAGTTCTTTTCCAACTCTCTCTCTCTCTCTCTCTCTCTCTCTCTCTCTCTCCCCCTCTCTTTTCCTCCTCCCTCCTTCCTTCTGTCTCTCTGTCTCTCTCATTCACTTTTCAGAGATCTACTAAAGACGGATAAATATCTATACCAAGTATCATAATTTATTCCTAACCACATCGAACTTTTATTTTCAAGCACTTTTCATGCCTTTAAGTTAGGGGACTAGCTCTGACCTTTTAGTGTTACGTGCTACAGAAACCTGACTCCTGTATTTATTTTCAAGGCTGCACACAACTCATTCTGTTCACCAAAAATTCTCCAACATGCAATGCAATAGCATGGACTCTAATACATAACTTTTGCAAATCAAATTCAGCCAATGGGAAGAAACTGTTGTTTGAATTTGTCATTTAGAGTTTATTAAGAGACCCTGAATCTTAGACTTGACTGGGTTCTGCACTGTACTACATCACAAATTATTAAATGGACTTTTGAATTGCAACAAATTGTATTTGTTAAAATTTGTTGAAATTGTTAAAGTGGTCCAATTATCACTTAAAGCACAAAAACAAAAATAAGGAAGCTCTTTGGAATAGATTATCCAACAATATCCATTGTAAGTCACTGGGGTTGTAACTCACAATCAGTTTACATTACGATCACATTTTAAAGCTGTAAATTTCAAGAAATGCACTTATTTCCATCAACACATAATTGGATTTACTTTGAATTACCACATGTTTGACAAAGCACTTAGCTTTAATAGAGGGATTTGGTTTGAAGTGGTATTGTAAATAAGGATACAGGAAATGAATCTTCATTTATTTCAAAGAAAAAAATTTTTAATTCCACAACTAGGCAAAATGTTTAATTTGGTTTTTTAACTACCTTAATTAATACAGATCTCAATAATTACACTGAAATCTTTTCTACCTTCTGATAATGTCTACTATTGTGTTTTTTTCCTTTTTCATAGATAGATAGGTTGATTGATTGATAGATTGATAGATAAGATATACCCAAAACAACCAAATTGTCTTCATATGTTTTTTCTTTAGAGTTTTCCTGGGGGGAAAAAAGGTTAAATCACATTTTACATCTTACAAATGTAAAACCTGAAAAATGTATCTTGGGTTATTCAAATGGAACAAATCCTCAGGTTTGGACCTTGAATGATTGAGATAACAAGGAAACTGTTGCTGCTGAAAACAATGATCATGTTGGGAGATATTTCCCTGGAAATCTCACCTTTTGGGCAGCTTTTGAGGGACTCTTGTTTTTGCTTCCTTTGGGTCTTCCTCTGGGCCTTTTAGGAGAGGGCTCACCTGTTGGCTCCTAAACACAGAAAAACATACTATTGTGGCAAGCAAGTCTAAAGTAAAATTTCCCTCCAACTCTATTATCAGCCTGAACTGCTCAACTAACTTTTAGACCACATGCAGTTCAAGTGTAAATGAATGATGATACAGAGTTTACAGAAAGAGGAAATAACTATACGGAGAACTTAAGTGTTCAAAGAGGAAATTCTGCTTTGCATATGAAAACAAGACGTCATTTCTACTCTAAAAGTTAACAAAGGAATGACTCGGTGGCACATCCTAAGTGTTTGAAGATGTTGATTTCTCACAATCCTGCACTGGGAACTCTTGAAAATGAAATCATTTAACATGAATATCAGTTATCCATTTTACTTACACTTAACATAAAACAGCAACATGTAGTTCATATTATAACTCCATTCTGGAAAACTGAAAAGCAATTTGTAGTCAGGTTTTTCTTAAAGACTATGAATTAGTTTTTTTCATACTATAACTTACATTCATACATTATTTCCCTTAAAACCCAATGTGCATATTCACTGGGAAGGATTGGAGCAATTAGCTAGATTTTTCAGGTCAAAATAATCCTTTTTCCTGAAATGTCCAGATAATTAAGGCATTTGTGTGGGGGTGGGGTAGGCGGGTGTTTGAAATATCGGGATAGTTACTTCAATTCTTCATTTCCTTCAGATAGTTGGCATAGTCTTTTGAAAATCTGTCTTTTGTTAGAAAGTAAACAACACATTTTCTTTAGGAAACTTTCCTCCTAGGAAATTCCTTATGAAGATAGTTTGAAGAGTAGGCATTGTGAGACAGAAAGGGGTCTGGGATACCATGGGGTAAAAAACAACAGCAACAAAAAACCAACCCTATCCATTTAAAAGTTTTTTTTTAAAGGTTCCTAGTTTATAGTAACTAATCAACTCATTAATGGTATATGAATTCTGAATAGTACAGATCATAAATATTTATCCAGTGAATCATCAAGTCTAGGAAACCCTTCTGGTTCTGAATAGTGAACATTTCATTCAGCTTAGGTGGCATGACTGATTAAGGGTAGCCCGTGGTTAAATTAAATCGGACTAAAAGTTTTTTAAATTTGCATATGTATATTTAGGGAAACTGGAAAGGGATGCTTCCAAAATTCAGTAGAGTACTGGAGCGATTGCAGGCACATGTAGATTTTGAGACATACATTTTTCTTTTCTTTTCTTTCTTTTTCTTTTTTTTTTTGAGAACTTGGCTTAATGCAAAGTTAAAATCTCAACATTCTCAGATCTCGCTCAACTTTTGGACTTTTTTCCTCTAGGAAATTACAAGTGGAGAATAAATAGTGTGGGTGGGTGTATGGGAAAAAATTAGATTGAGATTTGGGGGCACAGAAGGGGGCTTCGCGGGTTCCATCTTTGCTTCTGCTTTTTCGATTTCCAAAGGGTATTCTCTACACTCTTCGGAAGTAGAACAGAACGAGGGCAAAAACCGTTTAGCTTTCCCACCTTGAGAAAGAGTCTTCGGGCTGCTTTGAGCAGAATATTTTCTCCTCGTTCGATTTACCAGACGAATGGGTTTCCAGAGAATTTACCAAGTCAAGCATTTTAAAGTTCGGGATCTTAGGGTGCCTTGGGCATCTTCTCTTCGAATAGTTACTGGCAAAACATGGAGATTACAGCAAACAAAACCTCTAGTCCTTTCCTCTCCACGACGCCCAGCAAAGCTGCACGCTTAATTGGTTGCATCCGCAGACAAAACCCATCAACTGTGCTTAGATTCCCAGTCACCACTCTCTCGCCCCTTCCCCACCCCCCACCGATTTACTCTGGAAAAGCAGGGTCTAATTTATGCATTTCTGCGCAAAGTGGGTTACGGACTGTGGGGGGGGGGGAGGCTAATGGGGAGGGGGGAAGAGAAGACAGAAGAACCGACCTAATAACTTTCAACCTTCTCAAGTTTATAAAAAGGCCCTTTTCAACTTTATCCAATCTTGGTCCTAGGACCTTGCTGCGGTGTGAGGGGTCTTCCCCTGTAGCAACTTCCTGGGGTCACCTTAACCCTTGCAGGCCTCTAGAACTTGGTGAGTCTGGCCGCCTTATTAAAGAGCTCTTGGAAACAGAGAGGAGGCTGCAGATCCCCCAGCGCCAGTTCGGTCCCTAGGCATTCTTTGTAAGGAGGGAGGTGAATGGAATCGGGCCACTAGCGGTGGGGAGTGGGAGCCAGAGGTGATTTGAGTGGGGGGCAGAAGGGAGGAGGGGGTGCAACAGGGCTGCTTTTCGTTTCCAGCTCCCGTCCGGGTCTTTGGGATGGAGAGAGAGGGGCTTCTCCACCCTCTCTCTCCAAGCGCCCGGACTCAAGAGCAGCTTGCACTGAGCCGGGAGAGCGACAGCCCGGGGAAGCCCCTCAGTCCCCTTCTCCGCCACCACTACTGCCACCTCCTTCTCTTCTTGCAATTTCAAAATCAGCTCGAAACGAGCCCAAGAGCGCTGGTTGGTCGGCTCCGGGTTACAGATTTACATGGGGAAGCCCAAGACGCAGCAAAGCCAGGACAATAGCGAAAGTTCAAGGGAGACACTTTTCCTAAAAATACCTCTCACCTCCTTCCTTATTCCCTCTCCCCAGGGTTTCCCTCCCCCCGCCCCCAGCCCCAACTCTGCTCCCCGGAGATTCCCTTTCTCCCCCTATTCTCCCTCTCCTCTTCCCCCAGAGCCCCCCGCGCGCCTCTCCCATGCGCAGAGGAGCCAGCAGTCACCCGGAGGTCTATTCTGTTCCTTACACCCCCTCCCAGACCCCGGCGCCCGCTCGATTCCCCCAGCCTCCAAGACTGAGCAGAGGGCGGAACTCCGGAGCCCTGCGCCGGTCACCTTTCTGTCTTCCCGGCTCTCGGTCTGTCTGGATTTCGGGTCCAGCACAAGAGGTGTATAAGAGTTGGATCAGGGGTGGTGGGTTTGGGTTTATTGCCCCCCCCTCCCCCGCGCCCGCTCCCTTACTACTGACTTGTTGCTGCTTCCTGGGTCGACCTCGTCCTCTCTTCTGGGGCGCTGGGGCGGCAGGTTGTCCCTGGGTGGAAGTGGAAGGCTGACCGGCTCCCTCGCCTCGTCCACTCATTCTGACTTCTGCTGCTGCTCCCGCCGCGGCCGCCGCTGCTGCTGTTTGTCGCCGCTCCTGCTGCCGCTGCCGCTGCCGCCGCCGCTGCTGTTTGCCGCCTCTGCTGCCGCTGCCGCCGCTGCAGCCGCTCCGCCTCAGCTCCGAAAAATCCTCCCAGCACCTTTCTGGAGGAGGTGGGGGATAGGGGCGTGAGGGAAAGGGGGGGGCAGGTTTAGACAAGATCTGTTGCTGCTGCCGCTCGTGCTGATGCGGCTGTGGCTGCCACCATTCGCACCGGACGTCCTGGTGCTGCCAAAAAGAAGAGAGGAGAGGAGAAGAGAGGGTGATGGTGCTGGAGGAGGAGGAGGAGGTGGAGAAGGAGGAGGAGGAGAAGAGGAGGAGGAGGAGGAGGAGGAGGAAGAGGTGGAGGAGGAGGAAGGGGAAGAGGAGGGGGAGGACTGAAGTGATGGGGGGGAGAATCTCTTCTATTGGCAGTTTAAAAGCAGGGGATAGTGGCTACGAGGAGCAATTCAGAAGCCACTCTGAGAAGTAGCAGCCTTTATTGTGTTGTTTGCGATGTTTAGTGGGGAACGTCCCTTTCTCTACACCCCCTCCCCCACCTCCTCCAAACTCTCTTCCTTCACAATAAAAATAAATAAACAAATAAAGAGAGGGGGGAAAAAAACCCTCCTGCAGATGGAAAGCAAACTGGAGGGTGGGGGCTCAGAGTGCTGTCGCCCTCAGATCGGGTCGGAACCAAGTCAAATAAGGCATGGAAAAGGAGCGAGTGTTTCAGGCAAGCTGCGAGGCTGCCGGTGTCTCTGGCGGCGGGAGCCGCCGCTCAGGCACAAGAGCTCTCATTGAAAACAAATCCGAGCGGGATGGGGTAGGGGGCGGAGAAGACCGAGACCGAGAGCCCCAGAGTCTCCCTCAGTCCGTGTGCTCCCTGCGCTGCCTGGGCTGCAAATACTCGGTGAGCCCTACCCAAGTGCTCAACTGGGATGCGCCAGGGGGAGGGAGTGGATAGTGGCCACCTCCAACCACGGACCGATAAAATAGGAAGGGGCTGTGCAGTGGCCGGGGGTCGTGGTAGGAGTGGGATGGGAGATAGAAGGAAGAGGGGGATGCAAAGAGGAGGCCGGGCGGAATACACACACACACACACACACACACACACACACACACGCACACACACACACACGCACACACACACACACTAGAGATGGGGGTTGGACCTAGGCCAGAGAAAACATTAGAAATACAGCAGCAGTGGGGAGGCACAGCACATGTTCCATACTGAGACACACTCACGTGTTCTGGACCGTTCATGCCCTAGTCCAGACCCTGGTTTAAAGGGAGTAGAATAGGGAATTCCAGTGTCCCAGGAACGGAACTCAAGATTGACTTGTGAAAGAAAAGAGAGGAGTTAAGCCCAGCTCCAAATCACCGCTCTTCAGTTTCTCAACACTAGCCGAGAGGAAAAGAGGGGTTACCTGGATCTCAATTATGTAAAAAAAAAAAAAAAAAATAGGACAACTCTTTCGCTGGTTGGGAGTGTTAGATTCGAATCAATTGGACAAGAAAAGAGGAATGAAGAAACGCGTGATATCGGTAATTGATTAGAGACTAAAAGAAGAATGATGATCTTTAGTGGTTGAATGCAAGTGAAATTTTAAACTTTTTTTCCAGGAAAGAAAGAAACAGAGGGAGTAAGTCTGTCTTGCTGAGGGCTCCGCAGTGCACACCCGGCTTGGGTGTCCCGCGTGGAGACCTCTACCTAAGAACCAGGAAGAATGGTCAGCCACACTCTTGGAGGACTTCGGAGGACTTAAAATACTTAAGCTCTTCTTTCAATGCGTCTTTACTCTCCTTTATCAGTGAAAATTCCGGTGCTGCCAAGCCTTAAGTTTATAGCTTAGACGGTTTTTGAGTTATGTGAACACCCCAAAGGTCAAAGTTCATTTTTAAAGAAGGGGAGAATTCGCCGTTTTTCATCCTTAACTAACAGAAAACCTTTGGAAACAATTAGGTTCAGCTTTTCCCATATCACCCCCCCCCACCCCAAATTACCTTTGGATTGATACCAAGAATGAAGTTTTAACCCAGAAAAGATACGGCTATTTTTCAAAGTCCCAGACCATAATGGAATAACAATCAATTTCTAGCCATAGTTGTATCACCATAAAAATTACTTCTTTGTTATATGCACTGTAGGGCATATCAAAATGTCTTTAAAATACATTTCAATATTGATTGGTTAGCATTTTAATTTTGAAATCTTTTTTTCAGTTGCCCATTGCTGATCTGAAAATTCAGCTCTGTTCAGCTCTGCAAGAGAGAATCCAGGATTTTCTGCATGGGTCTGGGAACACTTAGCCCTGATTGGGAGGGAGTGCCTCACATCATTCAATTGTGAGTCCAACAGCTGACTGAGGAAAGATTTGACAGGAACCACAGACTCAGAACTTGGCTGGAAAGATAGAAGCTTTATCTGAGGGATTCCTCTAATAGATTCAAAGCCATTTTCCCTACATTTCTGCTACTGGGGTTGCAATTATAGCTATTCCAATAGCATTTTTCAATACCAAATTCGTGTATTTGAATATGGACATAGATTTGTGCTGTAGTGTGCACATTTGTACACGCATGCACAAGTGTGTTTTTGTTTTGTTTTTGCCTGTACTGCGATGGATGTTAAAAATGAGTAGGGAATAAAGTTAACAGAGATTCAAGTCAGGAAGCATCTTGAAGCTGATACAATGTCTTAGTGTTTAGTTTTGGAAGTATTATTATTATTTTTTTTTTTGTAAATAGGGGGAAAAGAGGGTCTGAGAAATCCACACTCAGCTGAAAAAAAAAAACTGTTGTTAAGGTGGCAGATGAGAAGGGGACTCTAATGCTTTCCTCCTGCCACTAAATCCTTGCAATGACCTGAGACTGAGAAAAACACAGAAAAAGCTGAACAAAACGCTAGCATTCTATTTTTAGAACATTGTCATTTTTCTGTCAAACTTTTCTCTATTCCAAAATTTACTGCAACAAGGATATGAAACAAATTTCATTGCACCAACTTTGGTCTAAATCATTTTGCATTGTGTTTTCAATTATTTGGAAACAATCCCTAAGAATTATTTCAAGTTCACATATATTTTCAATATGTAAATAAATGTCTTTTTATCTCAAGCTCTGAAATTATGAGGTACTTGGTTTTTTTCTCCCTCATAAAACTGGTGCACTTGTGTATTTTTTATTAAAGCGAAATTGCTAAAGTGAGTTTAAGAAACACTCTGATACATTTCTCTCTCTTAGACCTTTAGCTTAAGATAAAAAAAAAACCACACATTCCCCAACTCTTGACTTTACCAAGAATGCCCTCCACAAACTGCATTTTTCCACATCCTACTGCCCTTCAAGGATCTAGCTTAGGGTCTAACTCTTCCATGAATCCTTTCCCAATGGTCCCTTTAAGTCTTTTTGCTCACATTGTCTGAATCGTTCAGTTAACACCTTACAATACATTACCCTACTCTCCAATTGTCTTAGCTGAACCATTTAGCCATTTAATTAGAACCATTTAATTGTATCAAGTTGTAATGCTGTTCCCTTCTAATTATTATATGTGTACTTCGTAGTAATGGCTGACATATGGACTTTCAAGCTTTTCAAAGTTGTTGAGTTTTTTTTTTTTTTTGTAAATACACTTTCTTATTTGATCTTTACAATAGTCCTGTGGTGTATGTACTACAAGAGTCATTGTTCCCATTTTACAGAATTAGAAAATGAAGCTCTGAAGGGTTAAGTGATTTGTGCATAGTCACAAAGCTAATCAATGTCAAAGGCAGGAACCCAGGACTTTCCTGAATCTGAGTCTAGCATAAGCTGTCCCCTTTTTGTAAGCAAATTTAAAGCATGAGCTATGTCATGTATTTCTTTTATACCCCATTGAGCCCAGTAAGAGGTTCCTCCTGATTTCAAAATCTTAGAACCATAGTGTCTCAAAGCCAGAAGGGACTTCCTTCTAAAAATTTCTAAAACAAATCATAGCTGGATGTGATGGCACATCTCTGTACACCCAGATACCAAAGAAGCTGAGATTGTTGGGTTATTTGAGCCCAGGAGTTCTGAGCAGAAGAGGGCTAAGCTGATCAGATGTCTTAACTAAGTTTGGCATTAATATTGTGAGCCCATGGGAATGGCATGGGGAGACCCCCCTAGGTTGCCTATAAAGGCCAAATTGATCCAGATTGGCAATGAAGCAGGTCACAGTCTCATACTGGTCAATAGTGGGATTTGGGAGGATTTAGTACCACATCCTCCAGATCTTCGATCAGATGGGAAAGGAGATGGAGGGAAGTGGTGTCCAAGACTTGAGTTAGCATCATGGTGATGAGGTTAGAAGTGATCAGTTTAATTTTGGAGGGGCATCTTATTCTGTGAAGTTGAAACCAGGCAGCTTTGAAGATGGAGAATGGAATCATCCAGATTCATAACCTTCCTCTTATCCCTGACTCTTAACACTCCCCCCATAAAGCCAATCACTTGCCAAATCTTGTGCTTTCTACCTCAACAACATCTCTTATACACATTTCCTTCTCTCCACTCATAAAAATCATCACCCTAGTTCAGGCTCATATCACTTCATCACCTCAACTATTTCAAAAGTCTTTTAACTGGCCTCCCTGCCTTCTTCCACCCACTCCAAATCTATTGTCCACATGGTTCCCAATACAATTTCCCCATCACACAGTTCTGACCATTCTCTGTCCTCTCCCCTTCCCATTAACAAAGTCTAGTGGCTCCCTCATTACTCCCATGGTTAAAGACTAAGCCTTCTGTCTGGCATTTACATTTCTTAACAACCTGATTCCTTTCTATCCTCTCCCGTCTTCTCATACTTCGCCCCACACATTCTATTATACAGATATACTAGACTACTTGCTGTTTCTCAAACCTGATATTCCACCTCTTGTCCCTGTGTCTTTGCATTGGCTATCTCCGATGCCCAGAATGTTCATCCTCCTAACTTCTGTTAGAATCCCTGGATTCCTTCAAATCCCACCCTCTGCAGGATGTCTTTTCCAATTGCCTCTGGACTTCAATGACTCTGGAGGAGAGGATGAGGAGAGACAGTAACTGTGCAGTTCTGCTTCACTTAATACAATCCACAAGCAAAAGTCAAGCATCACCCTTGTGATGTCATTTGTCCTCTTCTAGAATGAAGAATGAACAATGACAACTTTCCATCTACTCTTTAAGTATCATATATGTATCTATTTATTTACATGTTGTCTCCCCCATTAGAATGTGAGCTCTTTCGGTCAGGGACTGTTTTCATTTTGTCTTGGGCATTAATATGAGTTGAGACAGAAAACTTCTGATAAATTGTCAAACCTAATGACCATTAGTTATTTCTTGTCATTTATGTGGGGACTAATGATGCCACCAGGTACTTGAAACCTAAGGATTTTGAAGACCTGGGTAAAAAAAATGAAGACATTTGGGGTCACTGGTCATGTTTTCAACACTACTTCTAATTGGAAACAAGGGGTTCAGAAGAGAAAGGCTTCAGAATTGAAGAGCTGGCTAAAAAGATAGCATTTTTATTAGAATTTTATTTCTGGATCATGGTTCAATATGCAGTATGGGAATAGTGGGTCATACTTAACAAAAACTGATAAAAAAAATTCTTTGCTTGGGCTCTGGTAAATATAAATCAACCAGGATTTAAACTGAAATGGAAGAAGAAAGGACAAACGTGTCCATGTGGGTTTTCCAAGGCATAGAGAGTAGCACGTATATAAAGAGAGCACGAATAGCAGTTGAAGGCCAGTGACTCAAAGGAGAGAAAAGAGACAGAACAGTAAACCCTACGGCATTGGATGTCTATATATAAATGCATAAAGTATAGTTAACGATCGGAGTGAACTAGAGATCCTATTGCAAGGATGAAAAGTTGCTCTAACAAGTATCACTAAAACCTGGTAGGCTAGGACTTTTATATGGGTTGTAGCTCTAGAAGAATATGACTTATTCAAAAGGACTAGGCTAGAAAATTATTGAGGGAGAGAAGCTTTGTAGATCAAGAACATTTGGACTGGACCTCTGATTTTATTAGAATAGGGAACTTCCAATGAGAAAACTTCCGCTACAAATGCAGAGCTCTAGCTGCTCTGCAAGTTAAGAAGGTATGCTCAAGTTAAGAAATCTAGCAACACAAGGTTTAGAGGAGCATAGTGAACATTTGGGTAAGGATTGATAACAGCTAGCATGTACATAAGACTGAGTTTGTAAATCACCATCTCACTTTATCTTCATAACAACCCTGCTAGTAAGGTACTATTATTATCTCCATTTTACAGATGGGGATAACAGATTAAGCGACTTGCTCAAAGTCACAAAGCTAGTAAGTGTCTGAGACTAGATTTGAATGCAGGTCTTCCTGACTCCAGGTCCAGCCCCCTATCCACTGTTCTACCTAGCTGCCTTCCTAATGAGAGGAGAAACAGAGGAATATTCTTCTGGAGACATTCTGTAGATTACATACAAAGAAGAAAAATGAATTTGAGAAATAGATCACAACCTGCAATAACAGTATGATAACGAAGTGATAGATGACATAAATTTAGTAGATAATACTAAATTTAATAAGAACATCAGTTTAATAGGTGATACTAAAAAGAGAGCAGCTGATCAATTTGTGACATCCCTTGCCAGTAATTTCATCCTTTGAAGGGTGAAGGAAAAAACAAGAGGAAACAGTTTTTTCTTGACCTAATTCTTTTGAACAAGGGAGAACTGATTGCTGGAGTAAAAATGATAGAAACCTCAGGATTAAGAGACATTTCCACTATAAAATCTATGGTAGAGAATGAGAAATAAACTGGGCATAATATCACATGCTTCTCAGATTTGAGGAGAGCAGATTTCAAAGAAACCAAGAAAAGGTTTAGACAAGATGAAATATCCTACAGGGGAAATTGCTCAAGAAAGATGGAAAGTTCTCAAGGGTAAAATTCTGTACAAATGATTCTAATACGTAACATAAAGGGATGCTGTCTAAAGCTGTCTAAAGGCATTAATTAGAATGCACAAGGAACTCATAAATTAACTGAGATTTAAAAAGACATGTATAGAAGATGGAAGGAAGGACAAATTACTGAGGATGAATCCAAGAGAAGAGTTTGATCCTTTAAGAATCGTAGCAGGAACATGAAAGCCCAGAATCACCTGAGACTGGAGATGGATGCTAAGTATAACAAAAAAAGATTCATGTTTTAGCTGTGCTGGGGCAAAAGCAGAATGGAATAAAGGGTAGTACTACTTCTTGGGAAGGATAGATGGTATGGTAGTTGATGGTAAGAAAACTGAAATATTCAACTAGAAAATTTCTTATGCTCCTCAATTGATTCAAGTCATCAGATACTGAAGAACTATGTCCAATGATACTGAAAGGGTGATTGCTGTTGACCATCCTGTCTTGGAAGATAGGAGAGGTAGTACAGGACTGGAGAAAGGCAATTTTCATCCTGATTTTCAAAGAAGAAAAGATTATAGGGTTTGAAAATTATAGAACCTTGTACTTCATTTCTACCACTGACAAAATTTGGGAACACATCAAGGGCATGCCATAGACATAATATAGTTAGATTCTTAAGATACCACATTTATGTAGGTCCTTCCTCACAACATCTCTTTAAGGAGATGACAGCAACAATAACAATAAATCATAATTGCTAAAATTATGTAGGATTTTAAGTTTTACAAGTATTGTCTCATTTGATCCTCCCAACAACCCTGAGAGATAGATGGTATTAATACCCTCATTTTACAGGTGGGAAAATAGGTGAAGAAACTGCATTGAGCAGTTTAGTGACTTGCTATGATTTCACAGGAATAAATGTTTGAGATAGTATTTAAAACCAAAGTCTCTCTTTAATTCAACTCCAACGCACACCATGATATCTCAGTTTCTGCAAGGCATTTAGCAAAGTCTCTCATGCTATCTTTGTTGATAATATGGAGGAGGGAATAAATAACAGCACAGTTAGATATATCGAAAACTGGTTGAATAGCCAGACCTAATCCAGAGTCATGAATGAATCAATTCAAGTTGGTCAATTTTAACTTGGAAAAAAAATGCAGATAACATTAAGCTTGGAGGGATAACTAACATATTTCATGACAGAATGCAAAACAATGTTGACAAACTAGAAAAAGTGACTGCTTTAATAAGATATTATACAACAGAGACAACTGTATAATTCTCTACTGGGATTCAAACAATTAGCTTCTCAAGTACAGAGTGGATGAAATGAGAACTAGATAATGGTTGCTCTGAAAATGATTTGGAGTTTTTAGTGGACCACAAGTTCCATGTAAGTATGGCATAACAGACCAAAAAAAAAAATTCTATCCTGAGTTGCATTAAGAGAAATAGCATCAAGAATAAGAGAAGTAAGCATTCCCCTATACTCTGCCCTGGTCAGGCCACATCAGGCATTTTGTTTTTAGCTCTGTGTACTGCATTTCAGAAAAAAACATAGAAAAAGCTGGACTATGTTTACAAAGGATCAACAAGTACCTGGTATATAGTAGGTACTTAATAAATGCTTATTGATTGATTGGTGTGATGACTACAGAATGAATCACGTGAAGATAAGTTGAAGTAATGTGGAATGTTTAGCCTATAGAAGATAAGGCTTGAGGGGGACAGAGTAGCTGTCTTCAAATATTTGAAGACGTATCCCATGAAAGAAGAACTAACTTTGTTCTACTTAGCCCCACAGGCCAAATCCAAGAACAATGAGTGGAGGCTAGAAAGAGGCAGATTTGGGCTTGATGTCAGAAAAAAAAATTCCCAGGAGTCTAAGTCCTAAAGTGAAATGGTCTGCCCAAGTAGTTAGTGGGTTCTGATTTATAAGAAATATTCAAGCTGAATTGATCCCATGTTGGGGATGTTGTTGAAGGCATGCTTGGTCAGATTAGTAGGTGATCATTCTAACTATCAGATTCAGTTGATTCTATTTCGGTTTGTATCAATAGCCACATCTAGATATAGTCAATATCGAGACTATATATCTGACACTAAGTTCTATGGATGTAGATGCCATCTTATTTAAACTTTGTATTTTTCCCAGATCCTTAGAAAATGTTTGGTCAATGAATTAATATTTTTTTAAATCTTCCAAGAGCATTCAAAATATCTAAGATCCTGAAGCTTTCTTGAGAAATTTCTTTTACTCCCTTCTGGAGGCATATGAAAAGAAATCCTACCAGGTATGATGGCACACACCTCTAATCTCTACTATTGGAAAGGCTGAGGCTGGTGGATCTGAGAGTACACTTATACTTATGAAAGGAAAATTTAATTATGGCAAAGGTAGTGATAAAGACAACCTTGAAATGAAACATTATGTAATTTCCTTTTCTCTTTGGATAGAATCCTATAGTCAATATAAGAAAAAAAAAAGTCAATTTCTTATTTCTCCACAAGATAAATGAATAATTATTACATTCCAAAATAATTTTAAATAGATAACTATCCATTTATTATAGAAGAAAGAACACAAGCATTTATTAAGCATGTGTATGTTTATTATATATTTATTAAATACATTATTAAATATTGAATATATTATTAAATTATTAAATATGCATTTATTGTATATTTATTAGACACTGGTATGTGCCAGTCACTGTGCTGGAGACATGAATACAAGCAAAAAGAAACAGTCCCTGCTCCTGAGGAGCTTACATTCTAATGGGGAAAGCTAACACACAAAAGGAAACTTTCAGGCTACAAAAAATTCTTGAAAGCATATGTATATTTTTTCGTGCTTAAAAAAAATCCACAGACCCTATGCTAAATTACATTTGAAACTAGGTAGCTGATTTCAATTAGATGATGATCTCTTGAAGTCATTTCTAATTCTAAGATCCAAGAACTATGAAATTAGAAAGTATACAGTAGGGTAGAGGCAGTGGAGTTACTAAGGCTGGACTGGGAACCGGGACAAAATGTGTTCAAGTCTAACTTCTGACACACAATGGTTGTGTGACCTAGGCAAATAAAAACCTCTTAGCATCCCAGACGATTCTCTATGAATACATGTTATATAAATCCATGATGTTTCCCTTAATAGAATGTAAACTTCTTGAAAGTAAGGGAGGTTGGTTTTGGTTTTTTTTTTTTGTCCTTATAACCCAGAATGCAGCGCAGTGCCTGGCTTACAGTAGATGCTTAATAAATGCTAGTTCACTGACTGATTGGACAGCTATCAATTTGCACTTGGTACAGAGAATTTCCTCAATCAGGGGTCACCTATACTAAGGAAATCAGTGCTACATAGAAGAAAATGCTAGGAGTATTTGATCACAATCTATACAAACAATATATTCAAATTAATTTGAGGTTGTGCTGTAAATGCACAGAATGCAAAAGACAGTACTTAATCCTGGCATCCAAAAGGCTTAGTTAATTCACAGTAGGACTGTTTAATGCTCAAAGGGAAATATTAAATTCTAGTCTAGGACTAGAAAGATCCTTCAAAAATGAGCTAATGTTTTTGTTTTGTTTTGTTTTTCCCCCCACGGGGTTGGGAAGTGGGTAAAGGAAATAGATCTCTGATTTCATTCGTAGATAGGGCACTCTCCCTCCACCTTGACTCTGCTGCTTAATTTCCCTGGATTCCCTCAAGACTCAGTTCATATCAATCAATCAATAAACATTGTTTGAAGCACTGATAATGTTCCAGGTACAGTGTAAGCAAAAAATCTCACCTTCTGATATAGTCCCCCTTAACTCCTGAAAGCTACTGGTGCTTTCCTCTCTGAAATTGTCTTCCATCTACTCTGTGATGTTGTTGTTTAGTCATTTTTCAGTCATTTCTAACCCTTTGTAACCCTTTTTTGAGGATTTTCTTGGCAAAGATACTAGAGTGGTTTGCCATTTCCTTCTCCAGCTCATTTTACAGATGAGGAAACTGAGGCAAAGAGGGTTAAGTGATTTGCAGCTATACTTAATTTATAAAACAAATTGATATTTGTCAAGTACTTTGTAAACCTTAAAGTGATGTACATATATATATATATATATATATAAATGCTAATTATTATCATCTCCCCAATTCAAATGTGAATTCCTTGAAGGCAAGTGCCAGTTTTGTCTTTCTTTGTACTTACAGATAGCAAGCATTTAATGAATACTTACCAACCAACTGATGAGGAAACTTCCCTCTATCCATAAATATCTGTAATGCTTCTTCAGCTTACTGTGTAGAGGTGTCTAGGGTCACTAAAAAGTTGCTTGACTTGCTCAAAGTCAGATATCTAGTATATGTCAGAGGATGTGCTCAAACTCTGATGTTCCTGACTGAAAAGGCACAACTTTAAAATAACACATGAATTTTGTAGAAATAAAAAAAAACTACCTTGAAGACAGAAAACACACAGACACACATGTTAATTTAGTTACAATGAGAGATTACAGTTTTCATAGAATAACATGACAAATAAGCAAATTTGAATAGCATACTGTGGGCAGTAGTAATAAAAGAAGAGTGTCCAGAGCTTTTGAATACACACAGCAAAGCACTTATTGATCAAATCCAAGATCACCACCAGAGACAACCCTTAGGGGTGTTTGAAAATTCAAAACATATTGTGATTAAATTTCACAATTCCAAAAACAAACAATAAATTTTTCAGACAGTCAGAAGATTTTCAAATATAAAAGAAAGGAATTTGAATAGGCAGTATTCAAATTTTTCAAGTTTGTAGTGATGCAAACATGAAGAGGAGAATGGAATCATGTTTTCCAAAAAGCAAAGAAGCTCAAGCCACAACTTAAAATAACATATCCTAGAAGGACTGAAACTAATCATCAATGAAAAATATGGATATTCACCAAAGGAGAGGCATTTGAGGCATTCCTGGGGAAAAAAAAAAAACCAACCAAGCAGAGGAAAGTAGAATATTTGACTTGCAAAAATATCTTAAACAAAAGAAATACAAGATATGTAAATAAGTATGATTATCAAGGGAAGATTAATTAATGAAATACACAAGTATTTATAGATTATTTTTAAAGGCTATATCTTAGGGGTAAAAAACAAAGCAAAGAAGGATTAACAAGGGACAAAAAGGACTTATATGAGTCAAAGATTTAAGAGGAATGTGAAGAATCAGAAGGGAAGAGAAAAGAGGTGAATACTTCAAGGAATAAACTCTGTGTTACCCTATGAGTAAATCAATATCATTTGTGGTGAGGATTACCCAGTGGGAAGATTCACAAATGGGAAGAGGGAATGTAAGAGAGTGGGGAATTGAAAATTCACCTTTACCATAGTCCACAGGTGAATATGGAATTCATTGCAAATTTTCCATTCTCTAACAAGAATGGAGAAAAGATAAAAGCAATGGAGGGGAGGGATTAGGAAGGAGGTGAGAAGGAAGGAATGTCTTGTTTAGGATGGGAAAGGAAAAGGTGTTGCTAATTAACATTCCCATGGTGGGGGAGGTATGTGTATGTGGTAAGAGACTAAAGCTTGCCTTATAATAGATTTAATCTTGATGAAATTTGCACATTACAACACCACCTTTTACGAGAAAGGGTTGAACTTCACCAAGCTGCATTCTACTTAGGAGAAGTAATACATGAGTCTCCTAGGCAAGCCAGGACACAGTGTGGCACAGGAGACAGAATCAGAGATAGGATAACCTAAGCTTAGGAGTGGTAAAGGATGATGGTAAAGGCAGGTGATAGGGCTGGACCTCATCACTTAGAATACAAATTGATTCCCACCACAAAACATTGCTTCCATCATGAATTAAGATTTCTTGGAGTGAAATACAATGGAGAAAAGGTAGGATGGAGTGTAATCAACAAATGTAATATTCCAGAAACTCTATGCACATGAGGGACAGATAAAACAAAGAACATGCAAGCGAGGGTATAGCCCACAAATTGGAGAACAGAATTTAGAATAGAGTAAAAGGTAATAAAGAGGACAAAGCAATGAAAATCTTTTTTGAAAAAAGCATAGCAAAAGAATGTAATTTAAGATTTTGAAACAGGAGAGAGAAGATTTTGAACTACAACCAGTTCTTGATCTTAATGCTATACACTTAACTGGTCAAGGAAAAATAATTAAAAAAAAAAAGCCAGAAGGAGAAAAATAAATGAATGAATAAACAAATAAATGAAAGGGGGAAAGATATGTTAATATTTTAAGTAAAAGCAAGGAACCTAGGACAGGGTAGATAAAAAGGAGCTGTTAGAAAGTTGGAATGAAGAGCCCTTAGAATAATAGATTAGAAACAAAACTATTCACAGGTATAAAGTGCTAATTTAAAAGAGGTAGGGATTCTTTGTCCCTTTTGTTCCTAAAAATCATGGAAGCAAACACAAGAATAATTGTCAGAATTGAAATGTAAGTGAATTAAACAATCCAAGAAAATAAAAATGACCACACGGATAAGAAAGCAAGCTCCATCAATTTACTAAGTGCAAGAAATACACCTATAAAATAAAAACACAGAGAATAAAAATGAGAAACTGAAACAGATTTACAATGTATCAGTTATTTTGAAAAAGTCAGGAGTTGCAGTCGTGTTAACAGACAAAACAAAAAAAAATTATAATATTAAGAGAGGACAAGGAAACTAAATTATACTAAAAGATAAGATAGATAATGAACCCATATTAATCTTAAATATAGATGCACTAACTTGCAACACATGAATTCATGAAAGAAAAATTAACTGAATTACAAAAAGATAAAAATAACAACAAAAAAATTATAGAGGACTTTAATACTATTCCCTCAAATTTAGAAAACTCTAACAAAGATTTTTTGAAAAAAGAAAATCTAGAACTGAAACAACTGTTGAAGAAGTTAGATCTGAAAGACTCATAGTATCTTCTGAATGTGAACATTAAAAATATGTACAGATTCTTCAACACCACTGGACATCTTTACAGTAATTGATCTTGTTTGCATAGTAAACAAGGGCATAGTAAAATTATAAATAAATGTAAAGAGACAGAAATACTGAACACCACATTTACAGAGAATGATGTAATCAAATGACAGATGATGCAGGGAACAGAAGTAAAAATACAGACCTAAATGGAAAATTAATGATGACATCTTGAAAAATAAGTAGGTAAAAGTTTAAATCATAGAAAAATTAATAACAAGGAGGAAAAGAATGATAATGATGATGAGACATGCCAGAATATTTAATACCACTAAAGCAATCTTCAACAAAAAATTAAAAGTTAACAAAACAAAAATTAATCAATACAAAAAGAGAGGATTAATAATGTATACAATTAAAAATAAAATAAACCAAAAAGCCAATTCAAAATAAGCACAAAAACCTTGAAAATTAGGGAAATATATAATGTACAAAGCAAAAATACTATCGAAACTATAAAACAAAAAGCTACTTCTTTGAAAAGTAAGAAAATCAACAAACTTTTAATGAACCATCAAATGACTAAAATTTAAAAATGAACAAGGTAAAATAACAACAGATTAGAAATAAAAAACAATACTCAGAACTGGTTTCACATAATTGCTTGTAAACAAATCTGAAAATTTATAAGAAATGGAGAATATTATATAAAAATATAAAATATCCAATTTAACAGAATATGAAATATTTTTGCAAATTTATTGCTTTTTTATTTTTAACATTTTTTTCTTTTTAAATTTTGAATTCGAAATTCTTTCTTTCCCACACCTGTCCCACACACTGTGGAGGCAAACAAAATGGTATGAATTATACATATGAAACCATGTAAAACATAGTTTCCATATTAGCCATATTGCCACACATACAAACAAAAACAAAACCAAAAAAATAAAGCAAGAAAATTATACTTCAATTAGCACTCAGAGTTCATCAGTTCTCTTTCTGGAGGTAAGAGAGCATTTTTTCATCACGAGTCTTTGGAATTGGCTTAGATCATTGTATTGATCAGAGTAGTCAAGTCTTTCACAGTTGACCATTATTATAACACTGCTGCTAATGTGCAAAATGATCTTGGCATGTTTTTTTTTTAAACCAACCCTTCATCATTTCTTACAGCACAGTAGTACTCCATCACATTCATATGCCACAACTTGTCAGCCATTCTCCAATTAATGGGAGTTTCTTCCATTTCCAAATCTTTGCCACCACAAAAAGAGCTGCTATAAATATTTTTGCACATATAGGTCCTTTACCTTTTTTTTTTAACCTCTTTGGAATATAGACCTAGTAGTGGGTCAAAGGGTATACATAATTTTATAGCTCTTTAGGCATAGTTCCACATTGCTCTACAGAATGGTTAGACTACTTCACAATTCCACCAACATGTTATTAGTGTACCTATTTTCCCTCATCCACTTCAGCATTTGTCATTTCTGAGGTGGTACTTCAGAGTTGTTTTAATTTGTATTTCTCTCATAGTAATCTAGTGCATTTTCATATGACTATAGATACCTTTGATTTCTTCTCTTGAAAACTATCTGTTCATATACTTTGACCATTTATTAATTGGGGAATTGTTCTTGTTCTTATGAAATTGATTCCATTCCCTGTATATTTGAGAAATGAGACTTTTATTAGAGAAACTTGCTGTAAAAATTGTTTATATTACTTCATTGTCTATGGTATCTTTTAGCAAAATGTAGTTTCCCCGATTATCTCTTTTAATTAGGTCTGTTTTTGCTTTTCCTTTGTCTGAGATCGTGATTGCTACCCCTGCCTTTTTTTTTTACTTCCTCTGAAGAACATTAGATTCTGCTCTAGCCATTTATTTTAAGTCTGTGTGTCTTTCTGTTTCAAGTGTGTCTCTTGTAAACAACATATTGTTGCATTTGGGTTTCTAATCCATACTGCTATCCAGTTCCATTTTATGGTGTTCATCCCATCCACATTGGGAAGACTAAATTGTGCACTTCCCTCCATCCTATTTTCTTCTGTTTGTCCTTCTCTTTCTATCCTGTCCCCTCTCAAAAGTCTGTTTTGTTTTTGACCATTTCCTCCCTTAATCTGCCCTCCCTTTTATCATCCCCCTTAGCCAATATTTCTTATCCTTTTCCTCTCCTATTTCCCTATAAGGTAGGATAGATTTCTAAATCAATTGAGTGTGTGTGTATTTTTATTGAGTTCCTTATGATTACTCTTTCATGTTTACTTTTTTATGCTTCTCTTGAGTCTTGTGTTTGAATGTCAAATTTTCTATTCAGCTCTGGTCTTTTCATCAGAAATGTCTGGAAATCCTCTATTTTATTAAGTATCCATTTTTTCCCCCCTGAAGGATTATACTCAGTTTTGCTGGATAGGTTATTCATGGTTGTAATTCTAGCTGCTTTGCCCTCTGGAATATCATATTCCAAGCCTTCTACTCCTTTAATATGGAAGCTGCTAAATCTTGTGTTATCCTGACTGTGACTCCATGATATTTGAATTGGTTTTTTCTAACTGCTTATAATATTTTCTTCTTGACCTAGGAACTCTGGAATTTGGCTATAACATTTCTGGGAATTTTCACCTGGGGATCTCTTTCAGGAGGTGATTGGTAAATTCTTTCAAATTTTATTTTACCTTCTGGACTTAACATATCAGGGCAGTTTTCCTTGAAAATTTCTTGAACAATGATCTCTAGTCTCTGTTTTTCATCATGGTTTTCAAGTAGTCCAATAATTCTTAAATTATCTTTCCTCAATCTATTTTTCAGGTCAGTTGTTTTTCCAATGAGATATTTCAGATTTGCTTCTTTTTTATCTGTTTGACTTGATTTTATTATTTCTTGATGCCTGATGGAGTCATTAGCTTTTTCTTGCTCAATTCTAATTTAAAAAAAATTATTTCCCCTCCAATTACATGTTTTTTGGGTGTATATGTGTGTGTGTATGATCACAATAGTATCTTTCCCCAATTACATGTTAAGACAATTTTTAGCATTCATTTTTACAAGATTTTGAGTTCCAAATTTTTCTCCCTCCCCTCATTCTAAAATGGTAAGCAATTTGATATAGGTTATGCATATGCTATCATGTAAAACATATTTTCATATTAGTAATAGTTGTGTCAAAAGAACATAAAAAAGAATAAAGTAAGTGAAAAAAATTATGTTTTGATCTGCATTCAGAGTCCATCAGTTCTTTACCTGGAATAGTATTTTCCTTTGTGAATCCTTTGTACTTGTCTTGTGTCATTGTATTCCTTAGAAGAGCTGAATTAGTTATAGGTGATCATCACACAATGTTACTGATATTCTACAATGTTTTCCTAGTTCTGCTGATTTCACTTTACATCAATTTGTACAAGTCTTTCCAGGTTTTTCTGAAATTGGTCTGTTCATCATTTCCTACTGCACAATAGTATTCCATCACATTAATGCAACAAAGTTTGTTTAGCCATTCCCCAATTGATAGGCACCCCTCAGTTTCCAATATTTTGCCACCATGAAAAGGACTACTATAAATATTTTTGCACATGTAGGTCCTTTTCCCTTTTTCATGACCTCTGTAGGATACAGACCTAGTTGTGGTGTTGCTGGATCAATGCACAGGGTTTTCCTTTGGGCATAGCTCCAAATTGCTCTCCAGAATACTTGGATCAGTTCACAACTCCAAGAACAGTGCATTGGTGTCCCAATTTTCCCACATCCTCTCTAACATTTATCATTTTCCTTTTTTTTTTCTGTCATAATAGCCAATCTGGTAGAGGTGAGGTGGTACCTCAGAGCTGTTTTTTTTATTTGCATTTTTCTAATCAAAAGTGATTTAGAGTACTTCTCCATATGCCTATAGATAGCTTTGATTTCTTCATCTGAAAACTGTCTGTTTATATCCTTTGACTATTTATCAGTTGGGGAATGGTTTGAATTCTTATAAATTTGACTCAGTTTTCTACATATTTGAGAAATGAGACCTTTATCAGAGACACTTGCTATAAATATTTCCCAGCTTTCTGTTTTCCTTCTAATCTTGGTTGTATTGGTTTTGTTTGTGCAAAAGCTTTAAAATGCAATATAATCACCATTATCTATTTTACATTTCATAATGCTCTCTATCTTTTGTTTGTTCATGGACCTGTAACTCACTTAAATTCTCCTTTAAAAATTTAGACGCTTTTCCTTCTTTCTTTCTTTCTTTTTTGTTGTTTTGTTTTGTTTCTTCTTTCTTGTCGTTCTTCCCCTTGATTCTAATTCTTTTTTACAACATGACTAATATGTAAATATGTTTAATATTAATATATATGGAAAGCCTATATCAGATTGCATGCCATCTTGGGGAGGAGGAAGGGGGAGAAAATTCAAAACCCAAAAGCTTATGGAAGTGAATATTGAAAACTAAGAATAAATAGATTAAATAAATAAATAGGATGCTATACCACTTGGTGCATATATGTTTAGTATTGATATTACTTCACTGTCTATTGTACCTTTTAACAAGACATAGTTTCCTTTTAATTATCCCTTTTAATTAGGTCTATTCTTGCTTTTGCTTTGTCTGAGATAGAATTGCTACCCCTGCTTTTTTTTCTTGAACTTTAACTGAAGCATAATAGATTCTGCTCCAATCCCTTACTTTTATTCTATGAGTGTCTCTCTGCTTCAAGTGTATTTCTTGTAAACAATGTATTGTAGGATTCTGGTTTTTGATCCACTCTACCATCCATTTCTTTTTTTCCAGGTGATTTTATCCCATTGACTTTCATAGTTATGATTATTAACTGCATATTTCCCTCCATCCTACTTTTCCTCCTGTTTGTCCTCTCTCTCCCCTTTCATTCTTTCCCTTCTCAACAGTGTTTTGCTTCTGTCTACCACCTCCCCTGGTCTTCTCTTCTCCCTTCCTACTTTCCTGTCAAATAAGATAGATTTCTATATTGAATTGATTTTTCTCTTTTATTCCCTCTTTGATCCACTACAGACGAGAGGAAGGTTCAAGCAATACCCTTCACCCACCCTAGCATCTTCCTGTCCACTGTAATAGCTCTTTCATGCCTTTTCATGTGAAATAATTTACTCCATTCTACCTTTCCCTTCCTTCTGCACCCAGTGCACTCTTCTTTCTCATCACTTAATTATTTTTATGTCATCTCCTCAAATTCACCTTACACCAGTACCGTCTATCTATGTATATTCCTTCTAGCTGTACAATGAGTGGTACAGTTTTCAAGAATTACAAGTATCATACCATGTAGGGATGTAAACACTTCAGCTCCATTGAATCCCTTGTTTTCTTTTCCCTTTTTCCCTTTTTCCCTTTTTAAGCTTCTTTCAGGTCTTGATATTTGAGATAAAATTTTTTGTTTAATTCTGGTCTTCTTATGAAAGCTAGAAATCCTTCTATTTCATTGAATGACCATTTTTTTCTTTTGGAGTATTATGCTTAATTTTGCTGGGTGGGTGATTCTTCATTGTAGTCCTAGCTAGTTTGCCTTCCAGAATATCATGTTCCATAACCTCCAGTCTTTCAATGTTGAAGTTGTTAAGTCCTGTGTAATCCCGATTGTGGCTCCCTGATATTTGAATTATGTCTTTCTTGCCACTTGCAGTACTTTTATCTTGACCTGATAGTTCTGAAATTTGACTATAATGTTCCTTGAAGTTTTTATTTTGGGATTTCTTTCCTGAGGTGATCAGTCAGTTCTTTCAATATCTATTTTGCCCTCTGGTTTCAGGTTATCAGGGCAGTTGATAATTTCTTTTTTTTTTAGAATTCCATATCAATATGCTTTATTTCAACTTTTTTTCCAATTTGTTTCATTATTTATTTTTAATTAATTTATTTTGATTTATCAACAATCACTTCCATAAGCTTTTGAGTTTTAAATTTTTCTCCCTCTCACTCCCCATCTACCTCTCCAAGATGGTATGCAATTTGATATAGGCTATATATATATACATTCCTATAAAACATATTTTCACATTAGTGATGTTGTAAGTAAGAATTAGAACCAATAGGAGGAACCACCAGAAACAGGAAACAAACACAACAGAAAAAAAATAGCAAAATAGTATGCTTCAATCTGCATTCAGTTCTTCTTTTGGATGTGGGTAGCATTTTCTATCATGAGGTCTTTGGAGTTGTCTTAGATCCTTGTATTGCAGAGAAGGGTTAAGTCTATTAATATTAGTCATTGCACAATGTGGCTGTTACTGTGTATAATGTTCTCCTGGTGCTGCTCACTTCATTCAGCATCAGACCATACAAGCCTTTCTAGGTTTTTCTGAAGTCTGCCTGTTCATCATTTCTTATATCACAAATTAATATTCCATTACATTAATATATCACATTCACAGTTATGATTACTATCTGTGTCTTTCTCTCCATCTTCCCCACCCCATTTATGCTTGTCTTTCTCCTTTCTCCTTTTCCTTCCTCACTAGTGTTTTGCTTTTGACCACCACTTCCTTAAGTCCTGCCTCCCTTCTATTAGCCCCCTCCCTTTTCTTCCCATTTACCCTTACTACTTCTTCCCTCCCTTCTATCCTCCCTCCCTTTTCTTTCCACTTTTCCCTCCTACTGCCTATAGGGTAAGTTAGATTTCTATACCTAATTGATTATGTTATTCCCTTCTTGAGCCAAATCTGAAAAGAGTGAGGTTCAAACAATGCTCATCTCCCTCCCTTCTCTCCCTCTGCTGTAATAAGTTTTTGTGCCTTTTCCTGTAATATAATTTACCCTTGTCTGTCTTCTCCTTTCCTTTTCTCTCAGTACATTTTCTTAGTTAGACCAGATTAATCCAGTTACTTGGATCCATTTAACCCACTTGATTAGATTTTTTTAATCATTACATCAAAGCCAATTTATGCCCACCTCCTTTATGTATACCCCTTTAACGTGGTGTAATAACAATACAGTTCTCAAGAGTTACAAGTGTCATCTTCCTTTCTAGGGATGTAAATATTTTGCCCTTATTAATGACATGTTGTTGTTTCTTTCTGTCCTGTTTACCTTTTTATGTCTCTCTTGAGTCTTGTATTTGAAGATCAAATTTTCTGTTGAGCTCTGGTCTTTTTATCAGGAAGGTTTGGAAGTCCCCTATTTTGTTGAATATCCATCTCCTTCCCTGAAAGATCATGCTCATTTTTGCTGGGTAGTTGATCCTTAGTTGTAATCCAAGCTCCTTTGCCTTATGGAATATCATATTCCACAGTTGATAATTTCTTCAAAGATGCTGTCCAGGTTCTCCTTTGGATTATGACTTTCAGGTAGTCCAATGGTTCTGACATTGTTTCTCTTGGATTTATTTTCTAGGTCAGTTGTTTTTCCAATGAGGTATTTTACATTTTCTTCTATTTTTTCATTCTTTTGAATTTGTTTGATTGATTCTTGATATCTCGTAAATTCATTAGCTTCCACATGCTCAATTCTAACTTTTAAGGAGTTTTATTTTTCTCCAGTTAGCTTTTGTACTTCCTTTTTCATTTGGCCAATTGTACTTTTAAGGGAGTTGTTTGTATCTCCTTTTCCATTTGGCAAATTCTACTATTTTTAAAATTTTAATTAATTAATTAATTTTTAGTTTTCAACATTCACTTCCATAAGCTTTTGAATTTTCAATTTTCTCCTTCTCCTTCCCCTTCCCCTTCCCCAAGATGGCAAGCAATCTAATCTAGGCTCTACATATATATTCATATTAAACATATTTTCACATTAGTCATGTTGTAAAAAGTATCAAAATCAATGGGAAGAGCCACAAGAAAGAAGAAACAAAACAAAACAACAAAAGAAAAAAGAGATCAAATGGTATGCTTTGATCTGCATTCAGACTCCATAGTCCTTTCTCTGGATATGGACAGTGTTTTCCATCATTAGTCTTTCAGAGTTGTCTTAGATCCTTGCATTGCTGGAAAGAGCCAAGTCTGTAAAAGTTAGTCATCATGCAATGTGGCTGTTACTCTGTACAGTGTTCTCCTGGTTCTACTCACTCCACTCAGTATCAGTTCATATAAGCCTTCCCAGGTTTTTCTGAAATCCACCTGTTCATCATTTCTTATAGCGCAATAGTATTCCATTACATTCATATACCACAACTTGCTCAGCCATTCCCCAATTGATGGGCAGCCCTTCAATTTCAAATTCTTTGGCCAATTCTACATTTTAAGAAGTTGTTTTCTTTTTCCAATATGTTGACTCTTTTTTTTTTTCACAATTCTCTTGCATCACTCTCATTTCTTTTCCCAATTTTTCTCCTACCTCTCTTATATGATTTTTAAGGTCCTTTTTGAGTTTTTCCATGAGTTCTTTCTGGGCCTGAGACCACTTCCCATTTTTCTTTGGAGTTTTGCCTGTCAGTATTCTGACACTGTTGTCCTCTTCTGAATTTGTGTCTTGGTCTTCCCTGTCACCATAATAACTTTCAATGGTCAGGTTCTTTTTTTGTTGTTTTTTGCTCATTTTTTTTTTTACCTTTTTCCTTTGTTTTAAATTTGAGCTCTGCTCCCAGGGTGGAAGAGGCATTGTCTCAGGCTTCTTCTGCCAGTGGCTGCAGGCCCTGGTTGTTTACCTGGTGCTGCATTGATGTTGTCTTGAGGTCCACAGGAGACCCTCAAGTGCAGAGAGGGTGGGCTGGAAGGTGGCTGGTGCTGCTGGAGGCCATAGGGATCTGGCAGTTTACCTGGTGCTGAGATGAGGTCCTACTTGCGGTGCCTGGTTTGTGCAGAGGACAGGGGGTGTTTCTGTGTTTCCTGGGGCTACACTGAAGCACATAGTGATCTGGCCTCTGCAGGCTGCCTGTTTGCCTGGGGCTGTGCTGAATCATGTGGTGGTTCTTGGAGCTGGAGTCTGCTGGTTCCCCTGGCTATGCTCAGGCATATGTGGGGTTCTGGTTTTGGTGTTTGCCTGCTCCACCACACTGAGGTTCAGGATCTCCTACTGGTTTGCTGAAATGGTACTTGCTACTGGCTTGCTGGAATGCTTCCTGTCCTGGACTGTGCTCCCCTTTTACCGGAATGAGACAGACCTTTTTTTGCCAATCATCCAAGTTCCTTGGGCTAAAATATTGCTTTACCCCATCTTTTTGCTTTTACAGGATTTGTTTTGGAGCGCTATGTATGGTTGTTTGGAGATGAATATGGGAAAGTTACAGCAATTTACTGCTTACTCTGCCATCTTGGCTTCTGGAAGTCCTGCCCCCTCCCCACATTACACATTAAAACAATTTTGTAGCCTTTTTTAGGCAATTGGGGTTAAGTGACTTGCCCAGGATCACACAGCTAGTAAGTGTCTGAGGTCAAACTTGAACTCAGGTTCTCCTGACTCTAGGGCTGGTGCTCTATCCACTGCACTATTTAGCTGCCTCAATTATTTAGCATTTTTTTAAAAAAAAGTTTTAAATTCCAAATTCTACCCTTTACTCCCTGCCCAGAGACAGGTACAATTCATCAATAATTGTAAAAAAAAGTTATTTTCTCAAAATGATCTGGTGAGATAGTTCTATAAGTACTCTCACCCCCATTTTATAGCTGAGGAAACTGATCACGTCCAATTTACTTATTCAAAAATCCTCAGTACCTCCTTTTTGCCTATATCATAAAATAAAAATTCCTTTCTCTGGAACTTAAAGTCCTCTTCAGTCTGACTCCCACCTATCTTTCCATTCTTATTCCAAATTACTCCCTTCCATATGCTTATGTTCAAGCCAAACCAAGGTACTTATTAACTGATTTCAGCATTTCTTCCCCATATATATGCTTTCATACAGACTGTCCTCCATGTGTAGAATGTACTCTCAATTCTCCTCTTCACCTTAGAATATCAGGGCTCCTTCAAGGGCCGGTTTGGTACTATCTCCTGGAAGAAACCTTTCCAGTTCTCCTCATTTGCCAGTGCTCTTTCTATCCTAAAGTAACTTCAATTATATGAGGCTCTACATGTTTCTCAGCTCAGTAAATGCAAACTCCTTGAAGGCAGACACTGTTTCCTCTTTTGTCGTTGTATCCAGAGTGCCTGGCACCTAATACCTGTGTTTAGTAAATGTTTGTTAAATTGAATTAAGTGAGGTTCTGAACAATAGACCATAGGATTAGAAAGGAAAGAATAGATAGATTTCAGAGCAATTGACAGTTCTTCACAATGAATTAGATGTATAGTTCAAGGAAGAAAGGAAGATAACTATGATGTTTTGAGCTTAACCAAAAAGAGCAAGTATTTTAAAAAAAATTCTGAACCCAGTTTAGGATTTACTGAGTTTGAAGCAATAGGCAGGACTATCTAGGTAGAGATTTACAACACACAATAAACATCTATACAGAGATTAGATATGAGTCTGGAGGTCAGGGCTGAAACTACTACATATTTTGGGATTATCTGCATAGAGGTGATACTAATTGAAGCAATGTAAGTACACTCCCTAGCCAAGAAAGACATTCAAGTTTTAGGAAGTGGGAGAAGGAAAAGCTAGGGAAGGAGAAAAAAGTAAGTCAAAGAAATGAGAAGAGTATCATCAGAGTTTTGAGTCATATGTTTCAAGGGAGGAGAGTGTATATCAAGTTATGGTCTTTAACAGTGTCAAATAATGCAGAGGGATCAAGAAGGAAAATGAGTGAAACAAAAGCCATTGTATTTGGTGATAAGGAGATTGGAGATTTGCAAAGGAGAGTTTCACTGGAGTGGTGGGAATGAAAGCCAGAATCTGAGGCCAGCATGGGTGGAAAGGAAATGGAGTCAGAGAGTAGAGATTATTTTTTCTATAATTCTGGCAGCAAATGGAAGGAGAGAGATAAGCTTATAGCTTGAGGTGGTAGTAGGGTCAAGGGAAGGGAGGCTGTCTTAATGATGGTCCCTGGGATAGGGATCATTCCAATTACTTATTCAATGTGAATAGTTCTTCTCTTTTCTTAGCATTTAGTCTTAATACTTACAGTCTTGTTTGAGTTTTAGTTCCTTGAAAGCAGGGACTTTATATTTGATCTTTAAGAAATTTTAATTTTTCATCATTAACAAAAAGGCACATCAGTAACAAGAAAGAGTATTATATAAAAAATAGAACTTTCATTATCTATAGTAATTTTTAAAAAAGATAGAGTATTTGTGTGTACATATATAAAACATTTGTGTACATGTATACACATACACATTCTATTTTTTTTAAATTGTCTGACAGCTAGCTAAGATTTTATGCTGCCTATCATTAGGGACAACATAAACATGGAGATAATAGGCATGGAGGTGTGTGAAAAAACAGGATGAGAATTTATACACACATATAATCATACATTTAAGTATGTATATATGTGTATGTATGCATGCACACTCACACTCACACATATACTAAGTAGCAACAAGTAGTTCTACTTGTATCCCTTCTGTACTTCTTTCTTCTGTGCATTTAAAAAAAATTATTGATGCTATTTTATTACATATTAACATATTATATAATTAGTTAACATATAATAATACAATATAATTAATATAATAATATAACATTGTATATTAATTACTACATTAATATTATACATACCATATTATTGTATATTGATATAATATATTAATATATTATATAATATATTATTATGTCCTCTAACAGAGCTTCCCCTACTGCCAATTAGAAGTCCTCCCTTGTTTAATACACACACACACACACACACACACACATGCACACGTGTGCTTGAATGTATACATTGGCCATGTCTGAGACTACATGTCTACTTCCGGGCCTTTAGTACATCACCTCTCTGCTAAGAGGTGGGAAATATGTTTCATCATCAGTCATTTTAAAAAAATCATCCTTTTCCTGAACTTAACAAACATAAAAATAACCAGGAACATTTCCATATAGAAAGTAGAGCAGAAAAAGAGGACTATATGTGAGGTCACAAATCTCTATTACATTTAATTTGTTATAAATTCATCACACTATTTTCAAAGCTGTATTGTTTGTATTTCCTTCTGATTTTCCTTCTGCTCTTCTCTGTGCATTTAAAAAAAATTCTTCAATAATCTCAGTTATTCTTTTCTTCTTCCTTTTTTGAGCAACACTATTCCAAGCATCTCTCTCCATTCCCCCACCTCCAGTCAAAGAAAAAGAAAATCCTCGTACAAATAAACATAGCCAAACAAATATTTGCACATTTACCATGTCCAAAAAAATCTCATTCTATGCCTCTAGTGCACCACTCTTCTATAAGAAGGTAGCTAAAATCCTTTATCATGCATCCTTTGGACTCTGGGTTGATCATTTCATTAACCAGAGATCTTCAGTCTTTCTAAGCTGTTTTTATTGAAAATGTTGTTATTGTATATACTGTTCTCCTGATTCTGATCACTTAATTCATATCTGTTCATATAAGTCTTCCCAGATTTTTTTGAAACCATCCTTTTCATCATTTCTTAATGATGAAATAATTTCTTAATAACATAATAGTGATCCATTACATTCAGTAAGAGAACTATAACATATTTATCCAGTCCCTAAATTAATTGGTACTCCCACAATTTCGGTTCTTTGGTATAACAAAAGGAGCTACGATAAATATTTTAAATACATGTGCATCATTTCTATCTTTCTTTGATCTTTTCAGAGAATAGGCTCAGAATAGTGGCATTGGTATGTCAAAGGATATATCGATTTATTGACTTTTTGGGCATAGTTCTGAATTGATTTTAAAAAAAATTAGGCCAATTCACAGCTCCACTAATAGTGCATTAAGTGTCTATCCTCTCTCAGACCCACCAACAGTTGCCATTTTTCCTTTTTTTTCATGTTTGCTAAGTTGACAGGTGTAAAATGGAGCTTCAAATTTGTTTTTATTTTCATATTAGTGGTTCTGAGCATTTTTTCATATAACTGTTGACAGCTTGTATTTCTCCCTTTGGGAATTGCTTTTTTTTGTATCCTTTGACCATTATTTACTGGGGAATAGCTGTTGTTCTTTTCCATCAGAATTGATTCTTTATGCTTCTTTGATATTAGCTCTTTATCAGAGAAATTTCCTACAAATATTTTCTCCAGTTAACTCATTTCATTCTAATGTTAACTATACTGAATTTTTATGCAAAAACTTTTCAATTTTATATAATATCAAAACTGTCTATTTTACTTACTATGAATCTATTTATGTCTTGTTGGGTCACGAACTCATTCCTTATCCATAGTTACAAAAAGTGCTTGTGTGTGTGTGTGTGTGTGTGTGTGTGTGCACATGTGTGTGCATGTATCATCCCCTGCCCTTCAGTGACATGTTGAAGCAACCAGACCCATTATAACCCTTCCTGATAGTTAAGCTTATAAGACCAAGGGCTCAGTCACCATTCTGCCCCTCTAGTATCTCTCTAGACCTTGAATCCATAGGTTAATGTGGTGGCATTAGTGGAAAGCTTCTTTCCTTTGAGGGGAATGCTCATTGTGTGCTGTTCCCAAATTTCTTCTTCTTGGGTCACTAGGTATTGATAGTGTAGCTGGCTCCTGGCAGGCAGGTTGGGAGAGTACTGGAGCAGGTACCATAGTTTTGGCCACAACTAAGAGTAGGACTCAGTGCACAGACATTGCCCACATAAGCAAAGGCATGTGGGCCCCTTGAGAAAATTCATTGCGAAGGATGTAGCTAAATCTCCAAAAATGGATCCACATTGTCTGAAGCTCTTGGTGAACTTTGACTTAAGGTCTTAAAGAGCTAGAATATTGTATCATAATTTCTTGTCCCTGATAAAGTTATTGAATTTGCTCATTAGAAATTTTGGCTGTATTTTGACCTAACAATAGCACTACTAGGTCTTTATTCCAAAGAACTAAAAAAAAAAAAAAAAAAAAAGAGAGAGTGAAAAAGCAATCATGTGTCCAAAAATATTTACAACAAAAAAAAATTGTGGTGATAAAGAACTGGAAACGAAGATAGTGCTTGATAGTTGGGAAATGACTAAAAAATTATGGTACATTAATGTAATGAGAGTTAATTTCAGAGAAACTTGAAACAGAGTCAATCAGTGCCAAAATTAATGAATAATGATATGTATAAGAACAGGAATAACTCACATATATTTTTATTTGTTTCTATTATTTCTATGTTTTAAATTTATATGCCCAGTACGTAGAACAATGCTTAATAAATGCTTATTCAATCAACAAACATTTATTAAGTGCCTATTATGTACTGCACTGTGCTAAGCAGTGAAGAGACAAAAAGAGACAAAAGACAGTCCCTGCCCTCAAGGAGTTTACTATCTAATGGGGGATACAAGTAAACAAATATATACAAAGCAAGCTATTTACAGGATAAATAGGAAATAACCAACAGAGAGAAGGCACTAGAATTAAGAGTAGGTGGGGAAGGCTTCCTATAGAAGGTGAGATTTTAGCTAGGACTTAAAGGAAGCCAGGGAGGTTAATAGTAGGAGGGGAGGAGGGAGAGCATTCCAGGCATGGAAGACAGCTAGAAAGCATGCCTGGAGTGGAGAGATGGAATGTCTTGTTTGTAGAATAGCCAGGAGGCCAACATCATTGGATTGAAGAACACCTCTCAGGAAGTAAGGGATAAGAAGACTGGAAAGGGGGTTAGGTTATGAAGCACTTTGAAAACCAACAGAGCATTGATTGAATGATTGATATGCCATTGAACTCTTTACACTATACCAGGCTTTACTATCACTATCATATATCACACATTTTTTTTAGAAGGCCAATATGTGTCAGTGATTAGGTTATTTTCTAGGACCAGGGAAAGAGGTAAAATGAATTTGTCTCTGTTTGGAATGGAATTTATATCAATACAAGGCATTGTAAACCAAAGGCATCATGGTACAGTAGAAAAAGCTCTGGATTTGGAGTCAGAGGATCTGGGTTTGAATTACCTTTGTGACCTCTCTGAGCCTCAATTTCTCATCTGAAAAATGGGGTTGAATTTGAAGTAGATGGCTTCTAATGCCCCATCTAACTCTAATTCTATGATCCAATGAATTGCATTGTTCTCAGGAATGTTCTGGCTTGAGAAAGTGATAGTTTTCAAGAAGTCATTAGTTGACTTACACAGTGTATCAGTTGTTAGGTAGGCATGTAGCAACATCAATAACAGTTGTTAAGGATTTTCCTTGACAGGAAGTTAAGGGAATCTGGCCTTCACAAGGACCTGGACCTCAGCTGTTTATCTAGGATACAATTGTTGGCAAATGCAACATACATTTCTACTGCTGCTTTTTAAAAAATCTTTCTTCTACATAGCCACCCCCAGACTGATTGGTGTGTGAGGAAAGCACGGTGTGGGTGGCTCTGTCTGCGTGCTGCGACCTGCTGATGCTTAGAAGTTTGGGCAACACTGCCTTTTGGGGCCCAAACTTCAATCCATTCACCGAGCAAATAGAATCTGGGACAAAAACATCTCTGCCCATTCCTGAACCAGTGAATGCTTGCTCCTGTCCTGTCTTTAAAAAACAAAACCAAGCCTCAGAGTTGATACATTTTCCAGGGCTGTTTCAAAAGAAAACCAAGTTTTAAGCCAGGGAAAAAGTAACCTCAGGGGCACAGGGGGTGGTCTGGGACTTCCTGCCTAATGAATGCAGACCTAGGCTGGCAACAGTGCTTCTTGGTGGGCTGCTGCCTGCCAAGTGTACAGGGAGCTTGTCCTTCAGTGTGATGCCACCTTTTATTTAAAAAGGATAAGCTATGTTCAGAGGTGGGGAGAAAGAGAGAGAGAGAGACAGAGAGAGAGAGACAGAGAGAGAGACAGAGACACAGAGAGAGACAGAGAGAGACAGAGACAGAAAAAGAAGAGAAGAGAAAGAAGAGACACAAAGAGAGGGAGAGAAAGGGATAGAGAAGGAAAGAGAGAGGGGAGAAAGAAAGAAGAGAGAGGAGGAGAGAAGAGAAGAGAAGAGAAGAGAAGAGGAGAGGAGAGGAGAGAAGAGGAGAAGGAAGGAGACACAAAGAGAGGGAGAGAAAAGGATAGAGAAGGAAAGAGACGGGAGGAAGAAAGAAGGGAGAGGAGAAGAGAGAGAAAAAGAGAGGACAGAGAGAGAGAGAGAGAGGAGAGAGAGAGAGAGAGAGAGAGAGAGAGAGAGAGAGAGAGAGAGAGAGTGTGTGTTCAAGGGAAAAACTGTGTAGTGAGAAGAGCACCTGCCTTGGAGTCAGATCATAGAATCAAGAACGTAGAGCTAGAAGAGGTATCAGGGACCATCTAGTCCTACTCTCTCATTTTACAGATGTGGGAACTGAGGTCCAGGGAGGCCAAATGACTTGTCACACAAGTAGTAGGTGTTATGGAGCAATCAGCAAGGGTCCAGTCCTTGGAGTATGCTCAGATTTACCCTTGCTGGTGACATTTCCTGCTTGTTGTTAAATGAACACCTAGAACTTTGGGAAATTTCCAGTCATGTTTCTAATCATGAATGAAGATGAAGAGTCTTCTGATTGGTTGAGGGGCTGGAAGTCTTAATGACAGGGCAGAGATTGAGCTGGAATTGAATGTGCATACAAATGATTTGAATAGTGATCTTTTCCTCTCTTCCCTGATTTTGGTTTTTCTTTGTATCCCTAATGTCTAGTTGTTCTTTGTCTTTCATTCTTGAGAAGGACCATGACATCAGGGAGGTGATGCCATGACTTGCAAGTGAATTGGATTAAGGGAGAGAAGGCTGTGAAAAGTCACCAGCCTCACTTTCTCCTCTGGAGTCATCTGGATCTGGTGGCCAGATATAGATCAGGATGACTGGAGATGGCCCTGGATAGCGCACTGCTTGACACAGAGTAGGCACTTTTTAAAAATGCTTTTTTATGACTTCCCTAGAGGCTTTTGAATGAGGATGATTGCTCTGAGCTATCTGATGCACAGGCATTTGGTAACTTCCCCCCTCCTGGCAATGGTGCCTTGATTTCTTTTCTGTTTCTTTTTTCCTGATCTTAGGTGAATGAGCAATCTGAGGGATGAGAGGGATGGTGTTTCAGTGACTGGTGGGTGAGTTTGGGAGAACTATCAAAGCCATCAGAGTTTCCACTAGAAACTAGAATGAATAGTGGTATATGCCAGAGTGGTAGTGACATATGAAAGAGAAAACACCTTCAGATGGAGGACAAAAGAGTCCCATAAGGACAGTGGCAGCTTCCAGAACCAATATCCCTCAGGACAGAGAGGAATACTGGTTATGAACTCTCAAAAGACACCCATTCTCAGAGCTTAGTAAACAGCTACACCTATTGGGAACTTCATGAAGGCTCTAGGAATGGAGAAAAACACTTCAGGGCTGAGTGAGGAGGTACCCTTTGACCATATGTACCTCACTACAGCAGTATCTTAAGTTTTGGAGCATTTTCTCTGGAGACCTTGTATTTGTAAAAGAAGAGTTATGCCCCTGGATAGGGGAAATGTTGCTATGTTACCTTAGGAAAAATTCTTTTCCATGAGCTAATTGATGTCATTGTTGTTGTTCAGTCATTTTTCAGTCATGTCCAACTCTTCATGACCTCATTTGGGGTTTTCTTGGCAAAGATACTGGGGTAGTTTGCCATTTCCTTCTCCAGCTCATTTTACAGATGAGGAACTAAGGCAAACAGTGTTAAATGACTTGCCCAGGACCATACAGCTAGTAAGTGTCTAAGGTCAGATTTGAACTCATGAGGATGAATTTTCCTAAGTCCTGACCCAGCACTCTATCCACTGTATTACCTAACTGCCCTAATTTTATGTCAGTCAGTCAATAAACAATTATCCAGCACTTAATATGTCCCAGGCACTGTGCTAGTGCTGGAGATAGAAATACAAATAAAAAGAAAGAAGATCTCTGCCCTCAAGGAGCTTACAATCTAAAGAGGAAAGACAACACATGAAAGAAAGTTGAAAGGGGAAGGGGATAAGGAGAAAGAAGGCACATGAGTTGGGGGGGTGGCAATGCAACTGGTGGGAAATGAGGTGTTGACTGTCCTGGACCTCCTCCTTAAAATGAGGTTTTAGAGCTCATATTTCTGCCCTCCAATCAAATAGTCCACTCAGAGGACCCAACTATCATTTGGTTCAATAGTAGTGAGGGGTAGCACACAAGATTAGGGCTTAGAAGCCCTCAATATTATTATTAGAATAATAGAAGCCACAACCCATCAGGTTTGTCTCTAGGTATAGTATGCCTTCTGGGGACCTTACCTACCAGGGCAGTGTGACTTAAGTGAATGGCCCCAGAGGGACTGCCACATAAATATTAGAAGCAGAATCCAAACCTAGGTTTATAAACAGTGCTCTTCCCACTGAACCATGTCACTTGTGACTCTACCACTTATGTAGCATTTGATTAACCCAAAGACCCAAGCTTTTGGAGCAAAAACTGACCATTCGACAAAAATTGCTAGAAAACTGGAAAATAATTTGGCAGAAACTAGGTATAGAGCAATATCTCATATCATATACCAAGGTCAAAATGGGTACATAATTTAGACATAACAGGGGATATCATAAGCAAATTCAGAGAGCACGGAAAATTTTACCTGTCAGATATATGGATAAGGGGACTTTATGACTAAACAAGGGATAGAGAGGATCATGGGAAATGAAATGGGTAAGTTTGATTAAATTAAATTTAAAATGTTTTGTCTATGGAACCTTTATGCAAAATGTAGTTTCCCTGTTCATCTCTTTTAATTAGGTCTATTTTTGTTTTTGCTTGGACTAAGATCATGATTTCTACCCCTGCTTTTTTTTAATCTTATTTGAAGCCTTTCAGATTCTGCTTCAGCTCCTCATTTTTACTCTGTGTGTCTTTCTGCTTTGAGTGTGTTTCTTATAAATAACATATTGTTGGATTCTAGTTTCTAAATCATTCTGCTGTTTCTGTTTTATGAGTAAGTTCATCCCATTCACATTCATAGTTATTATTACTGTGTATTTCCCTCTATCCTATTTTCCCCCTGTTTATCCTTCTCCCTCTGATTTTATTCTATCCCTCCTCAAAAGTCTGTTTTTACTTCTGACCACTGCCTCCCTGAATCTGCCTTCCCTTCTATCATTTTCCCTTCTCTTATACCCTTCCCCTCTACTTTCCTGTTGGGTAAGATAGATTTCTATGCCCAATTCACTGTGAATATTATTCCCTCTGTGAACCAATTCTGATGAGAGAGTAAGGTTCAAGTGCTGCCTGTCCCATACCACACTCCTCCACACATATTTTCCCCTCCACTGTTAAAGCTCTTTTTTTGTGTGCTCTTTTATGTGAAATCATTTTCCCCATTCTTCCTCTCCATTCCCCCTTCCCACAATTCATTCCTTTGTCTCATCCCTTAATTTTTTTTAGTTACCACCCCATCATATTCAATTCACACCCATGCCTTCTGTCTAAGCATACTCCTTTTAATTGCTTTAATAATGATAAAATTCTTAGGAGTTACAAGCATCATCTTCCCAAGTAGGAATGTAAACAGTTTAACCTTATTAAATCCCTTAAGGTTTCTCTTTAATGTTTACATTTTTTATGTTTCTCTTGAGTCTTGTATTTGAATGTCAAAATTCCTATTCAGCTCCGATCTTTTCATCAGGAATACTTGAAAACTCCTCTATTTCATTAAAATGTCCATTTTCTTCCCAAAGGTTTATACTCAGTTTGGAAGGTTGTTCTTGGATCCTAGTTCCTTTGCCTTCCACAATATAATATTCCAAGCCCTCTGCTCCTTTAATGTGGAAGCTGCTCAATCTTGTGTGATCATGACTGTGGCTCCATGATATTTGAATTGTGTCTTTCTGACTGCTTGCAATGTTTTCTCCTTGTCTGAGGAGCTTTGGGATTTTACTATAATATTTCTGGGAATTTTCATTTTTGGATCTCTTATAGGAAGTGATTAGTGAATTCTTTCAAGTTCTATTTTACCACCTGGTTCTAGAAAATCTGGGCAATTTTCTTTGATAATTTCTTTAAAAAATGATGTCTAGGTTTTGTTTTTTATCATGGCTTTTAGGTAGTCCAATAATTCTTAAATTATCTCTCCTTGATCTATTTTGCAGGTTAGTTATTTTACCAGTGAGAGAATTCACGTTTTCTTTTAGTTTTTCATCCTTTTGACTCTGTTTTATTGTTTCTTGATGGCTCATGGAGTCATTAGCTTCTACTTGTCCCCTTCTAATTTTTAAGGGTTTATTTTCTTTAGTGAGCTTTTGTACCTCTTTTTTATTTACATAAGTCTTGAGTGAATCTTAATATGCAAGATTTCCTTTTGGAATTTTGATAGGCTTAATTTTTTTTAAGGGTGCTTCAAAGCTGGGAAGACTTCTCCCTCTGCACTTGCTACATCTTAAGAATCAATCACTTAAGAGGATATCAGATCCTTGATAAATCATTGAAATGATATCCCCAAGCCAACACAATCCAACCTTTCAAAATTATTTTTCTTTTCAGACAAGCTATTGAAATCTTATTGAAAAGTCATAGGCAAGAAGTAGAATGGATTTGCTGTCCTCATTTTTTAAAAGAATTAATCTTATAAGAAAATGTGATACTTCAAAAAATGGCTTTATTAAAACATGGCTCTGAAAATTGTAGTTCTCACCTAGTACAGTAATATATCTAACATCCACTTACATACTGATTGTCAATAAAGTCTATTAAATTGTACAAGATATGCTGATTAGAAAGTTGATTAATTGTCATTCTGTTTCAAGTCAAAACTACAACTCAAAATTTAGTGGGATCTTGATACATTTTATTAGTGTCAAAATTAATCACCTTGATAATTCAATGGATCCAATCAATGTAGTTGCTTCCTTCTTCAGTGCAAGTTGTAATCCATCCATGCCTTCTAATCCCATTTAACTCTGGTTTGTATCTGCCCATGAACTGTTGACAAAGGTCCACTCATTATGCTGGGGGTCTTCTACTTCTTGTGACATAATATGGATACCAGTCAGTGAGAAAATCTATTGTTGAATTTCTTGTTCTAACTAAATATCTGATCACTCTATTTTAATTAGTCAAAATTAATTAAGCTAATTAACTTCTTTCAATGTCTTCATGATCAAAAGTATGCCTATTTGCTAATGATGTGATAGTTTACTTTAAAAAAAAACTCAGAAATTAAAAAAAACCCCACAAAACAACAACAACCCTCCCCCCGCCACTAACTGGAATGATTGGTAGTAGGAAACAAGGAATAGTAGATAGAGACATGGCCTTGAATCTGGGAAGATCTGAATTCAAGCTCTCCCTCTGATATTTACTAGCTGTTAAGAGACCCTAGGCAAGGTTTTTAACCTCTCAGTTCTCTAGACAAGTGGTATCAAACTCAAATAGAAACGGACCTGTTCATATTGACTTAGAAGACTACAAAGTAAACTTAGCTATGTAGTGTTTTATTTTCATTTATTTTGTTAAGTCATATGAGGCCTGGGGGTAGTGAGTTTGATACTTACGCTCTAGATAATTCTTTGTCTGAGAAGGTGCTGATGTGCATTGGTAGATGGAGCTTGCAAACCTAGGATTTTGCTATGCCAATGAAATCTCAGGTCCAGTCCCTATCTTTATCTCTAATAGCTTCAATAATATAGCAGGATGCAAAAGAAATCCATAAAATAATTTACCTTCCTATATAGAATTATCAAAGACCAGGGAAAAAAAGAAATTCTATTTCAAATAATTATAAAATATATTGTATTTAAAATTTTGCATATCAAAACATACTCAGGACTTGTGTAAATATAGTTTCTTTCAAGCTCTAAATCTATGATTCTACATTTCTACAAACCACAAACTATTCTTTATAGAAATAAAAGAAGATAAATAATTAAAGTAGCATTTATTATTCTTGACTGGGGTAGACTAAGATAATAAAAATGATAATGCTACTAAACAAATTTATGGATTTACTATATCAATCAAACTTTGATTTATTTTCCTTTTCAACAATAAGTGATAATAAAACTGGACAGAAGTTTGGCAGAAAATAGGTTTAGGCTAGCATTTGCACCATATAATACAATAATCCATAAATTCATGAAATACATAAACATAAAAGAATACATTATAAAAAAGCAGGGGAGAACAGAAGGAAGTAATTTTTATAATTGTAGTTAAGGACAAAATTTACAAACAGACAAAGGATAGAGGACATCAGAAAAGATAGAACACATTTTAAAATATATAAAATCAGGTCATGAGAACTATTGAAATTACCCTTTGAATGAATGTAAAGAGAAGAAGAGAAGTGTATCTATGACAGAACCTTTGAGGACACTTATGTTAGGAGGTGGAACATGAATGGTCATATAACAAAGGAGACTCAAAAGTCGTGGTCAGACATGTAGGACTAGAAAAGTGAAAGAGGTATAATGAAAGCCAACGGGGGAGAGGGCATCCAAAAGGAAGTGGTGGCCAATAGTGTAAACATCTACATAGATGTCAAGAAGGATCATTTAGAAACATACTTAGAAAGGATCTAATTAAACCAGAACTGAAATGATTGGTTGGTCCACTTTGCTACCTGCTACTTTAATGCAGGTGTGTGTATTAGAACCAACTGATTAACTATTGACTCTTAAGCCAATTATTAAATTTTCAGTGTGAGTAATTACACTTTGGAAATCAATGAATGTTACAAATCAAGGCTTAACTGATTTTTGGTTGATTTTTCTAGACCAAAGAAAGTAATGAAGAACATGTTAATAATGAGGATTAAATTTAAAAGTGTGTTGTGTGTACATTTTTTTGAGGGGGGAGAGCTAATAGTTAACATTTACCAACACCCCCTGCCTTAATGGTATTTGAACAGGGCTATTCCCTTATCTATCTGGTTTGACTGTGTAGATGAACCATGGCAAATCAAACTCGAACAGTTTCAGTGCATTTTAGATAGATCTGATGAATTGTTTAGACAAAACTCCAACCTGTTAAAATGGGCACACATTAAACTTTGGCTCAGAGTATTGGGATGTGTGGGTACACCCTGCCTGTGCTTTATGCATGTCTATGGTGCTAAACAATATGTTTGTGAGGCAGACAGATACTATCCTAATTTTACAGATAAGGAAACATATAATCATTTAAACTTTTTGAAACACCCTGCCCCCAAATGACATTCCTAATTGATGATAAATTCTCATAACTAGAATATTTTTGCTTTCACTAACAAAGGACCACCTAATTTTCCTTTAAATGTAAAGGTTTAAACATGCTTTTCATTTTTGTACCATTTATATTTTAAAAGGTTTCTCCCTTTCAAGAAAGTTAAGAATCTATTTCATGCTTGAAAAGGAGAACAAATTTTCCTTATAACTAAAAAAAAGAAAAGCCTCATATTTGGAAGGAGTCCACCAAGGACAGTTTCACTTGGAAAGAGAGTTTTTGGAAAAAATATTCCAAGTGACTAAAAAGATAATTGTAATGGAAATGATACCACAACTTTCTTCTGACAGGCTGAATATTCATCCTATGTAATTCCTTTTTTTTAAAAAAATTCTGACCTGAACATTACTTCTAAAGATTCTTTCCTTCTGAGCTTATGAAGATGTTAATATGAACTCATGATTTAAGCATTGGAAAATGAGTAGGACTTTAGCTGTTGTGGTAGTTACAATAGCTAGAGAATCGAAAGGTATGCCAAATGTCTCTGAAGGGAAACCTTGTATGAAAATCTCTGATATTTCTCTAAATGTATGTCCATGAATGCACATGAATTCAAATTAGGAGGTTTAAAGCACATTCTTGATAATTGCGGGATTTAATATTTAACAACAGGAAACATTGGGTGGCAAGATGAACAGTTGTCATTCATTCATTCAATACATATTTATTGAGCATTTGATACACTGTAAGACGCTGTGGAAGATGCTATAAAGGGTATGAAGTGAATAAACCATATGCCCAGACCTCAAGGAGTTTATAATCTAATGAGGGGATGAGATGTAATTAAATAAGTGAAGTATAGGGTGTTATGTGGAAGAATAGTAAGACAAAGACAAAATACTAAGAGGAATTAAATAGAGGGAGATTATGTCCAGTTGCAATTTAGAATCCCCCATAATCTTAAAATGCAGATGCAATACTATATAATAGAAATGTTGCATGTTATTGTGCTACTTTATTTTAACTTTGTAAAGCTGTGAAAATAAAAAAAAATAACACTTTATACAATCAACATAAGATTATATTATTCTCTTAATGACACTAACAGTCAAGTCAATTACTCCCAACTTTTGAGAAGGCTAGAGTTGTGGATAATGTAGAACAGCTAATAATCTCCAAATCATTTCCATTTGGCTTTAAAATGTGTTTGGTACTTAGATTTGAAAATGGGTGTGGCTGAGGTTCTGGAAAATTCACTTCTAATAAAATGATGAAACCATATTGTGGAAACTCAGCTCAGGAAGAGATGGGAAAACTGTCCAGTTTTCCTGCCTTCTAGTTCAACTCTTCCCTGTACAGCACAGCATTACAGATGCTTTTATGATCTGATCATTGGCTTCCCTAACTTGGACCTAAGGTACTTCAGAGGTTATCAAGCCCAACATCTACTTAAACTATGAATCCCCATCTACAGCATCTTTATAAGAGGAGACCCAATCACTAATTCATTTTATGGGAGTTCTGTTATTTCGTCTGTTGCAGTGATATTTCCTGGCTGCTAAGTCTCAGATATTAAGCTTCTAATATTCTCTGATGAGTTTATTTTTCTAGAAACTAAGAGTTGATAAAGTATATTCCGATGGAGGTTTTCTAATTAGTTATGACTTCATTCCTTAATATTAATCTAATTTATATGCATACACATGTATAGATGTCTATGTATAATACATATACACATATATATGTACACTATATATGTATGCATACACACTCACACACACACACACACACACACACACACACACACACACACACATGCCCACACCCTGGAGCTTAAGAGCCAGTAGATTGTGAGTTTTTTGGGGGTAGGAACTGTTTTGTTTTTTATTTGACCCTGGAACCTATTGCAATATCTTGCATAAAATGGATACTAAATAAATGTTTACTGAATGAATTGAATCCTCATTATCATAATTTTATATTTGCATGGTACATATTGATTACTCAGTGTTCTATACCTATATGAAGGGCAGGGTTGGTGGGAGTTTGAGAGGAGAGAGTTCCTGGTCTTTTGGCTTCCAGACTTGAGGGAGAAGACATTAGTTTCCAGACTCTCTTGTGGTCCCTGAAGGGAAAGAAAGAATCTGGGGAGGAGCCAACATATAAAGGAGCTGGCATCTTGACCGCACCCCTATCACCAGCTTACTACACTAGAGACCAGGGAATTTCCCCTTGAGTGAGATCTGGGATTCTCTTAGTTGAGCTGAGTTACCTCCTTGCTAATGGCTACAGTCATTTACTCTGATTATTGTCTATTATATATTCTCATCTCTATATGTTTTCTGATTTCTGCTTGATAGCAACTTGGATAAATGGATTTGTCTGCTATTTTCTATGTGTGTTCACTGTGGAACTGACATTTGGTGGGAAGGGAGTCAAGCCTTCGATATATAGTTAGCGAACTCTTTAAGTTCTCATTAAATAATTAAGAACTCATTAAGGAATAGCAATAGGAGCTCAGCTTGAACCTAAAAATTATTTTCCAACATTGTGGAAGGAGGGGGATGTGTGTGTGTGTGTGTGTGCAATTTTAACCTGGGATCCCTTCTCTCCAAGGAGAGCAGAGTGGTCAGTGTCTGGACCCAACCTCCTAAATTCTCTTCTAGCAGGAATCAAAGTCTCCCTTGGAGAAGGGTGGGAGGAGGAAACTAGAAATACCTATTCATGCCTCTCTTTAAGCCATATCTAGACAGATCCATGTGTACACACCTAACCTACATCAGCAGAAAACACCACTTTCCCTTACACCTTGTTATAGCATGACCATTATAGGGACATGGTCTACTTGTGATGATCTTATTTGTATATTGTGTTAATATATACAAAAATATATTACCTTATTATATATTAAATATATATAATAATATAAAAAGTTTAATCATTTGAGCAAAATTTATTCAACTGCTATAAAGGAAAGACCACTAGACAATGGGTTGATCGATGGGGGTTCTAATCCTGAATTCATTCTTTGCTAATCATGTGATCTTAGGAAAGTCACTTAACCTCTTTGATTGTTAGCTTCTTCATCTGTAAAATGGGGGTAATACATGCCTACAACATAGCTTTTGTGAAGCTCGAATGAAATGGTGGATGGTGCTTTGTAAACTGTAAAATACACAGATTTATTATTCTATTTTACTATTCCATTAGCTGTCCACACTAATCAAAAGTGTATTCAGTGAATAAAGGACAGTCAGTCCAACATTGATCTCTTCTGCCATCCTACTCTATAATGAGCTATGAGTTTTTAAATGTCAGCAGTGTGGCCTTTAAAGACAAATAGCAAACTATGGATTTTGCATGAATTTAACAAGCACTCATTCTGAATATTGATGACATGTCATAAGTAGCATAAAAAAATCATCAGAGAGTTGGTAGCAATTCTCTGAGATTAATGTCATAACTCCATATTGAGACTTTCTTTGTAGTCAAGAAAAGTTTTTGAAACCTGATTGTGTGAATTCTAGGAATGGTAGTCCAAAATGGACTATTATTTCTCCCCACTAAAGAGGATCTCACTGGAATTTGTGCACAAGGTTGGAAGGACACAGAGCCAAAGCAGCTGAGTGCATTCCATATGGAGTAGAGCGAGCATGGTGGTGGTGTAGAAATAGCAGTCAGGAAGACAGAAAAACTTTTAAAGTTTTTAAAATGTGAATTCAGAGATTAGAATCTAAGTGTTACAGGCTTGCCTCCAGTGGCCCTCGCTTTAGATTATTAGGAAAAAAAAAAGAAAACAAACAAATGAACAAAACAACTGCTAGGCATTGTTAAAATGGACAGCAGCTATTTGTTGCCAGCACTTTGAGATCAGCAAAATGAGAGTGGTTTACCTTTCCTCTTTATTTTCCCTTGTCTGCAGTTGGTGACATTATTGACATGATTCCTTTATTTCTTTAAGTTGTTCATGATACCTGATTTGTTTTCAAATAAAACTATGATCGATCATAACTGAATTGTAATGCGAGTCTGTACATTAATCCTGTAGGAGGGGACTGCAATTGTGAAAACTAGTGAATAGTATATGGTATGGAGGTCAAGACACAGTGGACAAATCTCTGTCTGTCAGAAAGAGTAGGGAAAGGAATTATTTCTCTGCCCTCTCTCTCCCATGCTGATTAGGGGCAGAGGTGAATGAAGGAAAATCTTATGGTTTTGATTTGATTAATAACTCTGACATGCTCCCAAATAGAAGGGGGTAGACAAACCATGCAACATGGGACCACTTACCCTTGGGCCATAGAGTCAAGAATAAGCAAGAATCAGGCAGCTTAGAGTTAGTTGTAGGCTTTTTGGTGAAGCTTCTGGCCTCTGGAAAAGGGGGATAGAATAGAAACATGGACCAAGGGAAGGTCATACACCTTTCCAACTCTCAGTGGGAGGAGGAAGGTGAGGTGTACTAAGAGTGATCATGCCCCAGAAGCAAACCTAAAAGATTCTAAAGGGTGGGGCATTAGTCCCTCACATAAGCATCCTAACTTTGCCAGATAACGCCACCTGGTGGGTACACTATCAAGACGGGTATTTATTTCTTCTAGAATAAAATTTGAGCTGCTTTCTATCATAGGGAAATACACTGTCTTTATGAATACCTATAAAATACCTATATTTGCCAATTGGTTTGGGACAGGCACATAATGAACAACCCACAAACCAAGATTGGTTAAAAAAAAATAAAGCCTTCTGTCAGTCATTATGATAAGAACCACCATCCAATTAGAGCAACATTTAATTTTTTTCAGCATGTCCAAGAATAATGTGTCACATCAATGAATATCAGATGTCTGACATGTTTCAAAGTGCCAAAAGTTTTTTATTTTAATAGTATTAAGTAGAAATCTTTTTAAAATATGTTAAGCATTTCCTTGTCTTAGTAAACAGAGTTCAATTCCATAACCAATCCAACCAGTATATACTGAGTCACTACTTGTGTTAAACACATGGAGCATATGTAATTATATGACATGGTCCCCATCTCCAAGAACTGAGCAATCTAGTTATGGTAATATAATGCACATGAAAATTCATGTGTTCTCATCAATAGACAGAATTTCTCCTGTGAAGCAGACTGTAGACCAGTGTGTTCTTCTGTGTATCTTGTCCATGTCCTCCCAAAACACTCCAGAGAGGACTTCCAACCAACACATCAATTGCCTTCCTCTAGATTTCTGGACATGGTGTGGATATCAATGGAGTATATGGACTGCCTATTGGTCATCTCTATATCTGGCCACATAACCAGTCCACATGCTTTTCTGCTCATACATCTTCCTTCCTTCCTTCCTTCCTTCCTTCCTTCCTTCCTTCCTTCCTTCCGTCCGTCCTTCCTTCTTTCTTTCCTTCTTTCCTTCCTTCTTCCTTCCTTCTTCCTTCCTTCCTTTCTTTCTTTCTTGCTTTCCTTCCTTCCTTCTTTCTTTCTTTTTTGTGAGGGCAATTGGGGTTAAGTGACTTGCCCAGAGTCACATAACTGGTGAGTGTTATGTGTCTGAGGCTGGATTTGAACTCAGGTCCTCCCGACTCCAGGGAAGTGCTCTATCCACTGTGCCACCTAACTGCCCTCCTCACACATCTTTCTTATGATATACCATCAATATAACTAAGTTCTAAATAATATTGTATAGTCTTTGTGGCTGCAATAGTTTGGAGAAGAGAAAGTTAGGGTGGGTGGTCAGGGATGATTTCATGGAAAAAGTTGGATTTGAGTTGGGCTTCAAAGCATATTAGGATTTGAATAGGCACAGAAGTTCCCAAAGAGTATTCCAGGCAACCAAGTGACAAGCTGAGTGAAATTATAGAGGTAAAAATAAGTCAAAAATAAGTCTCTGAATTATTCATATTTATTGTGTCTTTACAGCATAGTAATATTACATTACATCCATAAACTACCATTTGTTGGTTCCTCCGATTTTTGTTTCTAGTTTCTGTTTGTTTGCTATCACAAAGAAGATTGCTATAAATATTAAGGCATATCTCAGTGCTTTTTTTTCTTCTTCTGTCTTTGATCTCCTTGGGATACAAACTCCATAGTGACATCATTGAGTCAAAGGTTTGATGATTTTATTGGTTTTGGATCTGCTACATTTGAGGGGACAGAGAGACATCGAAACAGAAATGACAAATAGGAAATTAGAGCTGTGAGACTAACACTCTCCAATTCATCATTATGAACTCTAATTATAATCCTGTGCAGTGCTATAGTTCTCTCAGGGGCCAATGGGCTGTTAAAGTTCTTTGTTACTGTACTAAATGGTCCTAGATTTCTGTGTTTTTAGAGCTATTTCCTTCCTCTGTTCTAAGCTGTTACTTAATATTGCTCTCAAAATGTCCTCACCTTTTTTTACTTTTCTTTTTCATTATGAACTTAACAAACATTGACAAACATGAATATTTTGATAAACAAAGAATAGAATAGATAATTGTATGAGAAACTGTGAACTTGTTTTGTAGTTTGTTTTTATGTATATTAAATTTAGAATAACACCCAAAATTGTCCTGCCTATCCTCTGCTGAATTGCCTTCTGCTTGGCTTCATGTATTTTTGAAAATGTATTGATTTTTTTTGTTTTTTTTCTTCTTTTTCTGCATCCCCCTCATCACCCAACTACTATCTGTCAGTACCTCTCTTGATAATTAAAAATATAAACAAACAAAAAAAAAAAACCAGATTGGCTACTTCCATAAATATATAGTTTTTTATGTACCTTTAGCCCATCAACTCTCTGCAAAGAGGTGGGAAGTTTGTTTTATCATTACTCTTCTGAAATCATGATTTGTCATTGTTTTGATCAGAGTCCAGCTCTAAAGTCTTTCAAAATTGTTTTACTTCACATTATTGTGATTGTTGTGTAAACTAGTCTCCTGGTTCTGCTCACTTAACTATGCTTTGGTCCATATAAGACTTGCCAGAATTCTCTGACTCTGTCATATATGTCATTTTGTATAATACAAAAATATTGTATTACATTCATATACATAGATTTGCTTGATCATTTCCCAATTGATGTTTCCACTTCTTTGCTACAACAAAAATACTCTGATAAATACACTTGTTTGTATATATTTCTTCTCTGCCTTTGACATCTTTAGGGAAAATGGTTAGTAGACAAATTGCTGGGTCAAAGGAAATGCACAGTTTAGTGGCTTTTGGGGTATGATTCTAAATAACTTTTAAAAATGGTTGGACCAATTCACAGCCCTACCAACAATGCATTAGTGTGCCTATCCTTCCACAGCTCCTCCAGAAATTGTAATTCTCCTTTTTTTTTCATCTTTGGAAATCTGATCAGTGCAAAATGAAACCTCAAATTGTTTTAATTTGTACTTCTTTTATAATCAATGATTTGGAACATTTTTTCCCGGTAGTTATTGACAGCTCTTTTTTGAGAACTCTTCATCTCTTTTGATCTATTAAGGAATGATTCTTGTTCCTATATATTTGTATAAATTCCTCTACATATGTTGGATACATGTAATCATTTTTTTCCATTTTGTCTCCTATAAATTCTCTCTAACCCCTGTTTGGTCAAGAATTCCTCCTCTGTCCATAATTATGAAAGCTATCTTCTGCCCTCCTCCTCTAATTTGTTTCCAGTATGACCTTTCATATTTAAGTGATGTATCTATTTGTAGATTATTGTGGCATATAGTTTGAGATGTTGATCTAAACCAACTTTCAACCTTACTGTTTTATAGATTTCCTGGCATTTTTTAATTGTATAGGGAATCCTTATCCCACTAGTTGGAGTCCTTGTATTTATCAAACTTTAAGCTATTGGGTTCCATTACTTTGGGGTTTGGGATATTTAATTTTTTTTTACTGATCCACTTTTCTAGTTTTTTTAATCAGTCATTCATTGCTGCATCGTAGTATAGTTTGAAATCTATATGCTATCACCCCCCTTTATTCCTAATTGTTATTATTTACCTTGAGGTTGATAATCTGTTGTTTCTCCAGATTAATTTTGTTATTATTTGGCCCAATTCATACAATTATAGTATCAAAGATTCTAAACTTCAAGAAATCTTAGAGATCATCAAATCCAAATTCCTTATTTTATAGACAAGGGAAGTGAGACCTGTAGGCTTGCCCAAGGTCATCCATGTCCTTAGTGACAGGGATGAGGGGGTGAGATTTAACTCCTAGTTCATTTACTATGATTTTTTTCCTAACATTGCCCAAATAATTAGTGACAGAGGTGAGATTTGAACCCTGATTTTCTGATTCCAAACCCTATGTTCTTTCCGTGGTTCCAGATTGTATCATAGTTTTATAAAGAAATTCTTTGGTCATTTGAATGGGTTTACACTAGATCTATAAATTAATTTAGATAGCATCATCAGTTTTATTCTACTAGTATAACTCAAACACAAGCAATTTATGTCTCTACAATTATTTATCTTCTTTTATTTATGAAAAGAGTGTTTTATAGTCGTATGTATATGAATTCTGTGTATTTATATAAATTCTTTTCTTTTGTCTTATTTTTCAATATGAATTTCTGACTGAAAGACCCAAGGGTCTGTCCATAAGACAGACAACTGTCTCATGGAGAAGTATTTTTGCAGAGTCATAACTAGAACAAGAGGATCTGGACTTTGCTCCAGGACACTAGAATTTAGCAGGTGCTTATGTCTTGAAGATCATCTGCTCTAACCTTATTTTAAAGATGAGAAAACTTGAGGCCAGAGAGGTTAAGTCAGTTGTCTCAGATTACACAGGTAGCAAAAGATAAAGAATTGGGATTCAAAATCAATTCCTATGAGTACACTTTCTTTTGTTTTTTTAAATCATTAATATGTATTTTAAAATAACTAATTAGTCATCAAAAAGCATTTATTAAGTGATAACCATGTGTTATCTCTATGCTATGTGGTGCAAATACAAATAGAAGCCCAAACTGTATACTTCCTGCTGGATGACTCCATCTAGCACCATTGTGAGCCTTTGCTAGGAAGAAATGATGAGGGGCCTTTTGGATGTCACCACTGTAGAGATGGAGATGCTGGGAATCCACGAGGTACCTATTTCTCTTTCCTTTCATTTCATTTAACCCTCTACACTTGAAAAGCCCTAGCCTATCTCTCCAGATATGATGATCTTTAACTGAAACCCGACCTTATCAGTTTCACATGCCCAGGACAGTATATGATGCAGTAATATTATTTTTCTCTCTGAGGATTATTGACCCTGACCACTTGGTCTAAAAGCCTCTTTACTTATTGCACTATTTGGCTGACTGTTTTTGGATTGATTGGTGACTTCCAGCCATTAACTGGGCCATTCTGATCTTGAAAACTTGGTATGAAAACTTCTTTTCCTCTTAAAGATTAGACCAACTGATGTCTTCATTCTGCAAGGGTGCTTTATCCAGGACTTGCTCTTTGGGAGCACTGGCTTTTTAGAGTTGGACTCAAAGCCTCCTGGGACAGAGGTCATACACACTGCTACTGAGCACAGAACTCAAGGGTGGCTTTGGTCAAAGCTGGTCTCAGTGTAGAACACAGACAGCTACTCTGCAGCTTCTGCTTGTTCTCTTGGGCTAATTTTCCAAGGCACAACAATCATTATCAAGCAAGAGTTCATTTGACTTTTAGCAAAAAGACTTTTTTATTCCAGTTCCCAGGGGCCATCCCTTGACACACTTCTTAAAGAGGCCTATTCACTGAATGGACATTGACTCACTCAAAGTGAGAGCCTGAAAAGACAGCTTAAAAGAGCCAAGGTCTCCCACTGTATCCTGGGGCATCTCCAGTCATCTTGATCGATATCTGGCCACTGGACCCAGATGGCTCTGGAGGACAAAGTGAGGCTGGTGACTTTACACAGCTCTCCTTCACTCAAATCAAAGTCAATTGCAAGTCACGTCATCATCTATCTGATGCCATGGTCCTCTTCAATAACAAAGGACAAACCATAGCAATGACAAACAAACAGAAGCCAAAAGAAAGTCTCTGTCTTCAAGAAACTTACATTATAATAAGGACAACAACACGTAAAAGGAAATTGAAAACCAGAGGAAGAGAGAAAGGAGATACGCAGAACATGATGGAAAAGTCTGGAATGCAGTCTGGTTAGAATTGAAGAGATGGTGGACCTAAGCATCCTCCTTAAATAGATATTCTGAGAGAAGCCACCCAATCAATGAGAGAAAGAGGGGGGGGGGGG